>NW_026067956.1:3926159-4055205 GCF_014885135.2 Alexandromys fortis
AGAAAGAAGGAGAGAGAGAGAGAGAGAGAGAGAGAGAGAGAGAGAGAGAGAGAGAGAGAGAGAGAGAGGGGGGGGGCAGTAGGTGGAGTCAAGCAGACGCCAGCCAGCTGCTGAGGAAACAAGACATGTAGAAAATGAGGTAACACCACAGCCACATGACAATACATGGACTAATACAAATTGGCTAATTTAAGATGTAAGAGCTAGCTAGAAATACATTTGAGCCATTGGACAAACAGTGTTGTAATTAATATAGTTTCTGTGTGATTATTCAGGCCTGGGCAGTCAGGAAACAAAAGTATAGTCTCTGTCTACAGGTCTGTTTAGGTTCTTGACTTCTTGGTTTAATTTTTGTGGTTTGGCTGTCTATAGAATTTCATCCATTTCAGTTGGGCAGTGGTGGCACAGTCCTTTAATCCCAGCACTCAGGAGGCAGAGATAGGCTGATCACTGTGAGTTCAAGGCCAGCCTGTTCTACTGAGCGAGTTCCAGGATAGGTTCCAAAGCTACACAGAGAAACCCTGTCTTGAAAAACAAAACACCCCCCTCCCCCCAAAAAAAGGAAGAAAGAAAAAAAGAAAAAAGAAATTTACCCATTTCTTTTAGGGTTAAGGGAGTAAAAGTTTTGAAAGTATCCCTGAATAACAGTCTGAATTTCTTTGGTATCTGTTGTAATCTTTTCCTATTCATTTTCTGTTAGTTGGGTCCTCTCTTTCTTTCTTTTCTGTTGGTCAGTTGAGCCAAGGGGCTGTCAATCTTGTTTATCTTCTGAAAGAACCAGCCCTTGGATTTGCTGAAGAGAAGGGCTGTTTGTAATAATTATTTAATAAACAGTATGGGCCTTATAAGCAGTAACAGTTACACCATTGATATTTCTATCAGGAAGGCAAATGAATTTTCAAAATTATAGTACTGATGTGGATACTAACCCCCAAGAACCATGCAAGCCAGCAAGTTGAGGGGAAAAAAAAACTTGTGCAAGGGGTACCCAAAGCACATTGGTTAGGAAGGTATTGTTTTCTTTGCTTCTGCTCTGATTTTTATTTCTCGCCATTAGCCAGGTTTGGATTTTGTTTGTTCTTATTTTTCCAACTTTCTGAGTTGCAGAAGAAGCTGTTTATTGGCGCTCTTACAAAGTTCCCTCTTAGGCTTGCTTTCAGGGCATCCTGGAAATTTTGTTGTGTTTTCATTTCCATTTAGTCCCAGAAGTTCTTGTTTCTTTCTTGATTTCTTCTTTGACGCATTCATCCCTCAGCAATGAGTTGTTTAGTCTCCAAACCTAGTATGGTGGTTGGAGATGGCACAAATCTAGTTCTTCATAGCAGCCCTTATACATACCGGTCTCCCAGACCATTGGTAAATAAAGCTATAACTTGGTTTTTAAATGCTAGCAACTTGGAGGGAAATGATGGTACAGTGTTTTAATTTTCCTGTTTGGCTAGCTTGAATACTTGAAAAATGCCTGTACATGTATTGTTCGTTTGTGTTCCTGTCACTGCAGATTGTGTTCATGCTCTTTGCTCATACTGCCTTAATTCCTGGCTTTTCTATATTAAAGATATCAGTTCCTTGGCTGCCATATTATTTGTTAGTATTATTGCTTGCTGTTTGTCATTTAACATGTTTTTTCTTTTCTCTTTCTTTCTTTCTTTCTTTTTCTTCACGCCAGGTTTTAACTTTTTATATAGGCAAGTTTATTATGTTTTGTATTTTAGGAATTTTTTAAGCTTGGAAAAACAATTTCCTTTTCTCAAATATAGTCCATGTTTACTACTATTTATTCTTACGCTGACGCTTTCACATCTCAGTCTGTCTCTAGCTTTTTTTAGTGGGTGTTATAAAATGGTGAGTGCTGGTTTGCCCTTGCATGGATTTTACGTATTGGTTACTAAGTATGGCTGTGGCTGGAATGGATGGGATATCACCAGAGCAAAGTCCAGTAAAGGAGGACACCTCCAGTAAGGAGATGAGACGTGAGAAGCCATGGCATGCCTGTGTGATATGTTTAGTATACGAATAAAGCCTTTCTCTAGCCTATATTGTCCCTGTCCTAACCAATGTGCTTTGGGTATCCCTTGCACAAGTTTTTCTTCCCCTCAACTTGCTGGCTTGCATGGTTCTTGGGGGTTAGTATCCACATCAGTACTATAATTTTGAAAATTCATTTGCCTTCCTGATAGAAATATCAATGGTGTAACTGTAACTGCTTATAAGGCCCATACTGTTTATTAAATAATTATTACAAACAGCCCTTCTCTTCCTTCCAAGCACATTAATTTTCACTAATACTCTATTGCAAAACAAAATCTGGAAGCTAAATGAATTTCCAAAATCATGGAACTGATATGGATACTAAGACAGGTCTACCTGGAAAGAAAGCTCAAGTTTTGACCCATATCTGCATTCTTGCAAACTGAATTCTAGATGCCATGTATTGTGTTAATAGCAGATACCAGATATGATTCATATATTTTTGGTTGTTTGGCAAAGTTACTATCTCTTTAATTACACAGATGGTGAGGCAAAGGTCCAGGAAGGATTAAAATTTACCCAACGTTGCACAATAAGTTCTCAGGAAAACTTGGATTCAACCCCAGGTCTTTGGACCCCAAGTCTAACCCCTTTCTTACCAGTGACTTCTGCAGAAAAGTCTTGAGTAAAGAGAAGTATGTTTGGCAAGGAAAGTGTTTCTCTGTTCTTCCAACATAGCTAGGACTTCACATCATCTTTGCTTCTCCCAAGAAAACTTTTACAAAAAAAAAAAAAAAAAAAAAGAGCATAGCTTATGTCTTTGGAAATAGAAAATGTTCAAACCTAATGTATCTCTTGTTAATGCAGAATTTGCCAGCAGAGACAGGTCGCTGGCCTTGTAGATGACTGCAAGGAATGTTGAAAACCCAGCACCATTCAAGGCAGTCTCAGGGGTTTTCTGGATTCTTTGGGGGGGGGACCTGAAAGTGTCATGGCCAGTGAAGCAAGAAGGAAATCCAGTTCAACACAACTCAGTAGCTGGTGTTGGTTCAAACTTGTAGAGTCTGACTCCGAGTAGTTTACTTTTTACAAATTTAAACATGGTATGACTTTGGGGGAGAAAGTTTTCTTGTGGCAATTATCACAATAAAGCTTAAGGTATGGATACATCAGAACCCTTTGGCAAAGTCCCTGTGACCTCATCCATAAGAATGGGTTCTACTGACTGAGAAACAGTGCTTAGGAGTCTGGGGAGAGTCTGGGATAAACATAGTAGTCTTGGGGATTTGGATGAGGTTTGGCCATACAGATAGCAAAGATCGCCAGGTTATTAACTACATCCTTTTCCAGATTTCTGGGCGGAAACAGGTATAATTTGCTCTGTATATTTAACACCCTGTATACTTAACGCCCCTGGTTTCCCTAGTGCTGCCTGTGATCATAAGGACCTCGTGCCCTTCACAGAATTCCATTGCTGTGAAAGGAATCTTTGGAGGAGTGGTGGTGAAGGAGACACAGAGCACGCATGGACTGCGTTTGTGTGTGTTCTAGCCCACTGTGGTTTAATGAGCTGGGAGATCGTGGCTTGGATAAATATTCTGTGTTGCTTGAGCAGGTGTGTGCACTGGAGCCCTAGCTTGGCTTACAGAGGACGATGCTGCGGAGATGTGACCCGGCTCTCTCACTTCCGAGCAGGTATCTAGAGCAAATTAAGGAATCCTATCAAAGAGATATGTGCAGTCCCATGTTGTCTGAGGCATGGTGTACAATAGCCAAGTTTGTAATCAGCTTCAGTATGCACTGACAGATGCCTGGACAATGAAAATGCCACATCCACACATATATGCACACAAACACACACACACACACACACACGTGTGCGCGCGCACACACACACACACACACACATGCTTGTATGCATGAACCCATAGCATCATTCAGCGATGAAGATGGGTGAAATCTTGTTTATGATAAAATGGGAGAAACTGGAGGGTGTTATGGCAAACAAAACAGTCCATGTCCCTCATGACTGCATGTTCTTTTTCATATGTAACATTTTAAAAAGTTGATTTCACAGTAAAAGATAGAAAATAGTAATTACTAGAAGCAAGGAAAGATTGAGGGAGGGCAGGTAAAAGGAGCGTGAATAATGGATATCAGCTTGTAGCATGTCCCTACTTGCTGGTCACTGTGCTGTGAGGAAGGTCAAAAAACCAGCTTTGGTTTGGGCAGCCCACTTAGATACCTAACACTGAGTGAGCAGGGAGAGCGGCTGTTGAGGGAGGCTCGTCAGCCAGTGGTTAACTACTCTTGGGTCAGCCAGTGGTTAACTACTCTTGGGCATTCAGCCATTGAAACGGAATCTTGCCTGTATCGCCTGCGATTTGAGCTTCCCCGGGGGTGCATCTTGTTGTGTGTGAAATGGAGATGGTAAACGGGATGAATGCTTTCTGGAAAGCGGAAGGCTGAATGCTCCATCAGGTGTGTTGGGTAGCTGGGGGAAGGCTCGGACCCTGCCTTGCTCATGGGAATCGGGCCTCCTGTGTGAAGACGCATGCTGGGCTGCGGCTGCTGCAGGGCCTCTCCCTGGGCTCACAGGGCTCAGGGAGAATAAAAATGAAAGCTGCAGGCAGGGGGAGATGCAATCCATCCAAAACCTTGTCATTAGGTTACAAGTGAATGCTTTCTTCTGGCATACCTGCATGGAGTCAGAAAAACCCCTGGACACACAAGGGCAGGCTGTGTGCTTACAAATAAGTAGCGGATACGCAGTGATTTTCGAAGCATAAAAATGGAATTTAAGGGCCTTTTTGTCTGTCACCTCCCTGCCATTTTGCTTTACAAAGAGACTCACAGGCTCCATGTCTTCCCTCGGGTGCAGTCAGCTGGTCCCTGTATCTTCTGGGAAGGAGTCCTGGGTTTTCATGTTTCCTTGGACTCTCTTTTAGGGATGAGTCTGGATACTCCTGCTCTCGTAAGCTGTGCTAGTTGCGTTCACATTTTCTTTTTCTTTCTTTCTTTTTGATCAAAATACTTGACAGAAACAATTGGTGGCAGAAAGGTTTGCTTTGGCTCAAGATGCAGAGGGATTGCAGGTCCTTAGGGCCTAGCTCAGGATGGTAGGGCTGCGTGTTGGGGGTGTGGGGTTGGACTCCTCATAGGGTGGCTGACAGGAAGCAGAACTGGGGGGAATCTGAGGAGATGGGAGTGGTACAGCATTTAAAGTGAATTACTTGTATCAGTCTAGCTCTGTCTTGCGAAGCTGCACGCTCTTCAAAATGTAGTGCAGCAAACCAGGGCAGAGTGCTGAGAACAGGGGACCCTGCTGTGCTTTTCAGAGTCAAAGCTCCTAGGGCTTGATGGGGGATGCTTCTGAGTAGAAGCCCACAAAGGCTGTCATCAGATTGAGCCGGCGCACTGTGGGCTGTTGCCTAGAAATCCACTCTTCCTGCCTTGTCCATAGGCACACAATGTCTGGCTCTCTCTCCCCAAACCTTTCCAGGGTTTCTCTGTGGCTTTGGAGCCTGTCCTGGAACTCACTCTGTAGACCAGGCTGGGCTTGAACTCACACAGATCCACCTGCCTCTGTCTCCTGAGTGCTGGGGTTAAATTAAAGGTGTGTGCCACCACTGCCTGGCTAAAAGATAAACTTTTAAGTGGTAAATTTGTTTGTATGCTATTCCAAAGTCACAAAAAATGGCAGAACAGTCCTTTCTTGGTTTCTGAACTTGGACAAATGATATAACTTCTCTTGTTGAGGTTCCATGTTTGAATGTTACCCCCAGAATGTATGTTCTTTGAAGCAGATATAATTCTCTTCACTGACATACCCCCATAAATAGAGGGCTACTTTGCTCACAACATTCAATAAATTGCAGTTGAATAAATCAATCAAGTTGAAATAGTAATTTGGTCTAATGGGGCAATCATAGAGATTAAATACGATAGCACTGCTAAACCCCGGGGCTGAGGGCTCTGGATGCTGGCTTCCCATGGTTCATCATTTCATGATTCTCTACATGTTGATAGTGTTAAGCGACTAAAACTTTGGCTTCAATATAGTTTTATAACCAATATTTTATGATTTGGGCGCTGAAAGTCAGGGCCTTCTGCATGGTATACAAGGGCTCTTCTATGGAGCTGCAGCCCCAGGGCCTTGAAAGCCAATCTTCCCAGAAGCTATTGCTTTGTAGCATCATCAGGAAGCTCATCAGAGTCTTCTCTTGGTTCCCAAGATCTCTGCACACGCAGGTTCCACCCCTCACTAAGGCCACATAACTGCATTAATCAAGTTCATCGGTGACTACCCTCTTGCTAAGCGGAAGCACTTCCCGTCATCCCTTGTCTCCTGAGCCCTGTGTGTGTCCCTGACACAGCTGGACGTCTGTCCTGAGATGCTTGCCTTGAGCACTGTTCAGGAAGCTCACACATTGTTGGACCTTCTGCTTCCTCTCTGGAGTCTCCTGTTGAGCCCCCATCATATTCCCTTCTTCTCAGCCTCTTGGGTTGACAGCCACTGGTTCCTAGTCTTGAAGTGGTATTTAATTTTATCTCTGCATTAGTTAGTGTCCTGATAGGAAAAAACCTGAGAAATTTGAGGAGCAATTTTACAAGCATCATTTAGAGCATTTGCTGTAGGTAATGAATACAGAACTCCAGCAACTATGGTGGGGTTATGTCCAAATAAACCCATTGCTGGAGATAATGTAGGCGGAACATGCATTGAATATATTTACCATGCAGACATGATCAATCATGCACAGTACTCGGATCATAGGCTTGTTCCCCCTTCCGCTCATGGAGATTTCTGTCACTGCCCAGTGGGCTGAGAGGATGTCCACCAAGCCATTCCTGTCCCAGGAAAGACCAAAAGTCAAGATTCAAATGGTTTTGCACGAAATGTGTATCGCTCTTATACTAGTATAAAGTCAAACAATCTATTACATTGTCGCATCCTCTTTAAGTTAGGGACCATCTGTGTTCTGGTGCTGGAAACAGCACGAGGTTACTGGAACCCAGAAAGGGAAGCAGAATGTGTGAGCTACTGGCTGGGAACGGTAGACAGACTCAACCCACTGCTCGGCAGAGCAGCTATGCAGAGATCCACAGTTGGGTAGCCTGGCCTCTTACCTGTTGATCTTTTGATGATGTGCCACAGACAGAGCCCAAGGAAAAGTCAGGAATCTCATTAATAAAGTCCAATGGGCCCCGCTCCTCGGGATTTGTCTCTCTGTTGCCAGTCACTGTAGGGTTTTTCCTTTCTTATCAGGCTGGCCTGACAGTGCCTTGTCCCGTTCTCATCTCAGAGAGGATCGCATGGGGAGCAGTACACACCGTGGGAGTTTAATAGGCACTTAACAATGAATTCCAGGACTCCGTGGCTGTTTGTAGTCTGCTAAGAGATCTCAGTCATGGGTGGATGTTGCCACTCACAGTCTACTTGCTACTTTGAGGGCGGCTCTCCTCAGACCTTTAAGAAATTCCCTAATGTTGAGTATCTTGTAGTCAAATTCACCATCCCTCATCCATTTTCAAGGAGCGGGGTGCCTGCTTCTTGACTTACCTTTGTGAACGCTAAGGTATAGCAGTGGAGAGGAAGGAACAAGTCACAGTTTTCTTCTTTCTTTCTTTCTTTCTTTCTTTCTTTCTTTCTTTCTTTCTTTCTTTCTTTTTTTGGTTTTTCGAGACAGGGTTTCTCTGTGGTTTTGGAGCCTGTCCTGGAACTAGCTCTTGCAGACCAGGCTGGTCTCGAACTCATAGAGATCCGCCTGCCTCTGCCTCCTGAGTGCTGGGATTAAAGGCGTGCACCACCATCACCCGGCTTACAGTTTTCAAAGTCAGCACTCCACTGCCTTAACGCCACTGTGTCTTCCCCGAGCTAGCAGACAGGTCATGCCTCAAGACGGGAAGTAGACACTATGTTCTCCCTCATCGCCGGCCTCCTGTGAGTGAGACCCCACGTCCTCGGGGTCTCGGCACGGTGGTGGGATAACGGTGACAGCAGGAGAGCCCCAGAGTGGCTGCTGATGTCTGAAAGTTAGGAAAAAAAATCCAGTTATAATCGGTTCTCTAGGGAGACGTCACTGAGCTGGTGCCTCCTGGAAGCTGAAGGAAACACCAGGGCACGGCGGCGCAGAGAGAGGCTCTGGAACCATTTTCTCTTCTTGCCCCAGTCCCTCCATTCCCCTCCAGCCCTACCATGTCTTCTGTTTGCTCATCGTTGTCAGTGAAGGCAAGTGTGGAGCTCTCCAAAACACACAAAAGTCGCGTGCATGGACGGAGCTACCGTGCGCAGGTTTGTAAGTTACCTTGAGCTGGTGATCTGTTAGCTTGCCTGTCTGAATTCTATCTAACACTAATGACGGCCCCCAGATGCATATGATTGCAGGTGGTAGAGGGGCCCAATTAGGACATAACAGCTTCAGTGACTCAGAACTAGTCAGTGTCTACACGGGGAGGAAGAGACAGTGGGTGAATTCTTTTCGGCATCTAACAAGCTCCCTGGAACCGTCAGGAAATTAACAGGGAATCAGTTCAGCGGCGTATCGACATGCGGTAAAATGCGTCTAAGTGCCTTCCAATCACCTATTCGCGAGCAGAGACAAGGCGAGACTGTCACTGGGAAAAATACCTGCTATAATCTCTCTCTAATCAGCTGCTTCGCTCCTTGTCTGGGGGCACACTGTCATCTTGTCTCTATCACATGGAAAGCACTGGCGGGTGCAATCGATTCCACAGAGCGCCCATCAATTCAGCTAAACAAGCAGCGGGGAGGGAGAGCCCAGCAATCAATAACCGTGGGTTGCTTCCCTGAATGGATGGGTCTATTGCTTGACTTGTGTGTTCAGTTGCTGCCAAGCCTCTAAAGTGCTGTGGGGACCCAAGGCCAAAGACAGGCCGTGGGGAAGCTTACTGTGTTGATGTTGACTTAGCAGTCTTCCCAAGGACGGATACCGCTACTTGGGAGGTAAGGCTTACTCTGTGGTACAGCTATTGTCCTTGTGGCCTGCAGTGGCCTCTGGAGAGCCCTGGGTGGCTGCTGTCACCCACTGCCCTGAGCTCAGTGAGTATCAAGCAGGAGAGGCACTTTTATCCATTATGGTTACTTCTCGGGAAGCCAGCCGGGCGGCATCGTTCTTCCTTGTCTCACCACTTAAAGAATGAAGAGAAGCTGCTCAGTCTCTCGGCAGTTAATAAGAGGGAGGGCTGGGAACCTGTGATCTCCCTCTGGTCACCCCGGTGACGGTTAGTCTTAGTTGTCCACTTCTCTCCATCTGGACACAGCTGCAAGGGGGTTTCTTGACCAGGTTATTTGACGTGGGAAGACTCACTCTGGTGGCAGCAAGACAAAAGAAGGTTAGAGGGCAAGCTGTGCATTTTGCCTTCCCACCATGCTGTTCAGTTCATCTACTCTGCTTCCACGACACCCCTTCACCGACCCTGGGCTTCCTATGTGAACTGGAGAGCAGTGACTTTCTGGAAATTCCCTGTGCCTTCAACGCCAGTGCTGTGGAATAACGCTCCTGTACGCTGTAACGATTTTGTCATTCATATTGGTTTAATAAAACACCGATCAGCCGGTAGGCAGGCAGAAATTATAGGTAGTATGACCAGACTAGGAGAATTCTAGGAAGAGGAAAAAAGACACAGTCACCAGGCAGATGTAGAGGAAGCAAGGAAGTCTACTGGGTCTTCTATACTGCCTGTTTCCCCTTGAATTTTTGCAGTGATCTTATAATGTAGGGATCTTTTGTTTTATTTCACCATTGAATCTGCAAATTAAAGTGGTTTTTACAAGCAAGAGGTGAGCGATATCATAACCCAGGTCTTCTGGATCCTTGGCTTGAGGACACAGGCTCCAGAACCGCTTCCTGGATGCGAGTTCCAGCTTCTCATTTCCTTGCTGTGTAAACCCTGGTGAGTTTCTGGACTCTCTGTGCCAAAATGTTCTTCTCTTCAAAAATGGGGACAATGGCAACTATCTCTCGGAGGCATTTGGGACAAATCTGTGTGGAGTATTGGCCACACAATTTCTATTGGCCCGTGGTAAGGGATGTTAGCTTATTAGCAATTATTCTGCTGGCTGTCAGGTGCCATCCTTTGAGAAGCAAAGTAAAATTGTCTGGCCCAGCCATTACCTTTGTCTTACTCTATAGATAAGGGACACCAAATTCCCAAGTGCCTGGAAGGCGAGCAAGTCTGGTTTGCTTCTGTGGAAAAGCTTTCTTCTGGGCTCCAGGCCAGGAGGAAGGGTTGAGACCCATTATCCTTTCCGATCTCAGGTCACACCGTCATTGTCCTCAAGCAAGCAGAGTATGCTGACTTGAACACATGAACGATAAACTCGGAGTCACCAATAATCCCCCAGTGTCACATTAAGGAAAAGAAATTGTAAAACACTTTTCTTGGTGCCCTTAGATGGAGTGGACCCAGATTTGAAGTCTCTGTTTCTTCACACCCCCCCCCCCCCGTGACTTCTGTCTTCCCCATCTGTCTGTCGTATGAGTCAGGATCTGTGCCCGCCTCACTTTTGTCTTTTGAATCTGTCCCTATGTCTATATCTGTGTGTGTGCATTCCTGACAAAGGACTCGGCTCTCTCCTTTATTGAACAGCACAGAAGTAATCACATGGGGGAAATAATGAGGGATAGTTCACAGAGATCTTTAACAATTTAACAAGGGATTAAGTTATTGACTCCAACTGACCCAGATAACAAATAAATGTTATCAAGCCATGTCTGTATTCTGCTTCCAGCATCTATGGCGATTCATTTTTTTTTTAAAAAAGTCACTTCAGTGTTTGCGGTTTCCAGCATTTATTACCACAACACACACACGCACACGCACACGCACACGCACACGCACACGCACGCGCACTCGCACGCAATCTGTGGGTCAAGGGCATGGAAGGATATGTAATATAAGATTACAGCTAAGCACTAGTTTAGGTTGTAAAGTTGATTATATGGGAAACCCAAGGCAGGTAAGCCTGGTTGTTACCTTGTTTCTTTAAAGGCAGCAAAAGAAGCAGGCAGAGGACTCCGTAGGCTCACAGTCTTGAGTGATCTCAAAATGTATCATTAACACTGCCTGTGAGGTCCAGCAAAAGTTCCGTTTTTAAAAATGTAAGAGTTATTTTTAATCATAAATTGTATAACAAATTGCTACAAAAAAAGGAAAAACCTTTCTAGTTGTGGTGGCCGTTTCCACATTCTGTCAGACACACAGGAATCTGGCACAGGAATCTGGAACTTTACTGAACGAGCCTGGCTCCCACCTGGGCTCTGCAACTGCCCCTTCCTGATCTGGGAGGGGAAGGTGGTCCTTACATAAGCAGTCATCCTTTTGAGGCCGCTTGTGCTGGGCCTGAGCAGGATCACTCCTCAGACATCGGGTCTTGGAAGTCAGAAACGTTAGCATTCGTCTAGCTGGTGCTAGAGGGGAGAGGTCATAGCGTAGGCAGCCACTTGCTCCCTTGCCCCCCTGAGATGTTCTGGAGAGAAACTGGAACAGCATGGATTCACCAACCTCGTTGCTGTGACTAAAGAGCTTAGGAAAGAAGGTCTTTTTCAACTCTCAGGCTAAGATTACAGTCCGTTATGTGGGGGGGGGGCATGGTGGCAGGAGTGAGATGGAACCGGAGAGCAGACAGTAAGCAGAAGCGGGGCAGACGATAAATATCAAGTCCTCCACCTCTATCAGTGACCCCCTTCCTCCAGAGAGGCTCCACCTAAAGGTTGTACAACCTCTCCAAATAGTGCTACTAGTTGGGGACTAAGTGCTCAAACACATGAGACCACTGGGGTATTTTACAGTCAAACAGTAACACAAATGCTCAGATAACAACAGGGAAAAGGGATATTGACCAGGGGGAAAAAATTGTTACAATGGGGCCAGAGGCCACAGTGAAACCATATGGAAATGATCCCTCTGCCTGAAGTTGGATAAGATGGCACTCCACCACCAGAGGAATTCACACAAATACACTTGAGTAACTAAAACAGAGGTTCTTCTCCTGTGGGCTGTGACCCCTTTTCGGGTCAAATGACCCTTTCACAGGGGTCACCTAAGACTATTGGAAAACACAGATATTTACATTACAATTCACAACAGTAGCAAAATTACAGCTATGAAGTATCAGTGAGAATAATTTTATGGTTGGGGGCACCAGGACATGTGGGACCGTATTAAAGGGTCGTAGCATTAGATTGAGAATCAGTGGGCTAAAGGAAGGCAGTCCACTCAAGGGGTACTCTGGGAAAACTCTCCAGAGCCCTTCCTAACTCCTTCAGGAAGCGAGGAATCCTTCTCACCAGATGCTCGCCTTATCCCGCGTATTTACTTACCTTTGTCTGCCCCCTCATTTCCCTACATTTTAAGTTGCTTATACTTAAAATATCGCCTGATTTATTTACATTTTAACATGTTCTTAATAGTTGCTATCTGTGTTTCTGTGGACTCCATTTTAAACTGAGTATCATCAAGAAAATATTCAGGAATTAAGAGTCTAGTGAACAAATACACATATGTCTAAATGTATGTCAAAGTGAATATATTACTACATGAGCTGAGGAAATTTTTGCCAACTTATCTGGGCCTCCATCAGATTGGCCTGTAAATGCGTCTCCATGCATTTTCTTGATTAATGATTGCTCTGAGTGGGCCCAGCTTACTGGGAGCAGCACCACTCCTGGGCAGTGCCGCTAGGCTATATAAGGAAGCAGGCTGAGCAAGTCAGTACACAGCACTCCCCTAGGGCCTCTGCTTCAGTTCCTGCCTCTGGGAATGTCTGCCTTGGCTTCCTTCAACAATGGACTGTGACCTATAAGCCAAGGAAACTCTCCCCACATTGGTTTTGGTGAGTGTGTTATCACAGAAATTAAGAAAGTTAGTTAGGACACTATTGAAGGTTAGTTAGGACACTATTGAAGCCTTTGTAGTGCCTAAACTCACAAAGCGGCATCTGTGCTGGCCTACAAGCTCCCTGCAGTCATAGACTTGTGCCCTCTCGCCAGTCCTCCACCCCTGGCTCAGAACCCAACAACTGTACTTTAGAGTATGTGTCATGATCTGCTGCCATTGGTGCCCTTAGTTGCAAGTAAGGCCCTTGACTGCATTGTTTACTTCTCTACCATCAGTGCCTTAAACAGAGCTGGTGTCTAGTAGGTGTTCAGTGCATCTGTGTTGAATGTGTGCAGGGATGCATGCACTGGTAAGCGGGGACCAGTTCCAGAATGAGCTATAGGAGGCAGTTATGCATCCTTTAAGTCTTTAGTTTCCTAGGGCTGGTTCACGTGGTCCTCTGATGCAATGACTTATACATACCCGGCTGTGAGGGTGGAATCATTACACAAGCCAGCTCAAAGTGTCCGCGTTTGCTCAGAAATTATTCATCTAACCTGGCTACTCCACTTCTGGGTGTGTTCCCAAAGGAACTGAAATCAGTGTCTCAGATAGATACAGCGCGCAATTTCGCAGTAGACTTGTCGGTCTGACAAAAAGGGTAAACAGCGTGTGACATGCATACACCATGGCAAAAAAAAAGGAAACTCTGAGCCATGCTGTAGCAAGGACGAGCCTACAGGTCATTATGTTAAGTGAAACAAACTTTCCATAGAAATCTCAATCCCATATGAATCCACATATGTGAGGTACCTAGAGTACTGAGACTCACAGAGGCAGGGAGTAGAAGCCGTGGTTACTAGGAAAGGGCAGAGGAGACGTGGGAACTTGTTTAACAGGCACAGATGCTTTGGTCATGGGTCATAGAGAAATCGAGCTGAAGCTGAACTGGAAATTTCCTCTACACTACATAACTTGTGCTGTCCCAGGAGGCTATGTGAAGGTTACTAAAGGAGAAAAGTTGTGGGCAGTCTCCTCCGCTTGTGAGCTCTGCAAGCCTCGGCAATAAGCTGCCAGGCGAGGTGTACTCTCTTGTGCAATAGTGGCACAATTGATAGGATGTAACCAAATGCTTTCTGATTGGAACTGAGGTCCCTGCCACAGGAGGAAACTCATGCCTGGCTCTGCAAACCTGGTTAAGAGTCCTTGATTTGGGTGGTCATAGATTCTAACAGAGAACCAGCGATTGTTTTGTTAAACGATCCAGTTATCAAACGGCCTTCTAAATAATCGTGTTTATACCCGTAGATTAGGACTATGCCCAGCGTCCATCAGAGAAGTCTACTGCAGTAAGAAGCTGAGAAGAAGTGTTGGTGGAGCTCAGCCCCAGCTGTAGTATCTCTCCATGGCGTGGGGAATATCACAGAAGATGGGCAGAAAGAATGTAAGAGCGGAGGATGGCGAGATGCATGGCAAAAGATGTTTTCTGGGCCTGACATAATCCTTGCCCTAACGAACTCACTGAGGATGTGGTTATCTGCACAAGCTTGGACCCCCTCGACATTTCATTGTGAATGGGGAGGCTCATGAGGCCCCACTTCTCCCAGAGGAACCATGGGCAATTGGCTATTATTGGTGAAGAGGTGACACCTTGTTTGGAGGTGTGTAAGTTGCCTGTGCCCCACTAAGTAGCTTCTCATCAGGCCACACCCAAAAGAAGACGTGAAAGTAGGAAGTGGCTCTTTGAGAAGAAACAGGGCGTCAGCAGGAGAGGACGGGAAATGAGGAGGGAAAGGGGGAATATAAAATGCCTGAAGTTCATTATATGAATGCATGAAACTGTCTAGTTATAAAAATACAGGAAGGAGGAAGCAGTTCTGTGATTGGCTGCACAGAGAGAATACAGTTCCTACTTCCAAACACTCACGACGGTTTAGAGAGCAACTTTCTACTCTGTAGACTTTTACTATAAATCAAAGGAGGCCAAAGAAAGGCTTCTTCTTCTTCCCCCGGTCTTATATGGCCTGCGAGAGTTCATTTCACGTTGCATTCCCTCAGGAACAGGATATCCATGGAACAGGGCCAGAGTCTCAGGGGTGCTGGGAACTGTGTGTGTGTATCGGCGAGGAAGCGCTCACGCAGAGTCAGGGTGAGGTACTGTAATGTGAATCTGAGTCCAGAATCCTAATTGCTGGCGGTGGCTTCTCCCTGGCTTCACGGTTCCTGGTACGCACTCATCAGCAGGCTGGGGATGTTCAATGATAGTGATGGATACCAGGGCAAAGGATATTCCCCACGGCCTGATGCCTGAGAGTAAAGGCTTCAAAGGGGACAGCCAACCAGAGCGCTCATCAACATGGCTCTTCACAGAAATTATTTTTGTGGTACAGCGGTTCTCGACTTGCGAGTCGTGACCCCTTTTGGAAGGTCAAATGACCTTTCCACAGCAGTCACCTAAGACCATCAGGGAAACACAGTTGTTTACATTACGATTCCTAACAGTAGCAAAATCACAGTTATGAAGTAGCAATGGAAATAATTTTAAGGTTGAGGGTGACCACAACATGAGGAACTGTATTAAAGGGTCACAGCATTAGAAAGGTTGAGAACCACTATTAGCTGACCTCCTTCGTGTCCATCTTTCAGATTCCCGCAGTTTGCTTATCAGCACAGCTGCCTCTGCTTGCCCTTTATTTTGCAAATGAAAGGAGAAAACCAGGGCAGATTTCCAAGGGTTTGTGGTTTTTCCTTTTTTTTTTAATTCAGCTTATGGCAACTTGCCATAAAAGATTTCTATTTTATTGTTTTTATTGTGCTGTATATTTTTCTCCACTTCCCGCCCTCTCTCTCCCCTCCCCATCAACCCTCTCCCATGGTCCCCATGCTCCCAATTTACTCAGGAGATCTTGTCTTTTTCTACTTCCCATGAAGATTAGATCCATGTATATCTCTCTTAGGGTCCTCATTGTTGCCTAGGTTCTCTGGCTGGTTTTTCTTTGGTTTATGTCTAAAAGCCACTTATGAGTGAATGCATATGATATTTGTCTTTCTGGATCTGGGTTATCTCACTCAATATGATGTTTTCTAAATCCGTCCATTTGCCAGAGAATTTCAAGATGTCATTTTTTTTCTGCTGTATAGTACTTCATGGTGTAAATGTATAACATTTCCTTATCTATTCTTTGGCCCAGGGGCACTTAGATTGTTTCCAGGTTCTGGCTATGACCAACAATGCTGCTATGAACATAGTTGAGCACATGTCCTTGTGGCACGATTGAGCATCCTTTGGATATATACCCAAAAGTGGTATTGCTGGGTCTTGAGGTAGGTTGTTTCCTAATTTTCTGAGAAATCTCCATACTAATTTCCAAAGCGGTTGTACCAGTTTGCAGCTTCCAAGCAGATCAAGGCGCTGCAGAGTTCAAGGGCCCCACCTAGTGGGGAAACTGTAGGCTGTCACAGCAGTTCCAGCCTGAAAGGAACTGGGCGGTGGGGGTGCACAGGGGAGGCTGGCTAAGGATTCCAATCCTTTCAGTGGGCAGAAGGCCTCCTTCAACATCTTGAAGATTTGGGACTTTTCCGTGACTGTAGGCAACAGACGTGGCCAGGCAGAAGGGAAAAGAAAACAGCGTGCCGCTGTCCATCAGGGGAGTAGCTTCTTGTGGCTTTCTCTGGAGAAAGCAAGGGCTACCTGTGGTAGTCTTGATTGACCAGCTTGTGATGCTGCTGCTGGAGTCAGGGGGAGGGGAAGGGGCTCTCTCATCAGCCAGGCCTGACTGCTGAGGCCCATAGAGACATTTGCGTCTCCCGCTGGCTAAGGGGCGTGGCTCATCCATCTCCTACAGCTTGGTCCCTGTCCAATGGGAATGGACTCTTGTCCTGTCCATAAACTAGCCACATCCCTTTTATTACCTAATCCCTAGGTGCCACGTGACTCCCTGGAAGCTCGGGGCTGGACTGCTTCCTTCTTAGCTTGCAGCACTTCGCCTTGGTGTCACAGCCCCTCAGGGCCTCTAGCCTCACCACTGGTCTCAGCTGGAGCCTGTAGGCTTCCTGCAAGTGCTTGCTCAGCTGCCATTGCATCATGGCGTTATCCTTCTTGTCTTGTCCTCCCTGTCTCCCTGTTGCTGCTTAGGCAGGGGCTTCGAGAGCAGGGCCGTGTCTACAGGTATCCCTGACGCATGCTGGGGTGCGTATGGCACACTGGTTCACTGGTGTGGAGAATGGAAGCCCTAGGACCTGGAGGCCCCACCTAGAGCTAGCTGGCCCTTCACGGGAAACCGGCTGCTGTTAAAGGACATCACGTGTGTATGGTGTGCCAAGGCAGAGTATTTTCAGGGCTGCTTGGTTTCCTGTACCCCAAGTTCATCTGCTTTCCTGGACCTCATTAGGGGGAAGAGGGGTAAGATGGAGGAGGACCCATGCATGTCACCAGAGCCCCAAACAGAGAAATGAATGGTAGACAGGGCTTCGGAGAGTCAAGGCTCCTCAGCCTGCCCTAGTGCTAGAAGCCCGAGGGCGGGGTTAATCCAGGCCTGAGTGTAGACACAGGCGCTCCAGGTAGCTTTTGAAAGGCTAAAGACCAGGATCAAACTCATCTGTTGCTGCTGCTGAAACAGTTTTACATAATGGACTTGCTTAATGTTTACGTGTGCTCTTAGTTGTCAGGACAACAAAGAGCTGTGAATGCACACAACTAAGGTATATATCCATCTCCAGAACTGGGATCATTTGGAGAACCCGACCCCCACATCTGGAGTGACCCAGAACTGTTTTAAAATGAGCTGTTCTGCCAAGACAATAATGAGGAACGTAAGAGCATGGTTGTGAAGACACAGCATTTTCACACTGCCAGCACTGCACCCTTCCAGTGCCAAGGAGTAAGCCTGAAATACTTCGGCCCACATGCTACAGTCGTATACGATACGGACCGCACTGTTCTTACTGTGTGTGCAATGTTTTCTGCTTCTATGGAAACATAATGGTTTAATTATTAAAAACAAAGGCTGAGGACATTTCTATTGTCATTTCTCATCATGCAAGCCTCAAATTAGCAATCTTTGGATGTACTGAGCTAGAATGTTTGGTTTTAAAAATTACTACTTGAATTGCTCACTTGAGTTTCAGAAAACGATAGTTAAATGGATTTTGTTTTGGGATTAGGAGTAAGAATTTTTGACGATTTCTGATATGTTCCCAAATGTATTTCTTCCACTCTGTCCTGTGTACTTAGGCAAAGCAGCATCCTTAACACTGATAATTATAAAATCAAAACATCTCTCAACCAACTCTGAAAAATGGTGAAGATGCTCTACATCCTGCAGTATCAAATATTCAGCCAGATTTTAATTCCTTTTTTTAAAAAAATAATTTTACTGCCAGACAATGATGGCTCATGCCTTTAATCCCAGCACTCAGGAGGCAGAGGCAGGCGGATCTCTAAGTTTGAGGCCAGCTTGGGCACAGAGTGAGACAGCCAGAGTGGTTACACAGAGAAACCCTGTTTTGAAAAATCACACACACACACACAAAACCATTTTACTTATTTTACATGTCTCTGTACTGCCTGAGTGTACGTATGTGCATCACAAGGGTGCAGGAGCCAGCCACGGTCAGAAGAGGGACGTGCAGGCCTTGAAACTAGAGTTACAGGTGGTTGTAAGCTACCACGTGTGTGCTAATAACCAAACAGGCCCCCTGTAGCAGCAAAAAAAGCTTTTAAACTTCTGACTCATCTCTGTGGCAACTGAAACATCTCATTAGTATGCACATTTGCTTTTGTCTTTAGTAACTAATGAAATTATAGGCATGTTGAAAAATGGTTTTAATAAGTGTCATTATGGGGCTGGAGAGATGGCTCAGCGATTAAGAGCATTGCCTGCTCTTCCAAAGGTCCTGAGTTCAATTCCCGGTAACCACATGGTGGCTCACAACCATCTGTAATGAGGTCTGGTGCCCTCTTCTGGCCTGCAGGCATACACACAGACAGAATATTGTATACATAATAAATAAATAAATATTTAGAAAAAAAATAAGTGTCATTATGACTTAAAAGTAAACTTTTGACTAACATACCTGTATCACACACACACACACACACACACACACACACACACACACACACCTGGGTCCATGTAACAAGTTCTCCAGTGAGAAGGGAAAGTCGTGGGAAGAGTTGAAGGAGCCCCGTCCCCTATGGCCCCCAGCTTGGGCTTTGGCTAAAGATGACCTAGGCTCTCCTGGACTTCTTTGGGGTGGATCTCTGTCTTCACAGCAGGAACCTGAGAGTAACCTATTCATGGTGGTCACAGAGTTGACTGAGATAGTGTGAGAAATGCCTAGCATTTTCTAGAAACTCAGATATGGAAACCTGGTTTGGTAAGGGTACGGGCTGATGGGAAATGGGGGTTCAGAGACTCATGCGGGTGTAGTGACACATACTGGCTGACCAGCCAGCAAAGCCAAAAGAGCAAGCCTCGAGTTCAGTGAGAGATCTTGTCTCAAGGGAATACGGTGGAGAGCAATGTAGGGAAGCACTGCGTGTCTTCTCTGGCCTCCATATGTGATGTACGGACACAGTGCAAACTCCTGCATGCACAGCCTACACTCCTCAACACACACAACGCACATGATAGAATTTCATCTGAATGTAATTCTTTAATACTGCATTAACTGTCAAGATGCTTTATAAGCCGGTGAGGTGACGTCAGCAGGAACGGAGGGAAATGCTTGCTTTTTTAAGCGATAAGACGAACACACAAGGCCACTTCAGGAGTGCTGCCCTTTGTGCAAGATGCTCCTGGCCAAGGCGTCCTCATTAAAGGGGAAGCTACAGCAAGCGGCACAACCTCTGATTTATGGTGGCAGTTTGGTAAATGCCGCACAGTGTCGTGACAATGTCTTTGCAACAGCTTCTTCTAGGTCCACCCATCCGCAGCAGAGGCACTCTGGCGCTGACGAGAAATTAGAATCTGTTAATGCAAGCAAGTTGCCCCCACAGAGGTTTGGACACAGCACACCCTGGAGAACCGTGGCTAGATTGTCCTTGTCTACCCAGTACCAGAGCAGGGGTGGCTGTGGAAGGGTGCCTTCTGGAGACAGTTACAAAACACGCTTGCTGTATTAGATGGACAACATCAGACATCACCAGGCAAGGGCTCTGCATCAGCTCGCTAGGCTGTGGTTTTATTGTTTTTAACAGATAAAGAGGTCAGAATGATGGAACTGGGGAAACCCCCATCGAGTCCAGGACAACTGTGAGCATAGACCACCCCCACCCCCCAGTGTAGACATGGGTGTTGCTGGGCACAGGAAGCCAGCTGAGGTAATCTGGGCAGTTTTGCATGCACAATGGGAATCCTGCTGAGCCTTAAAAATTTTTCAGTATTCTCTTCTGGCCATTGCTTAATCCACCCAGCACTGGAAATGAATTGTGAGGCTTCTCTCCTTCGACTTTCTGAATTGCGGTATGGAACTGGGCAGCCTTTTCTCCACTTAAAGGCGGTAGAAGGTTAGAAATGAAATGAAATATGTATGCTTGGCAGGTGCGAGCCACACCACAGAAAACTCTTCCTCGGCGGCTTCACTAGGCCCCCAAGATCAAATAAACAGCTTTGCAAGAAGAGGCACGCCTTGAGCTGTGGCTTTAGCAGGGAGGCGACATAATTAATTGCAGGTCAGAGCAGACAGGTGCCTGGCATGTTTGCCAGTCTTGTGATCCGGAGAGACCTTCTGCCTTCATATACACCTGTTCCTCCTTTGTCATAAATAAGACAGGTGCCTGTCCCCAGGGGAGAGATGGTCACTGCTGGCAGGCTGGTGGCAGACACCCTGAACCCTGGAGCAATCTCCAGGTCCTTTTCCCAGGCAAAACTCAAGAAGGGAAATTAGCAGTGTTTATGTGGGGTTTTGCTGCAGAATAAAAGCAGCATGTTCTTTTGGCGGCTGATGAAAAGAAAAACTCGTATTCAACCCCTGGAAGGAGAGGGAGGCCCCAGAGGAAAGCGGCTTGCTTTATTATGAAGGCAAAGAAACTCACTGTAGGAATGAGGGCTCATAGAAATGAGAAGTGTTAGAAGGTTAAAAAACAGAAACAAACAAACAAAACCTACGTCAAACTGAGGTCCTAATTGGATAGTTCTTGAAGCTCTGTGGGAGACCGCTTCAATTCTCCAGAAACATGGGAAAATGTCCCATCAACCCTGGTGAGTGCCAGGAAGTCAGAAGAGCTCTGAGTGTGTGCCCTCCCAAACACAACCTGAGTGTGTGGGCTGTGACCAGCAGGACCTCCCAAGGACAACCTGAGTGTGTGGGCTGTGACCACCAGGACTTCCCAAGGACTACCATCTCCCTTCGCAATCCCCCTCCAACACTCAGACAAGTTCTAATTCCAAACCAAACTCAAACCGTGTAAGATAGCAGCAGAGTGTGGTCAAGGGAGTTAGTTCCAGGGCAGGCTGAATGGCGAGGGGATGCAGACTGGAGGCAGGGTACAATTCCAAACCCCTGACATTTCCAGGGTTCTGGAACCCTCCACCTTCCCACTATCTGCCAAACTCTTCACTCAGGCCCACAGATGCCAAGTTCTTTCTGCGTGTCCCAGACTCTTCTGGAGAAGGCTGGAGAGAACTGGTTAGCTAAGCTGGCACAACCGGAAGCTTAAGGACCCTTTTGAAGGCTAATGGTCTCCTCTCTTCTCTGTACAGCAAACCTTCCTGTGGGATTGACTTCTCGTGAGAGCAGATGATTGGAATAAAGATCCACAAGGGGTCAAGGCCTAGCAGCTGCTGGATCTGTACGAGGGAGCAGTTAGGGAGTGCAGAAGTTTACAAAGAGTCTGGGGGAGCTGCTATGCCTCTAGCTTGCTGTGTTAGTTGCCTTTCTTAGGCACGACTCAAAGAACGGACAACTTCCCCAGCACTTTACAAGATGATAAAGTTTTATTTATTTATTTTTTCTTTAAGCTTGATGTGATGGTTCACACCTGTAATCTCAACACATAGGAGGTAAAGGCAGGGTCAGTAGTTCAAGGCCCTCCTTGGCTATGTGAGTTTCAAACCAATTTGGGCTACATGAGACTTTGTCTCAAAGAACAAAACTCGAGGCTGAAAAGATGGCTCAGTGGTTAAGAGTGTTTTCTGCTTTAAGAAAAACCGGAGTTTGATTCCTACCACCCACATCCAAAAGCTCACAGCTGCCTGTCAGCTCTAAAGATACCTTCTCCCAGATACACAGGCACTTGCACACAAGTGTGCAGGCATTCATACAAACATACACAAACACCCACGTAAGTTATAGAAAACAAAAGCCTATAAAATCAGTTTTGAATGTGTGACTTCTCTTTGATCCTATATTCTGACATTCACATTTTTATTAATATGCCCTAAGTGTTTCTTATGTATTTAAAATTTATTCTGTACATGACTTGAGAGCAAGCTGTTTGCACCTACACAAAGCCAGTACAGACACAGTCCCTACAAATGAAGCAGAAGGGGTGTGGTTTGCATGCTGCCTTTGTGGCCTTTTGCTCTTTTGCACCATGGGAACATTTTGGTATCATCTGTTATTCTACAGCATCGTTTCTGCAACTGCAAAAATGGAATAGCTAGGGCAAAGGGATGGCACGAATTTTAGAATTTTTAGTAGATGTTTCCAAACTATGCCCACAAGATGGTTTCAGAATATTCTGATTCATGGTGCATGAGAATGGCAGCCCACGCCAGCTTTTCTTACCCTCACAACATGGAGCATTATTTTTCTCAAAGTCTGGTTTAACCACATCAAATGCTATCTTATTTTAAATTTTAAATGGCTTCCACGATTTGGAAGCACTCTGCAACTTCCATGGTAAGTCTCAGGCTTCTGGGCCCTGGATCAGCCTGTTTGAATCCCCAGAATAGTTTTTTTTTGGGGGGGGGGGGACTTTCTAACAAACAAAAAGAGACAAACGTTTCTCTGTGGGTGGAACTGGCTCTAGTGTGGTACACCTGCCCATTTCTTGCAGCTCTGGCCTCAAATCTCAGCGTTGTCACGCAGTAGATGTGGTTGCTGGGCTCACACACCTGTGCTGTCAGTTCCAATGCCCGACTTTCTTGAAGCATCTTTCTTGCTCAGCCATCTCAAGGTCCCCAGATGGAAATTTCTCGCAATTCTGTTGTCACATTACCTCTGTTCTACATTTTTAACCAAATGGCATCACTGTTGTGACAGGGCAAAGGTACCTCCTTCGTGCCTCAGATGGAGCCATCTTTGATATGAGCCTCACCCCATCCACTCCCACTTTGGGAATGTACCCAACCCTGTTTAAGAAATTTGGGATAAAGATGCCCCCAGATAACTGCAAGTTTTTGGCTTCTGCTTGCCCTACTTCCCCTTGCAACGGCTAACAAGGTTGCAGTTTTACTGTGTTCTTTGTCCCTGTAAAATGCATATGAGGCTGTTCTGTGAGAAGTATTTCTCTCTAGGCAGTTGCTGGCTGGCTCTCAGTTTGGATTTCAGTCATCCTTAGTGGTCTTTGGGTCTCTGTTCTACGATGTGGGATTCTCCTCTGTATGCTGTGAATATGTTTTTATCACCGTTGGTTAATAAAGAAGCTGATTCAGCCTATAGCAGGGCAGAATATAGTCAGTCTGGAAGAGATATATAGAGAGAGTAGGTGGAGTCAAGGAGACGCCATGTAGCTGCCAAAGGAGACAGATGACAGACCCTTACCAGTAAACCACATTTTGTGCCAATACATTAATAGAAATGAGTTAATTTAAGGTGTACAAGTTAGTTAATAAGAAGCCTGAGCTAATAGTCCAAGTAATGTTGTAATTAATATAATTTCTGTGTGATTATTTGGGTCTGAGTGGTTGGGAAACAAATGCACAGTCTCTGTCCACAGAATGGAGCACCAAGGCGGGGCAACTACATCCACATAAACACTGAGAGAGCTGGGGAAGGAGTTCTAGACACAAAAGAACAGAGTTAAGCACAGCTTCTTGGTGGCCACATTTTTTTTCAGGCAGACTCTGTTTGCTGGGGCAAGAAGAACAGCTCTTTTAAGAGAAGTCTTCCTGACTCTGTGTTAGTAGCAAAAAAAAAAAAAATTACACAGCTTCTTTAAGGGACAGCTTTCTGATTCATGCTGGCAGAATGAACTCGGGCTCTTTCGGGAGGTCCTGCACTTAAATGGAATCTGTGAGCAGCGTGCTACAAACTGCATAGACCCACTGTGTCCCTGGAGCTGGGGTGGTGAGCATGGTTCACAGAGCTGGCAATGAACGTACCTTCGCCATGTTGGACTGGGCAGGGCCAAAAGTCAAAGCAGCCTTAGTCCCAGCCAAGCCGCTTAGCATTTTAAGAAGCGCTCCTGATCAGAAAATGATTACAGATACTCAATAAAGACAGATTCAGATAAAAATTGCCTCTGAATGGGTCACAGTGTTGGATAAATGTACACAGGCTTGGGAAGGAGAAGAAAAGGAGTATAGGCAGCTATAAAAAGAGAGCTGCCATGTAGCCAAAGAAGTCAGACACCAGAACCTTTCCCAGTAAGCCACAGCCCTCATGGTGATATACAGAATAAAAGAAATGGGTTAAGATGTAAGAGCTAGCTAGAAAGACACCTAAAATACCGGTCAAACAGTGTTGTAATTAATATAGTTTCAGTGTGATTATTTGGGGCTGGGTATCTGGGAAACGAATGAGCAGTTTCTGTTTACCGACCAACACCCTGGAGAACTCTGGAAAACCAACTTCACAGAGATTCAACCTAAGGATATAAGTACCTGCTAGTTTTTATAGACAACTTTTTTAGGTGGGTAGATGCTTTCCCCATCTAGACTGAAACTGTTTAACTAGTAGCTAAAAAGCTTCTCCAGGAAGTGGTACCCCAATTTGACCTTTCCCTAGCAATGGGGTCCAACAAAGGTCTGGCATTCATAACCAAAACCTCTCGATGAGTTAAAGCATTTGGCATAGATTGAAAACTTCATTGTGCAGATAGTCCTCAGGGTTCTGGGGAGGTAAAAAGAGTAAACAAGACGTTGAAAGAAACTCTAAAAACATTCTAATTAGAATCTGGCAGAGTAGACAGACCTCCTTCCCTTTGTATTGCTTTGAGCCCACTGCTCTCCATGTAGGGAGGGATTTACCCCCTCTGAAGTTAAGTTTGGAAGACCTCCCCCAGAGCTTCCCAGGCTCAGAAACCAACAGTTGGCAGAACTGTCTAAGCACCCCTTTCTCAAGCCACTACAGCGCCCCCTACCCCCGTCCTTCATAAAGGCTATCTGAGAGGCGCAGTTGTCCTCTGAGACTGCAACCAGTTTCATTTTTCTCACCTCTGGGTCGAGCATGTAGCCAAAGGTGTGCTGGAACCAACTTGGTAAGAACCGTACACAGTGATTCTCTCCACACCGACAGCCATGAAGACACCTTCCTATCCAAGCAGCAGAGGGATCCCCATCCCCATTTTCCACTACTGACAAGGTCCACTGCTTAGTTAGTCATCCCCAACCAGAAATTGGTCAGGATTGCTGGTTATACTTAGATCCTCATGTTTTGGTAGAAGCATCATCCCAACCCCTGGCATCCATATATCTAAAGAGTCTGGAATGTTCATGTGGGGACTCCATCCCAAGTCCCTTTCCCTCAGAGTTATCTCAGTCCAGACTCTGCCCATGAGAAAGCCCACCAAATAATGATCCTTCCCCAGAGATGCTCAAGACCACTCCCACAGAGTATTTAAACTCCCCCCCCCCCCCCCCCCGAGAACAAACTTGTGGTCTCCTCAACTTCCCTTGGGGCCACCCAGGAATGCTGTGCTTGGAATAAACCTGGATTTATTGATTCAGATTGATTGGCTTATTACATCAGTGGTGGTGGATTTCCATTAACCAGGAATTTAAACTCAACACCTCAGCCCTTGTACTACATAGGGGTAGGAACTAACCAGACTGGCAGGCCATGATTGATAAAATTCATAGTGACTGGGGGCAGTCCAAATTAGCGTTAGAGGACTTACAAGGGGCTAAAACTTGTCTAATATCCAAAACCTTTACTCTGGGCTCTTCCCCTTTTTCTGATGCTTGCTATTTTGACTTGCAGGTCAACTCATCTGAACAACAGCCATGTTACCAAGTCCCTGAGTCTGCCTGGTTGGTAAGTACTCATGTCTGACTAATGTGCCTCTTCTAATGCTTTCCAAACTGACATAAATAATCCCTTTATGTGTCTTAGTACACATTCTGCCCCAGATATACCTATATAATGGGGAAAAGTACATTTTAATATGGACCCGGGACTACAAAGATAAAAAAGGACTGTGCCTGTCTTTATCCTACTCCTGGTCAGAACTGGTTTAGTCAACTCAACACCCATAGGCACATCAGCCTTTATCATGAGATAAAAACTTTAAGGAACTAAGCAGACGTGTTGATCAGGACTTAGAGGAATTAAGAGTTTCCATTTCTGAATTAGAACAGCAGATTCCCTTGTGGAAGCAGTCCTACAAAATCAGAGAGGTTTAGACTTAATTCTCATGAAACAGGGGAGGATTTCAGGAGGTTTTTTATTAGCATTAACATTTTTTATGCTAATAGATCAAGAGTAATTAAAAGGAAATTTTGCCATTTTGGGGGAAAACATCAAAGAGAGAGAAGGAGAGGTCAGATAATTGGTACCAATCCCTCTTTCTTGGACCCCCTGGTTCACTAACTACTCTGCTATTAGCACTGGCTGGCCTTTAATTTTCATTCTGATTGGATTAATGGCAGGGTCCTGCATCTTAAACGGTATGATTAATTACATAAAACAAAGGATTAATTCAGTCAAATCAATGCTTCTTAGAACCAACTACTCCTCTTTGGAGCAGGGTGAGTCCTTAGAATCATCCTAGACTAATCCTAGAGCAGGATTAGCCATTCACTAAGCCCATCGGGGAATAGGACAGGGCTAAAGATTCAAGCAAACAGCATTACTTCCTGAGCCAGGGAAGCTGTCAGTAGGGAGAATTCTTTTCCTTGCCATTCAGCACACTCAGAAAGTGGAATGTTCCAGTAAGCTGTGCAAATGGACCACCATGACATGGGATCCATGTTGTCGAACTTTGTAATCTTATCCTTCATTAACTATTCAGCAGAGGAATTTGACCGCTTCCTTCTCTCAGCGTCCCCTTCTTCTTCCACACTCTTCCTCGGGCCCCTCAACTGCGCTGCTCCAATGTTTTATCCACCTCTGGGAAGTAGTGAGCGGACTCAAAGTCACCTTTCTTCCTGTTGGGAACAGGGTGACAGAGACTTCCAGACTTGCCACTGGGAGCATCAACGTTTGACAGTTTGTTGTTGTCTAAGTCAGCTCTCTCTTTAGGACGTGCAGGCACTGACCTGCAGCCCATTGATTGAGATGAGCATCCCACTGGGGTTCCAGGCTGTTCCACAATGGCTACTGTGCACCTGGCTGTAGGGAAGTGGGTGGGGCGCTCATGGAATCCTGGCAGGAAGGGAAAGGCACAGGGCAGGTGGCCTGGGAGCCGCTGGCTGCTCCAGACAGGCCAACCAACTGGCATCCAGGAAACAGATTGTCCTCATGGTAGCGGCAGTATCTCATCTGATTGTTACTTAGCCACCCATCCAGGTCCATGGACCTCTATGACTGAATAGCAAAGCATGGCAGACTTCCTGCGTTTGACTGAACCCAAACATTTGTATGGGAAAAGAGCTCGGCAACTGACAGGGGCTATGAAATGGAAACCGTGGTGACATTTTATACTATTAAAATGCTACTCGTGATGGAGGAGATAGGACAGTTGGTACTCTCACTATATTATCTTATTTTCTCGCTTTTTTATTTTTATTGTGTATGTTTGAGACATACAACATACTTCTAACATGCTCTTAATCTAACAGAACCATCCCCCCCCCCTCTTTCTGGGCAAGAGCACCTAAAGCCTATTTCTCTGTGTGTGGGAGAATCCCAATGAAACACAGTATTAGTAACCATAGTTTTCGTGTGGTGCACTCGATCTCTGGACCCGTCTTATGTATCTGCAGACTGTCGCAGCAACCAGGTTGTAAAAACAGTCAAAATATCTGCTGACCAGTGAGAAGAAGAAACTATTTCGGATATACAGTGGGATATTATTCCATCTCAGAATAGAAGATCATTTGCCACAACAAACACAGCCTTGGGGACATCCTGCTAAGACAGATTGAAAAGTATCTCATAATCACACTTCTATGTGGAATTTTAAAGTTGAATCTACAGAGATGCAAAACGAACTATGGTGGGATGAAAAGCAGAAGTAGGGAGCGAGATGTGTTGTTGCTATGGTTTGATTAGGAACTGCTTCCCAGAAGGGTTCATGGATGGAAGGAAGGCTTAGTTCTCATTGCAACACTTTTGAGAGCAGAGGCTTGGGAAGGGTGTAAGGTCACAGGGACTATGACATCATAGAAAGGTTAATCCACTCATATCTTTTTAATCTGATCACAATTTGAGGAAGTAGCATAATTAGGAGGTGGGACTGTGTTGGAGGGAGCAGAGCATTGGGGGCCTTTGAAATGTGTCTTGTTATCTGAATAATCCTTTCTATGCTTCCCGGCTGCTCTGGGTGAGGACTGCTTCCTCTCTATACGTCCTGCTGCCTAGATGTTTAGTCTCACCTCGGGACCAAAGAGGTAGCGCCAGTTGACCATGGGTTTTTGTGACTGTGAGCCAAAATATATTTTTTCCTTCCTTAAGTTCCTTATCTTGGCTGTTTCGTCACAGTGTTGAGATTCTAACCATGATGGTTAGTTTTAACTGTCAGAGTGTCTGAATGAGGGGTTCTCTAGATCAGGTTGGCCTGGGGGCTTGTCTCTGGGGATTGTCTCAATTGCTCTAATTGACTTGGGAAGACCCAGCCTGAAAGTGGGATGCATCATTCCCTGGTTTGGGGCCCTGGACAGTTAAAGAGCAGGGAAAGCTAGCTGAGCATGAAGCATGCTTGCATTCCCCTCTTCTCTCAAGTGTGGCTGTGGTGTGAGCAGCTGTTGAAGTCTGACACATGAGTATGCTCAAACATGCCTGTGTGTGTGTGCATGTGTGTGTGTGTGTGTGTGCAAACCATGAGGTTATATGTGGAGTCAGAGCATGTGGTAGTTGGTCTCAGTACTCTCCCTCTTCTTCCTGGAGTTGAACTCAGGTTGTCGGGCTCCAGTGCAAGAAAGAGCCATTACCAGAGGTTCCCCCTAAGTCCGGCCTGTGAGAAGAATCCAGCAGAGAGGTGTGCACAAAGATGGTGAGCATGTGGAGCAAGGAACTTTTATGCCCTTTGTGAGCAAAAGGTGAGGCTGAAGGTGATGTTCCGGAAAGGAGGTGCCATCTTTAAAATCTCCTCACACATTTTCTTGATCCAGGCAGTACAAACATGATCACTAGTCACCGGTATCGTCTCCTAAGGAAGGCTGAGTTTCTCCATCATGGGCACTTCTGAGAAAAGCTGCAGCTGGCCTTGCCCCCTATGGACTGCTCCCAGTAAAGGCAGAGACAGAGAGTCAAGGGGAGATGCAGCTCTGTGGCTTTTTGGGGGGGGACTTGCAGCTGAGCTGTTTAGACCTTAGACAAATCTCTACCGGGGGAATCTCCCCTTTTTCCTGAGTGCAGATGTTCATTAAAGACGGTGGTTGAGACCTCACTTCCCACCCCAGAAAGCTACAAATACTAACTATATCACTCCACTGGAAAATACTTCATCTTCCCTAAATCCCTCTGCAATGGGGAGGCTTAAATAGCTTCACCCACAAGGAACTCTGCCTCCAGCCTGCCTAGGAGAAGAACACACGCAGAGGGTGCCCCACACAGTGGTTTCAGATAAAGTGCTCTGTAATCACTTAAAATAAACGGCTACTTTAGAGCAGGGTATAAACTTTTAAACATGTTTTTCTTTGTATCTGATGAAGCTACAAATGCTTTCTGTTTCAGAAATAAAAGAAAGCAAACCCCAAAATAGCAGAACTAAAGTGTGTGGATATAGGCAAAAATACTTCACACATACTCTCTAGTCTCCAACTCCTCTAACATCCTAACCCATACCCAAAGAAATACCTGCAATAGGGACATTCAGAACTCAGTTCTCAGATCCTTGCCTGGATGAGAATAAACTCTAGATAGAAACCAATGTGGCAGTGAAAGTTCTGGATGGAACTGTGAAAACTGGGGGGAAGGTCCCTGGGGAGCTAATAACTCAGTGTTCTCGAGAAGTAATTGGTTTGGTTTGGGTTGTCCTGAGTTAAAATGCCCTCGGGAGAAATGACTCTTCCCCAGTGGATGTAATCACCCATCTGCTCACTGACGTATTTGTGCTGAAAGTCGTGATCCAGATACCTGAATCCTCCAGCCCTCAAAGGCCTGCTATCGGGTGACCACCGTGAGGTCCTCTTACGCAGAGCCGGCCTCCTCCAGGACTCTCGGATGCCTGCTCAGTGCCCGGTTTATCAGGGCATCTTCCAGCTCCTGCCAAGGGCCCTGGTCGTGTCCACCCTGGCCTACAAGGGGGTGCTGGATCTCACCCAGAACAACTCCTGGGTTTTGCTAGAGAGTACCCCTGAAGAGTAAGATTTTGTTTCGGATCGACAGATTCAGCACCAGGGCCAGCTCAGCTCAGGCCACACTGTAAAAACTCTGTGATGATCAAGCAAAGCCGGATGAGACCCCTCTTGAGGATGGAAAATACGAGGGAAAGACAGCGACTCAGCAGGTAGAATGTTCCCTCCAGCTGAAGCTTTCCATGGAAAAGCACAGGACATATTCGCAGCGACTGATTCGAAAGGCCTGCCTGGACACTGTCTCTTGAAGCCGGGGACCCCTCTGCATGTCGTCTTTCTTGTTCCAGCTAAGCGTCCCCAATGAGAGAGGTGCAGTTTGCGCATGGGATACAGCTGTTCCTCACCGGAATTGAGAGAACTGAGCCTTCTGGGAGGCAGGTGGCGCAGGGCTGGATATGGGCTCCTCTGCCTGCCGCTGGATCAAGTGACACCCCCGTGCGGTCGGCCAACGGTTCCCACGGAGGGAAACGGAGACTATGTTCAGAAAGATCCATTCCATCCTCCACCACGGCCCTCAGGGGAAGGCGGCAGCCGAGGGCCCCTACTACGCAGGAGCCAACCCCAATGTCAGGCTGATTCGTAGTAGCTCCATGTACGTGGTTGGGGACCACTTTGAGAAGGCCGGCGAGTCCTTGAAGAAGCACAGAAGCACCCACAGCATGGACACCAGCCTGCATTACCTGCAACAGGAGGACCGTGCCTGGATGTACTCCCGCACCCAGGACTGCCTGCAATATCTTCAGGAGCTGCTGGCCCTGCGAAAGAAATATCTCAGCAGCCTGGGTGACCTGAGGCCCCGGCGCGCACAGGGCGCTGGGTCCACCTCCTCCAAGTCCTCCAAGGGAGCACAAAAGACCCCAGCAGAAGGCAAAGTAAGTGTGGAACAGGCTGGCTGCGAGCCGTGGTTCTTCCCAGTCTTGGGACACTTGCTAGACGTCCTCCCTCTTGAGTGGGTCTGACAGGTTCCATTATGGGCTTCAGTTCCCACACCTCCCTGACTCCTGAGGAGCAGGGGGCAAGGGCCGGGGCTTCAGAGCCACGAGGTTCCACACCGGTGTCTGAACATATTACTTACTGTCTGACTTGATAGAGGGGCCAATGCTTGCATGGCTTTGGGGAACAGGAAGGCATTTCCCCCGAATGCTTTACTCTTCTTAAAACAATTGCTGTCGTCACACGCGAAAGGCCTGGAGCCAGACACAAGCATGACATCCGGGAGAGAAACCTTGTGTGTTCGCCTCGCTGTTGGTGCTCACTTCAAGGCTTGGCAGATATTACCTTCCTCTTCTTTCTAGCATGCGGCTATGCCAGACCTGTTTCAGAAGGGCAAACTGAGGTGCAGGGACCCATCTCTGTCCGCTGGGCCAATGGCTCCCTTTATTCGTTTTTTTTTGCATGTTTCATTTGATGCCAAGGGTTTCTCTACGTAGCCTAGGATGGCCCTGAGCTGCCAGTCTTCCCTCCTGGGCCCCCTGGATGAGCCACCAGGCCACTCTGTCGTCTCGCTGCTGTTTCCCGTTGTTTCTCATTATTTATTGTACCCGTAGTTTGAATGTCACCTGTTGAATATTTCTAATGAACGTTTTCCTGATGGCCAGACTAAGTGCTCAGAGCAGACCCCCACTCCCTCCCCCAGAGAGTCCTGTGGGCTCCCCAAGGTCCATTAATGTTGAATGGATGATTGGACTGTTATCAAATCTCCAGGGCCGGGCTTAGCTAACAGGTTTCAATTGTTTGCACTTAATACCAGGTGGAAATGGGTTAAATAATCCTTTTAGCTGTAAAAGTGTGTCAGTGTCGAGCCCCGAAGAGGGCCTCCTAGTCTGGGGTCAAGATGCTGAAACCCATGCCAATTAGCTATAGGGTTTGAGCCAGTTTCTTCTACTGGAACTGGTACTGGGGATGAAGAGGGCCGCAAGGCTCTGGGCTTCCTTCCAGCCTGAGTCTCCTGGGAATCGGGGTCTTGCTTAGCTGCTGGCAGAGAACAGCTCTGTGTTTGCCTGCAGATGGAGCCCTCCCTTTTAGGACACAGCTGGCTTCTGACAGTGCTGAGGACGGGGGATGGGCACACAAAAGCTGCTCCCCGCCAGGTGTGACCACTGCAGGCTCTCTGGCAGCTCGGTTCAGAAACTACTCTTTCATTTCCCCGGATTTCAGAAGAAATTTATTTGGGAGCAGCCATTGGTAAAGAAAAATGGGTTTATTTACAGTTTGACCAGAACTAGAGGGAGAAAATTCTTAGATTCTCTCCCCTTCCTGGAACCGCGTTTCAATTTTATAGAAAAGACAACGTTGCAGTTTTATGGAAAGAAATGCATTTGCTGATTTAGCTGTGAGAAAGGCTGTCTGAGCCCTGCACCATCCCTTCCAGGGAGGCAAGCTCCTCCTCCTGGTGCCAGGGTTTCAGCCTATTTTCTCTGTTGGCACTGGGCAGTTGTTGCTCTTTGGGCCATTGTTTCAGGGTCTTTTACATTCGAAGGGCGAATATTGAAAGGGTGTTGATGGAGAACAGACCAAAGTTTGATTTTTTTTTTCCTGCTCCTCTCACTTTTCTGGGCCTGTTTTTGAGGCCACGCCTTGGATGTGGTGCCATGCCTTGGGAGGAGTAGTGCCACCCTACAGGTGCTGGTACCCAGTCCATCCTGCTACACCCATGTTTATTCCCACAGAAATGCCAGGAACGTCCAACCAGCAGTCACAGACCAGCTGCTGGCATCCTTTGCCCTCAGCCTACAGAAAGCCATCTGCTGGGCATTCAGTCTCCAGGGCCAGCAGGGTAGCCACCATGAGAGCTCTTTCTTCCTGAAATGCCCTCGTGGTCCTGCCAACAGCCAAGAATTAGGCCTGCACTATTCTTGTTCCTGTTCTCCATTATGCGTTGACTTGGATGTTGTCTCTCAAAATTCACATGTTGGAGATCTCGTCCCAGCACCACAGAAGGAGATCAGATTTGGAAACAGTGCAACTGGAAGCTTTAGGGTCAAAGCCCAGGCTCAGGAGGCTCCAACAAATTCCAGTTCAGGAGAAGAGCAGCCGTGAAAGGCAGAGAAAGGAGATTTAGTCAACGTGGCCACATCGGGCAGAAGATCAAATAGAGGAGGCCAGTGGTCCCCAGAGTTTTAGAGCAAAGCCCGGGCTATGGGGGGGGGGCATAATGAGCAATCTGCCCCATACAGCAGTTAAAGGACAGAACTAGTGAGAAGATGAGGAAGGGAAAGTGACTAATTCGGCTGCAGTGGGAAGAGGAGAAACATTATTCATCTTCAGGACACTGACGTGAATTCAGGCTTAATACTGGACAAGCAGGATGTATAGGAAAACAGTCCTGAGCAAAGTGTGTTCCCCCTCATTACTGACCCATCACCAGCTTGCCTCTGGTCTGTCCCTGCAGGGCGGTCCAGAAAAGTTGTTAGCACCGCAGGAATCTCTTTCCTGGAGGCAAGTTTCTTCTCTGGGAGCAGGGTTTCAGTTTTCCCTACTGCAAGCGTAAGATGCCTAGGGGAATTTAAATTCTCCTTTGTGTATGTGTGTGTGTGTGTGGGGGGGGTGTATGTGTGCATGCATGTGTGTGTGTGCGTGTGTGTTTGTGTGTGTGTGTGTATGTGTGTGCATGCACATAAGAGGTCAACTTCAGACTTATTGCTCATGAGCCATCTACTTTGGATTTGGGGGACAGCCTTTATCTCTGAGATCTGGGGCTCACCAATTAGGCTAGGCTGGCTGGCCAGCAAATCCCTGGGACCCACCTCCCAGGCACTGGGATTATAAGTGCACTTTTTATGTGAGTGGTGGGAACTGAACTCAAGTCCTTATGCTTGTGTGGCAAGCACTTTATTGACTGATGTAGTTTCTTAGCCTTGAGATTTTTTTTAATTCTCAGGGAACCATTGTTTCAGTGATCTGACGGCACAAACCTGTCTAAAATGTCTTCGCTACTGTCCAGACAGTTCTCTTCTTTGTCTTCAGACCTCAGTTTTGAGGTATTTGTGGTGATATGCTGGGTTTGTGAAAATCTCTGAAGTACTTTTATTGCTGGAACAAATATCACAAACAGCACTGGAGGGGCCAAGGTTAGAGCACATGCGACCATGCGTAAGACCACAGTGCTGTAACTTCTCAGCTCAAGTTGCTTTTGGAAAGCCTGGCATAAGTGAGTTCATTTCTGCTGCTGGTTTTGAAACAAATTCTGTTGATAGAGGTCCCACGTCCATTTAGTCCCAAAGAAATACACAGAGGTCTACGTTAATTATATACTGGTTGGTCTGTTAGGTCAGGCTTCTTATTAACTCTTATAGCTTATATTAGCTCATAATTCTTGTCTGTGTTAACCACATGGCTTGGTACCTTGTTCAGTGAGGCAGTCACATCTTGCTTCCTCTGTGTCTGAATGATGACTGCAGACTGAATCTTTCTTCTTCCCAGAATTCTCTTGTTTTCATTGCCCTGCCTCTACTTCCTGCCTAGTTGCCTGCCTAAACTGCCTGTCTGGCTACTGGCCAATCAGCATTTTATTAAAATACAAGTGACAGGGTACAGACCATTGTCCCACAGCACTTGCCCCTACTTTTTCAAAACAAGAACTCTGAATTGAATCTCCTTTGTTTAGCTTTTCTTCTAACCATTATCCATAACAACGTGTAACCAATATCCTTTTTTTGCATTTTTTAAAGATTTATTTATTTATTATGTATACAACATTCCTTCCATGTATGCTTGCATGCCAGAAGAGGGCACCAGATCTCATTATGGATGGCTGTGAGCCACCATGTGGTTGCTGAAAATTGAACTCAGGACCTCTGGAAGAATAGTCAGTGCTCTTAACCTCTGAGCCACCTCTCCAGCCCTGTAACCAATATTCTAAACAAAGGCAAGCATCCAGAATCCATTTTTCAGAATGTGGGTATAGTTTTCCAGGCTACTTCCTATTAATTGGGGGCACTGATATTCTTATGGGGACCTAAAGAAAATTTTGAATTATGGTTAAGTCCTGAATGGAATATTCTGTGAAGCTTGATCATCTCAGCCAGCAGTCTTGAAACTGTTCTGGGATGTAGAACTCAGACATCTGGGCCATCTGCTCATATCAGAGATTTCTCAGGAGGTCTTCCTTGATCAAACCTTATTTTTTCTTAGCCCAGAATGAATCAATAGCCTCTCATTTCCTGTGGAAACAAAAGCAAAATCTTTTCTCTAAAGTAACATACCTATTGACTTAAATTTTGAAGTCAAGGCATTTTCAAAATATACATGTCGGATTAATCCAACAGCATTTATAATCAAATATCTTTTTAGCAGCTTTTGTTCCTTCCTTAGCCATCAAACAATTTAAAGACAACACAATAACATATAGCATCCAGCCTTTCTGTGTATTTTTCATCTTTACATGGCTTTATTTTAAACTCTATTTTTTATTTATATTTTTAATTTTTGGCTTTTTGAGACAGGGTTTCTCTATGTGCTGTGGGACAATGGTCTGTTCCCTGTCACTTTTATCTTAATAAAGTGCTGATTGGCTGATAGCCAGACAGGAAGTATAGGTGGGGCAACCAGGCAGGAAGTGGAGGTGGGGTGATGAGGACAGGAGAATACTGGGAAGAGGAAAAGTCAGTCTGCAGTCAGTTACCGAGACTCAGAGGAAAAAAGACACAGAGGAAGCAAGAGAACAAGTGCATGCTTTACAGCTGCATTTATAGTACAAGAGACCACACCCAAGTGGGCTGGTATCTTAAAGGCTATTGGCTGAAGGAGCAGAAGGAGCTCACACAGCAAGGTTCTTCCTATGAAACCCTGGCTGTCCTCAAACTCAAGACCCCCATGCTTCAGCCTCTCAATGAAAGGCAGGAATCCCCTGCCCAGGGTGCGTTCATTCAGAGATGATAACCCCCCTTCTTGCTTCTGAGCAATTTTCTTTGAAGACATTGATGATTAGCCATCTGGTTTAATATCAACTTTCCTTCATTACTGGGACAAGATCTGTCCCAGATGGGCTGATAAGGTCCCACATCATGAGGGACAAGTAACAGAGACTAAGGAGTTAGTGCCAATAAAGCCCTTTATGGTAGATTTTAATCACCTAAGCAATATGGCTAAAGGGATGGCTCTTAGGCCAAGCCCACTTGAAGTTCATTCTTGAATTTCATGCTGTCTGTCCTATGGATGATCTTCTGGTATCCTGTGTGTGTGAGAGAGGGGGATTAGTCCAAGGTCCTTTGTTAGAAACTGCTTTTGCAGGATATTAACAAGTGGTGGCCACTGAGTTACACAAGATGAATATAAAACACAGCCAATAAATAAAAATACTTAAAGAAAACTAGTTTGTAGGGCTGGAGAGATGACAAAGAGGTCAACATCCTTTGCTGCTCTTTCAGAAAACCCAAGCAAAGGAAGTCACTAGATCCTGGCTCAAGGATCTAGTGACTTCTCTGGCCTCCCTAAGCACACACATGACATTCACTCACACATACATGTACACATACATATAAAAATAACATAAATAAATCCTAAAAAGAAAAAAAACTCTGAAAAATCGAGTACTGACATATAGCTGTACTACTTGATGACCAGTGCCATTGCCTTTTAATAATTACACATGCCCAGTATTAGGGCTTATCTAGTTATCATTGCCTAGAGGACTAGTTCATGATACAATTAGGAACTGCCCTGGGAAAGGTTAGCTCCACTAACAATTCTAGTTTGGAGGATACCAGCTTGGGAAAATGTTCTCTGAGTTTGTTTGAATGAGAATGGTTATATGGTTATTCACACACACACACACACACACACACACACACACACACATATATATATGATTAGAAGATGTGGCCTTTTTTGGAGGAGGTGTGTCACTGTTGGGGTGGGCTTTGAAGTTCAAAAAGCCATACCATTTCTAGTTAATTCTCTCACTCTGCCCCTTATTTGTGTGTGAGAATGTAAATGCTCAGCTACTGCTCCAGCACCGTGCCTGTCAGCCTGCTGCCATGTTCCCTGCTGTAATGGTCATGGACTCCAACCCTCTGAAATGGTCATCAAGCCCCAACAAACTCGTTCATAAGTAGCCTTGGTCATAGTGTCTTATCACTGCAAAAAGAAAGTAACTCAGGCATTCTCCTAAATACTGCATCTTAGAAGGCTTATGTAACGCACAAGGGACATGCATTTAACTTGTGCTTTCTTACTTTAGACACAGAGAATTAAGTTCTAGTTTTATATTAGTGCATTAAAGTGTGTATGTGTGCACATGTGTGGTATGAGCTCAGAGGTGTGTGGATGCTGACTGTGTGGGTGCTCACCAAGAGTAGGATAGTAGCCTTCTCTATTGCTGTCTATACTACCTCTTTAAGGAAGGGACTCCCACTGAGTTCTTTTGGCCAGATTTACTGGGATCTGCCTGTCTGCCCCCAGCTTGGGGTAGGTGCTAGAGATTCAAACTCTGACTGTGAAGCTTGTTCAGGAAACTTTTCCCACCGAGCTGCTCCCCAGCCTTGGTCCATTAAAATTTGACCCTGTGAAATCCTTTAGATAAAGTTATTTTGAAATATTTATAGTTTCTATAAAATCACATCAATTACCATAAATAGATAGCACTTAGTGCACATGTGTGTGATAGACCCATTTAATTAGGGCTAGGAAGCCTTTTAATCATTTCAGCCTAAACAGAAATTTAAATGAACTCTGATTCTTCTGAAAGAAGACTTGGAAAAACTAAGATAAAAACATTAAATTTTTATTTTTTCAAGTTAGAGTTAGCCCTTTTAAAATTTTACCAAAAGTAGATCAGTAATCTAAGAAACACTAACATTTTTAAAAGTTTACTAAAAAGACCTTGTAGACAGCACTTTGTTTATGGTTAACCTAACTACATATAAGTCTTTTAAGATTTATTTTTCTTGTAGCTATATCTATACTCCAGACAAAATATGAAATCATTTATTGATACAGCCATTGAATGATCATTAAATTCATACCTAAAAAGTCATTTAAAAATGAACAAAATTTCTAATAACAGTTTTATCATGTTGTATCTGCTAGAGGCTTACATGCACAGCACTATGTTGCATACATTGTAAGAACATTTTCTGGCTGGGCAGTAGAGGTGCACGCCTTTAATCCCAGCACTCGGAAGGCAGAGGCAGGCAGATCTCTGTGAGTTCGAGGCCAGCCTGGTCTACCAGAGCTAGTTCCAGGATAGGTACCAAATCTACACAGAGAAACCCTGTCTCAAAAAACAAACAAGCAAAAAAAAATCTGTTACAAATATAAAATATAGAATAACCTAGCATAGAGACCTCAAATCTAACACTGCCTTTTTATGAATGAGGTTTGCTCTAGCTTGATAAATTCATAGTGTACTTACTGCAGAATTAGATGTGCAAACACCTAATCTCATAACGTTGCTTATAGTACAGTGCATTGCTTGCTAACAATGACTCGACATTGAGTGACAACTTTGTCTTTCCAGTTGAGAACTTCTCCCATCACATCATGGACAAAATACATGTATGTTTCACTTGGAGCAAAGTAAGGGTGTCTCTATGTACTGGCCAGTCCTATACATTTTCCTCTTTTAGGTTTATACTTGAAGTTTACTGAGCAAAAGCCTGCTTAGACCTCTTCTGGGCACTTAACATTAGCATATTTAATTAGTTAATTACCCTTTTAATAGTTAATTACCCTGTAAAAGCATGGGGACAAGGCTTTATAACAGCTATTGTCTATTATATACAGAATAAATCTGCTCGGATTCTGAATGTTAGTTAGGGATTGTAGCTGCCTGGTGTGGATGCAGAGAGCTGAACTCTGGTCCTCTGGATGAGTAGTACATGCTCATAGACAGAACCATCACTCCAGCCCCTACAGTTAACTTTCGAATTCCTATATTTCAACTAACAGCTTTTTCAAAGAACGAAGAAAAAAGACAAGGGAGAGAGAGAGGGTGAGGGAGAAAGAGCCCAGTAAAAGGCAAATCAGAGAGTGGATGGCTCCACACACGTTCACGCAAAGCACCTGAGATGACCTGCGCACCCGAGCAATGAAGGGGCAGCAGAGGCTGGGCAATTAGAAAAGAAGAAACATCCACAGAAAGTCAGGGCCATGCAAAAGCACATGTCATCACTGAGCTAATCCAAATGCTACAGTGATCTTCAGCTTTTCCTGGGTACTTGCTGGACAGCGAAGACACAAAGAAGATCTGGACTTGTTCAAAATTCTGTTGATATGAAAGCACCAGGCCCATTGCTTAGGGAAGTGACATTCACCCCCTCCACCAACTTCGAATTTTAAACTTTCTTATATGGTACCCGACGTAAGGATTCCTGAGTTGTGTGGTTGACAATGTCTTCAGTGATGTTTTAGGGATCATGTGTTATTCATTTATTAGCACGTCCATGGAGAGCACACTGTCAGGAACTGTCCATGGTATATAGATGATACTCCTGTTCGCACGCAGAGAATGTGTGTGTGTGTGTGTGTGTGTGTGTGTGTGTGTGTGTGTGTACGTGTATAATAAAAATGTTGGGGAAAAATTCTCTGAATAGCCAGAAGCAGGAGGATTGTCAATTAAAGGCCAGCCTGGGCTTTAGTGTGAGTCCAAGGCTGACTTGGGGGCTACATAAAAAGACTTTGACTCAGGAACAAAGCAGCAACATCAAGAGCACTTGAAGATACTCTCTCCCTAAGGATGGTGAACCACTGTCTTGCCGCTTTCCTGTTTCTTCTGCCATCACCCCACATCAAAGAGGCCGAGGAATCCTCTGCGGCTCTCTCTGGGCCCCTCCCTCAGACTTGCTTGCTTAGGTTTTGGGGACCCTCTCCTTGCTCCTCTCTATGTACAGTGCCGCTTCCTGCTGCTGATGTCCTGAGTTGTTTTACTTCTTTATTACCCTGTAATCATTCCTTGGCTCCATTAAAAACTAGCTCTCATCCATGCATACAAAGCTCATCCCTTTGAAATGTCCAAGTCAGTGATGCTGAGATGCTACGAGCTATGAAACTTTAACTGCCATCTAGTTGGACATTTCCATCCTCCATTTCAGCTGTGTGTGTGTGTGTGTGTGTGTGTGTGTGTGTGTGTGTGTGTGTGTGTGTGAGAGAGAGAGAGAGAGAGAGAGAGAGAGAGAGAGAGAGAGAGATAATGAAGATAAGATGGAGTTTACCATTTCCAAAGTGGCACTCCAGAGCCCCTAAGTGACTGCTCTTTGGTGTCCTCAAACTATAGATAATATGTACATTACAGCTAATGGCTCTTTAAGAAGCCATTTTCTTTGAATGGTTTTATATCATTTTTTTAATGGGGCTGGGGAAATGGCTCAATGGCCAGGAGCCTCTGCAAGCATGAGGACCTGCATTCAATCCTGGCATCATGGAGAAACACTCCTAGAGCTCAGGGTAGCTGAGGAGAGGTCATCTGTGTGTGTGGGGGGGGGAATTGACTCCTATGGAGCCTGCAGTGTGTAGGAAGCTTGTTATTTAAGTCAGGGTTCCTGCTCACCCATCCCTGTCAGACAAAAGCGCATTCATTCTTCCCTGGACCTTTTAGCATTGAGCAGCTTGGGCTGTGCATGAAGGAATTAACTGCAAAACGCACACCTCTCTCTGTCACCTGACTGAAGAAAGTCACCTGATATCACAAGGGTCTCAAGAACCCATTGAAGTGTGCAAAACTCTAACAGAGGCAGGGCAGCAGCTGGACTGCAGAGAAAGGCCACACAGGCCGCTGAGTTTTATCAAATTATCAAAGTGGGTTTCTCCTGGTGATGCTTAGCTCTCAGGGCCAGCCCACCAAGGCTGCTCAGTTTCACAAGATATGATTTTAGAAAGGTATATTTGCTCTTTAGATAAAATTTATAGGACACAAGAAATTGTCAATTGCGTTGGGTGGGTTACTCAGTCTAGGGGTTTGTAACCCACCCTGCAATCAGTTATTCCAGGGTCTCGAAGGGGCGCTACCTGGAAGGGAATGAGCTAGGACAGAAGAATGAGGCCAAGCAGATTTGTCAAAGCCCCCTTTATTAGGATCATGGTTGCTGTTTATAGAGCCCTTGAATGAGGGCTTGGAGGGTAGGGAAACTGGATTCTTGCAGCTTGTTCCAGGTCACGTGGTTCAGACAGGTAGGCCAAGAAGTCATGAGTTGCCACACCTGGTTCCCTGGATAGCTGGAATGTGAGGCGAGTTCGGCTAACAGATAACAGTTAATTGGGTATGGGGCAGGTTCTGTCAATAGAACATAATTATGGGTGTGGGGTTCCCTGCAGACTCCCCAGGGTGATGGTTCCTGTAATGATTTTTAGGGGGGAAATGGCTCGTGACAAGAAATAGAAAGAAGAAAATAAAAATAACGTAGAAGTCCATGATCTGAAAATAATCACTATAATAGCTTAGGTGTGCATTTTGTCAGTCATTTGTTTTTCCACACTGGGGTTGCAAACTGAAACAAATGATACCCAGCTAAATTAGAATTTCCAGTAAATGAGAGATGAGTTTTTATGTTTTGTGTCTGTTTGTTAGTTTTCGAAATGGAGTCTTGCTGTGTTGCCCAAGCTGGTCTTGAACTCCTAGGCTCAAGTGATTCTGCTGTGACTCTGAGGGCTGGGACATCATTGCAGGCTTGGTAGTTACTTATACTGAAAAAAATTACTCATTGTGTGATATCAAAGCTTAGTTCCCACTTCATATTTTTATTTGTCAAATTTGGCAACCCCAGTACTTGTGCGTGTGTATGTGTGTGTGTATGTATGTGTATGTATGTGTGTGTGTGTGTATGAGTGTGTATGTGTGTGTTTATGTAGTAACAAGCTTACATAAACAACTGGGTCTCAATAGTTTTTATAAGTAAAAAATTTAAAGGTAAAAAATTAAAAACTCACTTTAAATGATTATTAAAAGATTATACATGAGTATATCTTACTCTGTGGTCTCTAAGGCATCTTATTTATTTATGCTACATTTTTTTCTGAGTCAAGGTGTCTTAACCCTGGAGCCCAGGCTAAACTGGAACTCATGGCAATCCTCCTGCTTTGGTTTCCCAAGTGCTGAGATTTTAAACCAGAGATTCCTAGAGTCATGACTTGTGGGTGAGAGGTGGATGGCCATTAACTTTTAGGGTCTTCTCCACTTGCATGATGCAATGAAACGCGTATTTGTCTTGATCTCTGTTTCCTAGCATAAATCTTCTAAAATCCTTAGGATCTCCACTGGGCTGCCTTTGTCCACTAATCCTTTGGTAGCAGTAGGAGGGTGATGGCTGCAGATAAAGCCCAAAGCCTGGTGAGAACTTGGGACTTGCAGCCCTCTGGGCATGGGGAAAGGTTGACCTAGTTACCAGTGACCAATGATTTGATCAATCGTTATCTATGTAATAGACTCCCTATAACCCCCAGAAAGTTTGGGTTCCAGAAGTCTTTCTACCAGCAATTAGAACAAGTGGAGGTTTGGGATTGTAGCGCTTCCTAGGGGACATGGGAGCTGATTCCCCTGCACAGCACATCTTGCCCCATCTGTCCCTTTACCTTTCTTTATGGATTTTCTTCATAACATGCTTCACTTAACAACAGAGTCACGTGAGTCTCTGTCAGAAACTAACAACCCAAGGAGGAGGTGGTAGGAAACCTGATCTATTTCGTTCATGCTGAAACAAGCGGCTCTCACCTCAGAGGAATAAAAGATATGATTTGTTATGGAGCATATTTAAGTTCCCATGACCCAGGAACACATATCCGGGTCTTCCCAAAGATAATGTTCTATCGTGGAAGCAGTTTTGTGTAGTTTTATAGTAACAGAACAAAATAAAAGCCATAAATCAAGGTAATTAAAAAATACATTGGTGGGTACGCCAGAGAAACAGTTAGACAAGATGGAGGAATCTCTCCACAGGGCCTCAGATGATATCTGACTGCATTCTAGCTTTTGGGTTGATGGGAGCTGGTGGGCCTACCAGGTTAAAAGAGTCCAGATATCGAATTTTTTACAGAATGGTAGTACTGACACAGAGGTAGGCTATCCGGGGGACCCACAACACAGTCATTGCAGACGCGGCTTCTTTCCAGGAATTATAAACCACAGTTAGAAGCACAGATAGAACAACGACCTGGGACATTGAGCAGATATGAAACAGGGGCATTCTGGGAACTGAGCTTCCTCCTTGTGGGATCCATATTAGCCTCAGGTAAACAGCATCCGAACCCCGTGGCCTGAGGTCTGAGTAGTAGGTTTTCTGTACCCCCAATAAAAGGTTTCTTTGCCGAATCAGTAAGCCGGATCAAGCTGAATTTAAAAAGTAAAAGACTAGTTTTATTTTGGGCAAAGCACCTCCCAGGTGACTCCTCCAGATCCCAGAGATGAAGGCAGGAGAAAATCACAATCACATGGCCAGCTAAATCGGGGTGTTTATGTACCCTAGAGTCGAGGGGCAAAGATGTGTCTGCCACAAAGTAGGTGTGTGCCCAAGTATGATGGTGTGCTTTCGGTGGGGACTTGGGCAGCTGGCAACTTCACGTCCTCCCCGGCAGCTGCCAAGAATGAGGAACTGGAACTTTTGGCTGCTTTTTTGTTGTTGTTGGAGATTTTCTGAGAGGGCGGGGTTTGGAAAGGGAAGTGGGGCTTCCACAGCAAATCAGAAGTTCCAGCTGAACACAGGACCTGGCTGCTGCTGACTGAGAGTTTATGTCTTTCCTCTTGCAGTGGTTAAGGGTCGTAGACAACAGCAGCGTGAGTGGTTCTAGGGTTATTTCCTCTCTCTTATCTCTTCGCATTGCTCTCCTCAGCTCTGCTGTCTACTTCACTGAGCTTTCGTGCAGGTTGGACAAGTTTATCAGCTAGCTTCTCCGTGGAGAACGGGTATGCGGCTGCGTGCATGCCTGCGTTCAAATCCCAGTGACTACTCTCTTGGAGTTGTTTTGTTTATAGATAGGTCTTGTTTCACAAACTCTCACCTTTTAAAAAATAAAATCCCATTCAATTGTGGGCACCTCGCTCTTTAAATACTGTAGTGTTAAAAGAACAGATGCATATTGGAGCTGGGTATTTGGGTGCACATCTTTAATCCTAGAATTAAGGAAGGAGGGGCATCTGTGAGTTCCAGACCAGATGGGAATATAATAAGGCCCTGCCTAAAACAAAGAAAGAAAAGAAATAAAGATACACAATGCTTTTTGACATCATCCTCATCCCCACGGGCAGGGATGGCAGAAGGCAGGATAATGTAGTTGAAGCTCTCAAAGCTTATCTTAAAGTTCTCTGATTAGATCACATTTTGTAGAAGTGTCCTACACCCTGTGTGCTTGGCCAAAAGAGGCGTGACTCTAGGGTAGAGTGGCAGTGGGCATGACTCAGTGTCCAACAGGTGGACCCACGCACACAAGGCAGAACACTAGCATGGAAGAGCATGCCCAGCTCTGTCTGTGCAACCATGGTGAGGACTTCAAAGAGGAGGGAAGACAGGAAATGACTCTCTGACCATCGGGGTGGGGGAGGGTAGGGTAGGAGGGCACGGATAGACAGGTCCGAAAGGGTGAAAGGGACTAAAAGCTCATGGAGGTTTCCCTGGCACTGGGTGCAGTGAGCATCTCCCTCCCCATCCTCTGGTTGCTGTTTACATGGGAAGTTCCTATGGAAGGACTCAGGTCTGCAGATAATAACTCACAGAGCCCCGAAGAAAAGAAGCAGCCTAGGTACCAGTAGGGCAGACTGACAGCCTAAATGCAGGAAAACCTTGGTGTTTGCCTCCAGGGAGTCAGAAACCGAAGCGAGAACTATGAGAGGGTTTGGTTTCGAAACGTGCAAAAGATTCCATCCAGGAAGAGCAATGCAAGCTTCTGTTTGATGAAGCAGCAGAGCTAGGGGAGCTTGAACAATGACCTCATAGTACAAATGAGTGCCCTCTGTTCTCTGGCATAGATAGCCCAGGAGCTGGAGAAGGAGAAATGGCAAAGGGGCCATCAGACCAGAAAACAGACTACATGCGTTATACCAGACCTTTCTAAACAGTTAGGGAGCAGAGGAAACAGTGGAGTCTGCCTGGAGTTCTGAGCTCCTGGCTGTAGGACTCTTGAGCTCACTCAGTGTGCTGGTGACAGACACAGACACCCCATCCTGCTGGTCACCTCTTTGTAAGGTAGGTTTTTCCATAATGTCAGCTGGATCACGAAATCCTCAGCCTCTGGGTGCGTGAGAGGAGGAACTGTCATAAGCATGGGGCAGGGAGACCGTGGAAGGCGGAAAGATCAGAAGCAAGCCTCATCTTCTGCACGTGAAAATAGCCCTACATCCACTCAGAGGCGTTTCCAAGGGGACCCATGAAGGAAACGCCCAGCTGTCATTTACTCCACTGTGGCTTTAATACTTATTCACAGTAAGCTGGGCACTCACGCACCCATCTCTACCTAAAGCTAGGCTCCTACTGGCAATGCTCAAAACAACACAGATGCGAGACTTCATTGCGGCACTAATTGCTGGAGTCGAAGATGAAGAATAACCCAAAGATTATTTGTTGCCATGGTGCGTGGCTATAATGGAAAACTATCCAACCATTAAGAGGGACAAGATGGTTCTCTATAGACTAGAGAGCTGAACTCTGGGCGCAGAGTGAGGACAGCAGCGTTCACAGGTGTGTATTAGATATGACTCACTGAGTAAACACAAGCAAAAATATACTCACTGTTTCTTTCTGAAAATCTTGTGTGTGTGTGTGTGTGTGTCCATGTGTCCCTGCTCATGTTTGTGAACGGATGTTTGTCTATGTGTTGATCAGAGGGCAACTTGGGGTGTCTGTGCTTGATTTCCACTGTGTCTGAGATGGGGACTCTTGCTCACTGCTGTGTAAACCAGATTAGCCTCCCTGGGGATTCTCCAGGTGTTTGTCACCTCACCTGACTTCATGTGGGTTCTGTGGGTCCAAACTCAAGTCTCCACGCTTACACAGCAAGCCTCTGAGCTGTCTCCCAGCTGTCTCCCAGATGGCTCAGTGGTTAAGAGCACTCGATGCTTTTCCAGAGGACTTGGGTTGGATTCCCGGCCCCCAGGAAGTAGCTCACAACCACCTGTAACTACAATACTCTGGTTAGGTATCCAGTGCTTTCTTTTGACCTCCAAGGGCATTACACATTCATGGTACACAAACATATACACAGGCAAAACACCATAATAAGGAGAAAAACAGAAAATTTATCTACTTATTATTATGTGTGTGTGTGTGTGTGTGTGTGTGTGTGTGAGCATGATGGGTGCATGGGTCATGGCATAGCATACATGTGGAGGTCAGAGGCTCTCTCCTTCTATGTTTGGGTGGGTTCCAGGGGTCAAATTCAGGGTTATTAGACTTCTGTAGTAAGTGCCGTTATCTCCTGGCTCCTCACTTACTTTTTCTTGATAAGATTCATTTCACTGTGTAACCTAGGCTAGCCTTTAACTCACCTCCTATTTCAGTTATCTGGATCTTGGGATTATAGGTTTTCATCATCCTGTGTGTGCCCTACATGTTTGCTTATATTTCCAGAAAGAAATCTTAGGAAGACAGACAAAGACTAACTAGAGGATCCAGGACACAAGGAAAAGAGGCCGTCGTGGAAACACCCTCTTTCTTGAGCAATGGTTCAAAACTTGGTGGAACCATGAATGCAGTTGTGACTTTTAAAGAATTAAACAAAAGAGTAGTGCTTTAAGGACTACACTCAGGAGGCAGAGGCAGGCCGACCTCTGTGAATTTGAGGTTAGCCTGGTTTACAGTGCAAGTTCCAGGACAGCTAGGACTGTTACACAGAGAAACCCTGTCTTGAAAAGCATTCAAAGTTGATGTTGCTCTTGCTTTGACTTGATCTTGTACATACAGTAAGATACAGGAAGTTATTTTGTTTCAATGTAAAATAGATATAAAAAAGAAAAATGAAAATTATAACATTAATTTGAGAGATATTCAGGATGTAGATATCTAGAAAAATAAGATTCTCATTTTAGTTAATGTTATTAATCAATTAACTTATGTTTTGATGATATTGGGAATTGAACTGTGTGCTTCATTTGTTCTAGACAAGTGCTCTACCACTGAGCTATATCTCCACTCCATCTTTTTAATATTTTATTTTATGTTTCTAAGTAGGGTGTCATACAGCCTAGAAGGCCACAAACTCCTGATCCTTTGCCTCTTCTTCCAAGGTTCTGAGATTTGAAGAATGAGCCATTCCTTGTCCATACCCATTTCTACAACAACAACCCAAATATGCAGCAAGTTTATAGTTTTTCTTGGCAGCACCAGATAGCTGAGGTCCCTGGGAAATCAGCCAAACTAAAATCCAAGGGGAGAATTGGATGCAACCTGTTTGTAGTAAGTGTTGGTATTCACTGGGGGAGGCAGAGGCAGCAGCAGAGCTCCCTGTTGTCACTCCAGACAGCTCTAGAAATTTGCCTAGACATTTAGGCCAAAATCTCAGGCCAAAGCAGGATTCTTAACTCTGATACAGAGAAGAATTTCAGGACTGGCTAGTGTGTAAAGCAGAGTTTATTAATATTTCCATGTAAGCTTTAACACAAGGCTTGAGGGGGGAAAAAAGAGAAGCACTTCAAAGAAAGTAAAACACACCCAGGACAGCTGGTGACACACCCAGCACCGTGGGTGTGGGCTTCTCAGAGAGGAGTAGCAGGAAGCTACCTCTCCCTTGAGTAATCTTATAATACTTGCGTATTGGATTTAGGGAGAGATGTGAGGTTGAAGTTACTGCTTTCAGAGAGTGGCCAAGAAGCCTAAGTGAGCTTGTAGGGTGGTTCTTGGGGGAACTGCATAAGATGACAATTGGCAAGGTCCCTAAGATGCAGGAAAGAAGGACATCTTTACTGCAAACAAAGTTAATAGTCTTTTTTGAAAAATTTCAGGTGATATCTAGGGAAAGGCATTCGGGCCTTAAACCTGACACATTGTTATCTGAACATAAAATATCTATATGTGAAAAGAATATTAATGGTATATCTTCAGCCTTTGTAGCAAATGTTAATTAATTGGATACAAGTTGTGTTTCTTCGCTGGTGAGAGCCTTCAATCTGGCTCCAGAGTAGGAGGCTGGTGTAGGAGGTCCTTCTGTGTATGTGTTGCTTTCATTGGTTAATGAATAAAGAGACTGCCTTGATCTCTTGATAGGGCAGAGTAGAACTAGGTGGAGAAAACTATACGGAATGCTGGGAAAAAGAAGGTGGAGTCAGGAGAAGCCATGTAGCCCTGCTAGAGACAGATGCCAGAACTTTACCTGGTCAGCCACAACCTTGTGGCAATACACAGATTAATGGAGATGGGTTAATTTAAGATATGAGTTAGCCAGAAATACGCTTAAGCTATTGGCCAAACAGTATTGCAAATAGTATAGCTTCTGTGTGATTATTTCGGGGCTGAGCAGCCGGGAACAAACAAGCAGCCTCCCATACAATAGGAGGCTCTTATCCCTTTCCCTTGTCTTCATCATGTTGCCTCAGCAGGACAGCTCTACCTGCTTAAGCAAGGCAGCCATATATCTGCAAAGCCTCCTAGACCTGTTGACAAATGGCAATAGCAAAGCAGGAACTGAGGAGTCAGAGGAGGCTCAGAAGGTCACAAATACAGCAAGCTCTATCTTATCATAAGTGGATGCTCACAAAGACTGGCAGACCCTAAGCCAATATCCCTTACAGTTCAGGCCTATGGGAGAGACCAGATGTTGAGGGTTCCCTCCAGATGCTATCATAAAAACCTCAGGCCAGATTATTCTTCTATAGCTCCTGAAACAAGCTTCCTGGGGAGGGGAGTATGGGAGTTTCTGAGGGATAGTGGGTCCAAGATGGCAGATGCTGAGGAGTGCACCACTTCTGAGAGGTCACATCCTCAAACACAGGGTACTACCTAAGACTGGGACTGATCATAAAAGCAGACTGTCTCCCTGCCTCCCACTACCATGCAAACAAGCATCTAGTAGGTCTCTAGATGGGACACTGCCAAGAGACAGCCACCGAGTGGGGAAAGGAGCCTCTGGCAACTGCATCACAGAGGGGACCTACACCCAAAAAAGGAAGTGCTTTGGAAATTAATTAGCCTCCACTTTAAGCATGGTGTTTCAAGAGAGATTAAAAAATGATCCACACATGGTAACCATAGCAACAAAAGAGTTTGACATCAGCAGACTGCCTAAGATTGACAAAAAGCCAAACTGGAGGTCTAGCAAAACAGAGACAGCTTTCAGATACCCATATCTGCAGTGCCTATTGACAACACAGTGTGTAGATTTTAACAAAAACATCACACGAGGAAGGGGAAATGAAAGAGGTGTCAAGAAACAAGACACCAAACAGACAAGACTCAGAGTGACGGATGTTGGGATCAGCCAGAGTGAATTGTTTCTAAACAATTTTTTTGATGCTGAAGAGTCTGAGTGGGAAAAGTAGAAAACATATCTGGTGGAGAATTCCAGTCAAAAGACAGAAACTTTCAGAATGAATCCAATGACCAGACCAGAAAAGCCACAGATGCATCACGAATAAGGAGGGCCTCCGGTGAGGGTGTTAGTTCCTTTTCTGTCTACTTGACACAAGCTAGAATTATTTGGCGAAGGAGCTTCAACAGAGAAAGTCACCTGCGAGTTTGGCCCATGGGCAAGCCTGTGGGCACTTTTGTTGTTGTTGTTGTTCATGATTGATGTGGGAGGTCCCGGTTCACTGGGAGGTGGCACCCTCAGGCTTGTGGTCCTGGGTGCTATAAGAAAACAGGCTGAGCAAATCATGGGAGCCAGACAGAAAGCAGCACTCCTCCATGGTCCCTGCTTCAGGGCCTGTCTATGGTTCCTGCCCTGAGTTCCTGGCCTGACTTTGCTGGATGAGGAACTGTAGCTATAAGATGAATTCAACCCTTTCCTCTCCAACTTGTTTTTGGTCATGGTGTTTTATTGCAGCAATAGAAATCCTATCTAAGACAGAAATTAGTAGCTGTTGCTGTGACAGACCTGACCGTATTTTGAGGAGGGTTGTGGAAAGACTTTGAGACATTGGGCTTGAAATGCCTTCGAGTGCTCAGAGCTTAATAAGCTGTCGTGGGAACTTGGGGGAGAATGCTTAGAGCAATACAGGTAATGGAGGCCTGGCCTTTGAAATTTCACAGGGAAGTTTGAAAGAACCCATTAAAGAATCTCAGGTTGTTCAATATTTTGAACAACACTTCTGGGGTTCTGATGAGCTGAAGCTAAAGGATCAGCTGTGATTGGGAAGAAGAAGCATCTTGGAGGCAAAATCTTCAGGGAAGTGTTTCTCACGGCCAGCGCACAGAATCTGTTGGACAGGGCGGCCACGGCTGTACCTTGTGCTGGCAGCTTAACTGTGCATCTAAGAATCCCACAGATAGTCCTGGATTTGAAGGCACGAAGAGGTCATGGAGATCAGCTTGGCACCAGGACAGGCCACTGGTAAAGATGCAGCCTCAGTTGTAACTGAAGACCCAAGTCTGAAGAGGTTATGGAGAGAAGGTTTGGTACCGTGTGGCAGGGTTCAAGTTCCTGAAGAGAGCTTCTATGTGAGGCTATGACAGTGCAGCCCAGCTGCAGAGACCCCAGGAATCCGGAGATGCCGGAACTGTGGGATGACCTCTGAGAACAGCGGCAGCTGTGGAGCGCAGGTAGCTGGAGCTGGTGAGACAGGCTGAGTGCGCTGTGAGGGCGGGGCCAGAGAAACGCGGCTCTCCACGTCTTCTGGAGAGCAGAAGATTATTCTGAATGTCAGACATCAGACACTGAGCAATTTACACTTTTGGAGTTTAGTTTTGCCTTGTTCATGTTGCAACTGTGCTCTGGTTCTTCCTTCTTGGAATAAAAAAATAATAATAATAACTTGCTTTTTGATTTTACAGGAACTCGTATCTTGGATATCTTAGAGAAACTGGAATTTTACAGAAACTTTGGAATTTTAGACAGACTTTGAATATTTCAGAGAGAGACTGGATATTTTAGAAAGACTCCCATTTTTTAAGACAAAATATTCAGGTGTGTGCTGTGGTCTTTTGACAGCTTTTCCTATAAGGAAGTTCTTTGTAATTTGAAAAAGAAAAAGAAAATAGGGAAGAAATGGAGTCGGTGGTTATTGCTTCCTAATCATACAAGGTGTACCCCACAATGTGCACCTAGAGATGCCACCCCACATTCTGCTCCGTGACTTAATTCTGTTCATGTTTGATGCCATGCCCACTCAAAGCCTCACAGAATGGGACTCCATGTCTCATCCAGCAGCCCACATTGGTGAACAGTGTCCTGTTTGTCTCTCCGGAACTCCTCATGGAGTTTTTCTCAGTTCGTGTGTCTCTCGTGTCCACCTCAGCTGAAGTTCTCCGTGGAGCCTCCCACAGTACCCGGGCTTCATGATGTGTGTCTCTCCCAAGGTCTCTGGGCCGGTGTGAAGGCAAAAGAAGGGCAAATTATTTTCTCTCATGTCTGATGAGAAATCTACGACCAGGATAGAAATAGATGCTGTTGTCCTCCCTCTCACAGTTCCCCTCTGAGACAAGGAATCCTGCAGCGGCCGTGGATCTTCCTTCCAGAAGACTCTCCATCAAATGTGCCTTTGCATTGCTTTAATTGACGTGCAATAGCTATGCACATTGATGTGTAGAGCGTGATACTTTGATGTGCACGTGCAGAAAGGAGTGGATGATGAGCATTTCCACCGGGAGGATTTCTTAAACACTCTTTCTGTCTTTCAAGCCTCTCTTCTTGCTCTTTATAAAGCATGTAGTAAATTGTAACTACAACCTCCGCTGTGCTGTGGAACTCTAGAACTTGTCTTGTCTATTTTGGCCCACATTGACCTCTATGTGTCTCTCCCCTTCTCTTCCCTTCCCCTCTCTGGGGACAATTGCTTTAAAACACTTTACTTCTACCAGATAAAATCTTTTAACGTCTACTTGTGAAGGATTACATGGGGTGTTTGCCTTGCAGTATTTGATTTATTTCACTTAAAGTAATGGCCGCCAGTTCCGTCTACATTGTAACAAATGACCAGATTCTATTCTTCTCTGTGGATACACAGTATTCCATCTTTTAAAAGATTCCATCTGTCCAGTGATCAGTACCCTAGTTAAACCCACATCTCCACCATCAAATTTTCCTCTGGAATCTCACAAATACAAAACCCCAAATGCATTTAGTTTTAGGAATATTAATTCTTTTCCATGTTTCTGGCACTCAAAAAACTCCCAGCAACCCCTGCCCCATTCTTCCGTTGCAGAAAGCAGCCTCAAAGAAATACTCCCAGTTCAGCACCGATGTGGCCGAGGCTATCGCCTTCTTCGACTCCATCATTGCAGAACTGGACACAGAGAAACGGCCGAGGACAGCTGAGGCCGACCTGCATAACGAAGATGTGGACTTTGATGGTGCGTGCTGGGAGAGGCACCCTAATGTGCTGAGGGGAGGTGGGCTGTGAGTGGGCCCCTGGGAGGGCATCAGGGTCCACACCTTCCTGGCTGAAAGGGGCTCTTTCACTGTCATGTTAGGCTTGATCCCTTTAACTTGTCTCAGTCGCTCTTGTGGCCACGCCTCAGCCTACATCTGAGGTGTTTTGTTGTTGTTTGTTTGTTTTTATTTTGTTTAGTTTTTTTTTCTTTACTATAACTGTCAGGGTGGGACCCCATAACCCCTCATAAAGGAAAGCAAGAGGAGATGGTTAAAGAAAGAAGTTATCAATGGGGAATGGTGCCATACAGGGCAAAGTTTCTGTTTTGTAAGAGGGAAAAGCATTCTCGAATATGAACGTACTACCTAATGATGTACTCAGAATGACTAAAATGGGCTGGGCAGGATGGTGCACACCTATAATCCCAGCAATTGGAAGGATGAGCTAGAAGGACAGACAAGAGTTTGGAGGCCAGCCGGGGCTACATAAGGAGACTCTGTTTCAAAAATCTGTAACTTGGGGACTGAATATATGGCTCAGTCTATAACGTGCTTGCCCCAAAAGTGTGAGGATCAGAGTTCAGGACCCAGCAGCCAGGTACATGTGATGGTGTGAGCATATGACCTCAGTGCTCGGGAGGCAGAAACTGGAGGGATCCCTGGGGCTTGTTGTCTAGCCTGGCTAGCTGATTCAGGGAGCAGGATAGTGAGAAACCCTGCCTTAAACACAAAACAACAAAACAAAAGGGTGGTGAGAAACCGAGGAAGGCATATTCACAAATACACAAAAACAACAAAGCCAAAACCAAAAGCACACAGGCTAAAGAAGTATATAGTTGATGCACGGACACTTTATAAAAGAAAGAATTGGGCAAGTGACTTGAAAATTCAGTTCTGAGCCTTGTTGTTGTTGCACCAATGCCCAAATTGGGAAACCAGTGCATTTTGATTGAGGTTATGAACAGGAGTAGGGGTGAGGGGTTACTTACAAAGAGCAGGGGTAACTCAAAAGCACCTGCATCGCCAGGCAGCCCACCCCAACACAGGTGACAAGTCCCGAGTCCTGACTCCTGCAGGACATCACAGTCCCACATCTTTCTCTCCGCAGTTTGGCGGCTCAGAGTCTCCATCCCAGCAGCTGTTAACAGTTACATAAACTCTAAACACACACACACACACACACACACACACATGAATTATAAATGTTTACAATGCTTTCTATGGTGTCGAGTAGGGGACCTCCAGTGTCTTCCAAGTTTTTGTTCTGGCACATGTGACCTTGTGGTGACCTTTTGTTCACCACTGATGCTGATAAGCACCTCTCCCCACTCCCCATCCCCCACCCCCCAGGAAATATGGAGGGGGTGGCTGCGATTGGGAGGAACGAGCCATACAAGAGCCAGTGACAGGGCTCGGTGGCAAAACCTGAGCCTGAGCCTGAAACCCGGAATTCAACCTCCAGAGAGACCTGACTCCTGAAGGTTGTCTCTGACACCCCCTCCTCCCATAGCACCAATAATCGATGTCCATTGTATAACAAACGAACCAGACGGCACACAGAAGCATTAAGAACGGAAAGGTGCTGGGAGCCACAGCTCAGCTGGCAGGAGATACCATTGCTCTCACAGAGGACCAGAGTTGTTTCCAGCACCCACACCGCGCTCCTGTAATTCTAGCTTCAGGGGGTTCAATCCTCTCTTCTGGCCTCTGAGAGCACCCACCCTCACCTGCACATCATTAAAACTAAAAACTAATTGAAAGAAGAAACTAAAAGACAAATTCCACCTGCAGGTCACTACCACTGTTAATTAACCCTTGGGCATATGACTTTCACGGAGGATTTTCAACACACTCAGATTTTACTTATAATTTTACTTTGAACAAAAACCAGAATCTTTTTGAGCAATATGCAGTACTTTGGGACATCTTTCAGTGAGTATGTCAGTGAGTACGGATCTGGGCTCTGCCCCAGGCTCAAGCTTGCTGAGTCAGACTCCGCCAACCCCCCCCCCCCTCCCCCCGGGCCTGCTGCCTCCTGTCTTTCCTTTGCTGTGGAACGCCCACCTGTTCACGCCCTCTTTTAAGGTCTGCTCCCCCAATAGTGGCCAGCTGCCCAGGTCACTTGTTTCTCTCTTCCAGTGGCAACCAGCTCGCAGGAGCACAGCTTGCATTCCAACTGGATTCTGCGGGCACCACGCAGACATTCCGAGGCCGTCTCTGCTCCCGCCACTGCAGACAGCCGGTTTCGAAGGAGCACAGAACAGAGGGTCACTGGCACCCAGAGGAGGCTCGAGAGACACCCCATTTACCTGCCCAAGGCTGTGGAAGGGGCATTCAACACCCTGAAATTCAAGCCCAAAGCCCACAAAAAAGAGTAAGTGCTTGGACTTAGCAGAAACATGACAATCTCCACGTGTTCCAGACTCGCGGAGTGCTTCTTAGGGTGTGCTGGTCCCTCATCCCACGTGCAGAATTGGTTGATTTTATGGGGGGCGGGGCTTGGCAGCGATGTTTACTCACAAGTCTGTCCTCCAGCAGCCTGGCTCACTGCTGTCCTCCGTTCAGACCTGCCTCCTCTCTGGTCTGCTGCTTGTACCTTCTGCGTATTCTCTAATGGCAGCTCTACCTACAGAGTAGAGCGCCAAGCAGAAAGCAAACCTACACTGAGATACTGTTGTGTTGGAAGGCACTGACTCAGCCTCTGCTGGGCAGAGCAGGACTTCCTGCTGGCCTGGTCCCTGTGAGGACCTAATGCCACTGGCTTCTGTGACCTCTGCTGCCAGACCCTTCTCTCCCAAGATTAGTTCCCAGGACCAACTCCCCGTATTCCCCTTGCCTTATACAGGGCAACCATTTAGGCCGTGCCACAGGACACAAGAGCCTGTTCAGACTCCATGACTGTCCTTTTAACCCTTCATAAATCCTTCAACTCTGGTAGATACAGGGTTTTCTTGATAGCAGTTTACTCCCATAGTAATAAACCATGCACTCAACGGTAGTGAAGCCACGATCCATCCCTCATCCTTGACATCCTTCAAAGCCAGGTCAATGCCCCCCTGAAGTCCACCCACACCCCACCCGGTATCACTTTAAGGTCCTCCCTAAAGCCTAGAACTGGCGGAGCAATGGATCTTCTCAGTAGGAATGGCGTTGACTTGGGAGTCCCTCCCCTCTGTGCAGCTGCCAGCTTGAGCCTGACTTACTCCCTTACCCTTCCCTTGCAGCCTGCGGAGCTCCAGACAGATCCTCCGCGGCTTCTCCAGAGAAGACACGGAGTGGGACGAGGAGCTCTTTGCGCAGGAGTCCCTGGGGGCTTTGGAGGAGGCTCACTTCGAGGCAGAGAATCCCAAAGGGCAGTGGCTGATTCGAGAAAGACTCTGGGAGCGGACCGTGCCCTGACTTGACTAGTCTTCTCTTGGGTCTTTGACAGGAGATTTGCTTGGGGTGTTGGGTAGAGTCGAAAACCAAACTCCGACACTGCCTGACGGTGCCCAGCTGGTGCCAAAAAGAGCCCGAGCTTCCCAGGGGACATGTCCTGGGGAACTCAGAGACGGGACTTCCCACAGCAGTGGGCAGAAGAGGAGTAGAGCCCGGCTGCTCATGGCCTAGAGCAGAGGCACAGAGGCCTCGAATGAGTGCCCCTGCCGTCCTGCCTTGCCCGTCACACACAGAAGACGGTGGGGAAGGCTCCACGTGCTCAGAACTGGAAGGAGCTGACCTAGAATTCCCACCCACAGCCTCCAGGGATGAGTCTCAGAAGCCCAATGGTGACATCCTGAGTTCCTGGAGTCCTTTCATGTAGAACACAGTCAAGAAAGCAGCCCCTTCTGCTCTAGGTCCTCTCAAGGTTTCCACAAATTGGTTGCTAGGTTAGGCTGAAAAAGACACCCATATCCAGGCAGTAGGGTAGGGAGCAGTTTTATCATGGCTTGCCTTGTGATCACACTGCCGCCCAGAACTCCTGCTCAGACGGCTGGCTCAAGGCGGTGGAGATAGGCGCGTCTTCCTCTTTTCCAATTCTCACACAGATAAAGCTGTATCCAGGCAACCAGCCCATGACAGGCCCTGCACCTCCCACTTACAGGTAGCTGGGAGCATAATGTGCTTTCTGACTAGGAAGACTTTTTGTAGTTCTGACATTGTCTGTGAAGAGACACTAACCCACTTGAGCATGGCTCCGGCAGGACTTCCCTTCTCCCCCATTCCCCCCACCTTGCTAAAAACCGTTTGATTCTATTCCTGAATCTAGCCACTAATGTCTATTCTTTTATTTGGCCACTTCCTCCTCCTGAGGCTGACCACCAAGGTCCAGCTACCAAAGTATTGAAGCCAAGTAACTGGAAGCCCCATGGCTCACCTAATTAACATATCCAATCAAAATTCAACCCCTCATCCTAACATGGGGTTTTCCCCTTTATCTTTATAAAATGCCATCTTCCCACGTGCCACATTTGTCTCTCCTTTATCCAGAGACAGTCCCCCCACCCACCCAGGACAAATACCCCATCCCCCTCTCCCTCGTTCCCTTCCCCACCTCCCTTTTCTCCCTCTTCCTCTATCTCCTGTCTTTGTCTCTTATTCCCTGCACTTTGTCTCTCTGGGGCAAAGAAATCCCCTTTGTACTGAGCACTTGACCTGGGGGGCCCTGAGCCCGTGCTTTCTTTCCCTTTGATGTTGACTCTCAGCTCCACTTTCAATGCTGCTTTGTATACAGTGTAGCAGACACTCTTCATCCGCAGGGCAAGAGCCCCAGGTTACAGAAGACACTGTGTGTTGACCTTCCTGCTTTTTCTCTCACCCAACTACTAACCAGGAGTCTTAGTTCCATGATAAGACACCGTGACAAAGGCAGCTTATAGAAGAAAGAATGCATTTGGAGCTTATAGTTCCAGAGGGTGAAGCCATGACCACACCCCCCCCCATGGTGGGGAGCCATGGCAACAAGCAGGCCGGCATCACACTGGAGCAATAAGTTAAGAGTTCCCATCTTGAAAAAACCATCATAAGGTGGAATGAGGAAAAGGGCAAGAGTGAGAGCAGCCGATAGGAGAACAAGCTCACAAGCTAACTGGGAACAGATTTTGCTTTTGAAACCTCAAGGCACCTCCTCCAACAAGGCCACACCTCCTAATCCTCCCCTAACAGTTCCACCAACTGGGGCCCAGATATTCAATAAATGAGCCTATGGGGGCCATTATCAATCAAAACACCACACAAGGCCTATACCTATTTAACTTCGGAGAGAGCTGAGATCACTGTGTGTGTCTGTGTATGTGTGTGTGTGTGTGTGAGTGTGTGTGAGTGTGTATAGCAGTGACTCTTAGGGGAGCATGCTCATGAATGTGAGCCTGAGCCAGAGAAGCAGACATCAAGAGAAGCATCATCTAAATCAAGCCAGGGACACTCCAGGCTTAGTGGCTATGACACCTGCATGGTCTGTGTGATGAAATAGTAAGAATAAAAACCTTTATTTCTGTGATCTTGGATGTCTGAAGCTGAGAATTCTGAACTCTGAGGAGGAAAAATCAACAGCAACTGTGCAGCAGCCTTAAGGACTTCAAGCCAGCGCGCTGCCCTAGAGAACCCACGCCCACCCTTGGCATCTTCCTTTTCAGTGCTTTTCAAGTGCCAATGTCAGTATCTGGGGAGGGGGTGGCTCTTTTGTGTGTTGTTTGACCAGAAAAGCCATGTCTGGAGAGAGTTTAATGGACAGTTTTTATGCTGCGGTCCCTCAGCACAGATGTCTTCCCTGAATGTGGCTTTCTCTGCTGCTGACGCACGTGGAGTCCCCTCAGCCTCACCAGGCAACAGTTTATTATAGGCCACTCCAATGGACCATGCAAATCTTGTGCTTTGAATAGAGAAGATGCTCAGAGCCCAACACACTTTCTTCTCTAGGGTTTCTTCTCCGCGGGACATGAAGCTATGCTGGTCCACTTTGCTTGGGGTTCTGGATGCTTTTGTCTTTAGTAAGACACAGTCTGCCTGAAGAGTTCTAAAGATTGAATTCGTCTTCTGGACAGCTTTCCTGTCCTCGAAGTTGCTGTTAAATCCCAGGATCTGGGCTATGGCTTAGGAATCTTGGCTAGGAAATATAAGAATTTGAGATAAGTCAGTCTGGAAACAATAAAGCCAATTTGCAAAACCAAGATGCTTTGACTGCTTCTTGTCCTTCCTGGGGTGACCAACTATTCAAGGGGATCAGCTGGTCAAAACTTTCTTAGTTTGGGTGTGTGAAAACCTACAAAGATGGAATGTCAAATTGTGTGTGTGTGTGTGTAAAATGACACCTTAGTCGATGAAGTTCTCACCTTGCAAGTTCAATCCCTACAACCCATGATAAAATTGTTTTTAAGTAGAACAAAATCTCTAGAAGCCAAGTTTGGTGGCGCACACTTGTCATCCCAGCGCTGGGAAGGCAGAGACTGGCGGATCTTTGGGATTCCCGTGGTCCATTAAAGTATCTGATGGGTGAGCTCCAGACCAATAAAAGACCCAGCTCAGACAAAAAGCAAGGTGGGTGGCACCTGAGGAAAGACACCTGAGATTGTCCTCTGGCCCTCACACACATATATGTGCACAAACATGCACATGTGTGCACACATGGGCTCATAATATGTAAATGCACAAGAGAAAGAACAGAAGGAAAGAAAGAAATTCAAAAGAGAGTGAGACTCCCTGGACGTTAGCCACTGGCTTCCAGTCCACTCACCCATAACTTCTGACCCCATGTAAGCCTCCTGTTCCTGGGTTACTATGTGACAGCTGAGAACACAGCCACCTGGTGTTAAGCCAGAGTGGCTCTAACAGGAGGCTCTCTTCCCTGCACCTTTTATAGAGATTTGTCTCTTGCTGATAATTAATAAGTTATCACAAATTACTATCTCAATAGTGATCACAAGTGAGTTATAATTATAAATTAAGTTACCATAAATATAAAAGCACACAATACCCACAAGTCTATTCTCCTAAAGTTTGGAAGTGAGAAAGCCCAAATCAGCCATATTGATTAAGTGTGGTAGGGCCTGTTTCTTCTGGAGGCCCTCTCTAGTCTCTGGAGATGCCCACATTCCTTGGCTAGTGGCCCTTTCTTTGCATGGCCCCAGACTCTTCCTCAGAGCTCTGACTGCTCATTTGGATCCCTGCCTCTCTTTTATAAGGAAATTTGCAATAATATCAGTCTCTCCTATTTGGGCAATTCAGGATACTTGATTTATCTCAAGGTCTTTAATTTAATAAAATATCAGAATCACTTTTGCCAGGCAAGGTCATGCTCACAGGTTCTGGGGTTGGGTGAGCATCTTTGGGAGGCCATTCATTTTCAACTGTACCTATTCAGAACCACAAGGTATTCTAGTCCTTATGAACTCGACTTGATCACCACTGACACTTGATTCTGATAGCTCAGTGACGAGCTCATTCTGGAAGAGCTGCTAGTCCCAGATCCCTTTGCCTCCTACCCTATGTTACGAGTCGATTCTGTCTTGCCAGATGGCTTCCAGTTTCAGGAGGACTCCAGCTATACAGAATCCCCAAGGGGAGGAATATGGCGGTTCCATTCTGCAAAGAAGAAGAGTGGTGGGCCTTCCATGGGGTCTTTATTAAGCAGCCACTATGTAGAATAAAGACACAGTTCCTTTTCTTCAGCAGCTGGCGATCCAAAGGAGAGATCAGCATGAACCTGGGTTAAACAGTCAAGATCCTGTTGCTTCATCCAGGGTCTCTGCCTGCACAGGAAATTTATAAATATAGAGAGTTTATGTAGCCTAGGCTTGGGGAGGGAGAGGTTCTGTGGGTGCCTGGAGTCCTGAAAGATGGATTTAGGCTCCAGCAGACAGTTCCAGAGGGGCATGTTGTGTCAGGGAACAAGTATTCAAAGAACAGCCCATCAGAAGTGTGGGGAAGGAGTGCACAACCAAGAGATGCTCCTGATGGAAGGGCGTTTTTTTTTTTTTTTTTTTTTTTTAACAGGCAGCCATGGAGAGGAGGTGAAGTTCAAAGAGAGTTGATCACATGGAGATAAAGCATTCGACCATGGGTTGGGGCTGAGGTGGGAGGGAGGAGGTGACACAGCCTCCTGAGAAGTTGCAGGAGCTGGAGGAAGAGGTGGCAAGTCTCCAGGATGTTGTGGTAATCAGTCTGAACTGTCCATCCTCAGGAGGCATTCTCAGGCCTCCTGTCTGCTCCTGCTTGACCTGGCCTCCTCAGTTTCTCCATCCTGTTTGATCTTTCTCCTCCTGGGATCATGGTGTTCACCATTGCCAAATATGGCCAGATGGAACCCCTGGGCTGGATCTCTCTATGGTGCCCCCGCGCGCGCGTGCGTGCGTGCGTGCGTGTGTGTGTGTGTGTGTGTGCGTGCGTGTGTGTGTGTGTGTGTGTGTGTGTGTATGTGGTTTAGCCTGCTTCCCCAGTGGCTATCTGCCTCCAGCCAGAATTGACAATGAATAGATTCCATGCCACACAAGATGCCAGCATATGATGGATATTCTCTTGGGTGGGGCAAAGGGCACTGTGTCTTTGTCGATTTATTTGTCATTTGGCCCAGAATACTGAGCAGCGCTCTATCCTGCGTCTGGGATTATAATATGAATAGAGGCCTGCCTGGCTTTAATTCAGTGGGCGGGACGGACATTGATGACAAGATTGCACTGAAGTGTGAAGTGCCAGAAGGATGGCAGCAAGCTCTGCAGAAGGTCCTTGATGTCACCCAAGTTTTGTCACAGGAAAGTCTTTCTTAGGCAGAAGAGGCTAGCGGGGAAAGATTCTGAGGACCTTGCCAAGTTTCTCTTCAGCTCTACAGTCAGTTCGCAGGCACTCCCAGCAGGCGCGGCGCTCCATCCCGCCAGCAGGGGTCCTCTTGGTTGTATTCACAGGGACCTAACCTGAGTGGATGGATGCTCACTCACACAGACACTCCCCGGACAACAAGAGGCAACAACTTGTGAAGGGTTTGGGGGCTAGAGAGGGATTCAGACCAAGGCTGTATCATGCTGGAGGAGGTTTGGCTCGTTTGAGGGGGCTCAGGGCTTCAGTTCATTCATGAGATGTTACAGAACAAGCAGAGATGTCAAACACTGACTGCAGGGGAACCCTGGAGCAGAACGAGATGGATGTAAGCGGGATGTGTGAGCAGCAACCAGTTAGCGGGGGGGGGGGGGGGGGGGGGGGGGGGGGGGGGGGGGGGGGGGGGGGGGGGGGGGGGGGGGGGGGGGGGGGGGGGGGGGGGGGGGGGGGGGGATCTTGAGGACACATAAGGCCTTATTCGTCTCAAATGTGAATCTAGTATAATTATGTTTTATCATCATCATTATTGCTACATCCTAAATGCTTAGATTATCATTATGCTTAGCTGTTATTATTATTTTATTTGTTAATTAAAAATATGTATTCATACTTGGCTGTGATGGCAATGCATTTAATCCCAGCACTTGGGAGGCAGAGGCAGGAAGATCTCCAAGTTCAAGGCCAACCTAGTCTACAGAGTGAGTTCCAGGACACCCAGGGCTACAAGGAAAACCACTGTCTCAAAATAAAATAAAATAAAATAAAAATGCATTCATTTATACATATTCATTTATAGATACATGAACTTATGTGTGCCATGAATGTGCAGGTGCCCAGGGAGGCAGAGGACACCGGGTCCCCTGGGCCTGGAGATATCAGTAGTTGTGAGACACCTGATATAGCTACTGGGAATAAAACCTGGGTCCTCTGGGAGAACAGCGAGTGGAGCCCTCTTTCCAGCCCCTCTCCCCCATTTTAAAGACAGTTTCCTTATGTAGCTCTGGCAGGTCTAGAACCCAGTATGTAGGCTGGGCTGGCCTAGAATTCAGAGGTCTTGCCTCCGTGTCCCACGTCCCAAGATTAAAGGTGTGTGCCACCATCCTGCCTCACTGTCATCATTGACATCCTCATCATCTTCAGCCTGATGTCAGACCCAGGCTGGACCCAGACTTCCTGTGCTGTAACGGCGCTTGAAAGACAGTGCACCTCGCATATGTGGTTTAACACTTCTAACTTAGAGCGTTAAGGTGATAATTAAGTGATCATTGCTTATCTAAGTGCAAGGCCTGTCCATATCATTAACTGGCTATAATGAAGCTGGATTAATTATCGCCTAGGCTATTAATTTTTGCCACACACTTGAACAGTAGTGAAATAAAACTTCCAAGAATGTTCTAAGCATCGCTGAAGGAAGAACCAAATAAGAAAACCACTTTCAGGAAGACAGGGTACCAACTTGTGGTGAAAGAGGGCTCTCCAAAGTCACGTGTCTGCGGAGGGCTGCTCCGGGGTCCCAGCTCCTGATGCAGAATCAAGTCTGGATGGTGCCTGGGTCCTCACGGCAGCGGCTGGGGCACAGTGGGAATGGTCAGTATTGCGGCTAACATTTTCCGGGCTTTCAAAGCACCCGTATCTAAGCGACAGTCAGTTGTCTGCAACGTGACAGTTGGGTTATCTGTTTTGCAGGTGGCTTTTACTTTATCAAGTGAATCAGATTCAATTAAACTTAAAGGAAGCTGAAGTTGGTCTTAAATGAGCCCCTGCACGTCACGGTACATTTAGATTTATCACCACTTCCCAAGCCTGTTTCTGTGCGGAGCACTGCAGTTACAGGACGGTGGCCTGGAGAAGATACTAGTCCCAGTTTAGGTTGGTGATCAAGGCTGTGTAGCTGGAGCCAACCTCACACCCCGCATCCCTCTTAAGTATCTGTCTGGGTGCACGACTTTGGCCACATGGTGGCGCTCCACGCCCAACAATTCCCGGTCCGCCGCTGGCTGAAAATAAAAGGCAAACCGAAGAGAGGAAGCGAGATCCGGGTAGTGTGGGCGCGAGTCCGCAGGGAGGCGATCTGGGTTCGTGAGTGGGGGGCCTCACTGTAAAAAGCCATCGTTCTCGCTGGTTTCCTGGGTCCCAAGCGAAGACTCTGATGTGAAATGAAAGGGCTAGGTGCTGAAACCCAAGCCTTGGTCCACATGCAAATCGAAACGCCCATCTTTCTTTGTTAGAAGAGGGAAACCGGACCAATAAGACCCGATAGCTGACTTTGCTAGAGAAGGGGACATCACCTGATTCCCTAAGCTTTTACTGCAAAAGAAAGGGGGGCAGTTCCAGCTTTGAGCCCCCGCTAGCGTGGCAGCCTCAAGAAAGCCTCTGACTTCTCTTCTACCCTGTTTTCATCTTTCGGGGTGTGTGTGTTAATTAGAGGACCAACTTTACAAGGTCGTTGTAGGGAGGAAAGGGAACTAGGCAGACCCGAAGGACGTTGCTCATATCCACTGGAGCAAACCCGGCAGTGTTGTGTGATTTATCCTAAACCAAGCCGAGTGCGCGGTGCCAGGTGCAGTGCGGGGGTGCAGAAAAAAAAAAAAAAACAAAAAAACCCCCAAAAAACCGATGATTTCCACAGCTGGTGTGGCCAGTCTAAAGCACCCTGTGACTGTGGGCATTTAAGGAAACAGACTGCTTGGTCTGCCGGTATTGGTTCCCCTGGGTTTTGAATGCTGAATTAATAACTTTGGAAATAGAACTGAAAGAAATTTGGAGCCCTTTGGTTTGTTGGTTTTCATTCATTTGTTTTGAGACAGGGTCTTCCTGACTTGAGTTCCCCATCCCCCTGCCTCAGCCAATCCTAGTGGCGAGATTACAAGCGCCATTCACACCAATCTTCTGACATAACAGTGTTCGGTTTTGAGACAGGTTCTTGTTCCATTGCCTGGTCTATTGTAAAACAATCTCCCAACTAACTAGGGCCACCAGCCAGCCCCACGGTGCCTGACTTGAAACTCTGGCTTTAACCCCAGATATACCTTCAGCCTAGGCATCCCCACCCAAGCCACCTTGAGGTGTTAGCCACGCCAGGGGAGATCAAGAAGCACACAAAGCTAGCCAAATGCACATGCAAAACACTCAACAAAACCAGCTGAGGGCGGGGTTTTTGAGCTGATCCTCGCCCCTGATACATACTTCTAATTTATATTGTTAAACAATAGCTAAAGTTTACTTGAGTGTGTGGTATCTTGCCTTTCCCCGCTGTCCTATGAACAATGAAAGTTTCTCCTTGCACAGAACAGTAAGATTGTCGTGCTGGGTCAGCGTTCATCTTACCAGAAGTGCACCTGACGAAGCTGTGTTTATAAATGTCCGCTTAAAAGAAAGGATAATGTCTGATTCGAGTGTACCGGGAAGAGGGCAAATGTCAAAATGGCAGACACAGCAGAAGGAAGGCGTGCTTTATGACCCGGTGCGTGTGGAGTTTGAGAGCAAGCAAAACCATCCCAAGTCCAGGGAAGAGAGCAGTGGAAAGCTGGGGACCAGCTGGCAGAGACGGGGCACCAAGGGAATTTGCTTGACAATAGAGACACTCATATCTGGGTCTGAATAATGCTGGCATATACATTTGCCAGAATTCGCAGGACAGTTCACTTCAGAGTAACAAAAGGCAACCATAAAAAAAAAAAAAAAAACTGTCCCAGAATATACAGGACGCCCATGATGTCATGGGAAAGGAAGGGCTCTTTCCATACAGTAACAAGTCCTTCTTGGCTGCTTGAGCAATTGACAAACACATGAAATGTCAGCTAATCTCGACAGCTCCACAACCCGGGCACGGCTTTCTTCGTGCACACGCTGTCTGTCTTTTCAAATGTTTACGGAGTATTTACAAAGAGTCGTCCTTTGGGTGGCAGTTGTAATTAGGGAAACTGGCAGAGAAAATTAACACATACCATAAAAGAGGGATAATTAGGCCTCTGCCATATACAATATTATTATCAAATGGCAGTTGCCCTGGAGTCCGATTGGCTCATACACACTGGCCTCGTAAGGAAGCTCCTCCCTTCCACATTACTCTGGTTATGAAGCTGCCACGTTCCACGGATGATGGGCCATATGGTACTTAACATCAGAATGAAAATGAGCTTGTGCTTTTTGTGCGAGATGCTGAAAATTATTAGAAAATCAGAAAGCCTAATTCCCACCAAGTTCCTGAGACCCGCCATCTGCTTCATGAAAAAGAAAGGGGGAGGGTTTTTTTTTTTTTAAGAAAACCATTTACTTATTGTGAAGTGTGAGTATTTGTATGTTTGAAGAAACAGAGTGGGGGGCGTGGGCTATAACGGGGAGCCAGAGCAAGCCCATTTGGCAGGGCCGAAAGAGCTGTCAGCTGAACGTGGTGGGAAGGGTCTGGGGAGCGTAATTATGGAAGTCGTCTACTCTGGAGGCGGTTTCTCAGGACCACATGTCCCCTCTACATAGGAGCAGCTCGGACTCACCGATCTTTTGCAAATCTGCAAAATCACTATTTTGTAGTGAGGAGGGGCTTCCCGGGGTCCTGGTGTCCCTGAGAGTCTGGCCTCTCTGTAGAGTGGATGGCGAGAGTGAAGAGAGGGGATCAAGGAGCCGGAGGAAGTCAACGATGGGGATGCCAGGAAAGCTTTCTCAGGGAAGCTGCAGCTGTGTGGGAGGGGGCTCTGGAGAGGAGAATGTGAGGGGTACCCACCCCTTGCCAGGCTGGAGCTCCCGAGACCCATGGCCAGTTGTCTTCAGGAGAGCTCCAGGGTCTGTCTGGACAGACGTCAGTGAACCAGCGCGGCCTCCTCATGACCAAGGTCATGAGACGCTGTCTTAACCGAATGTCACATTTGAGTGGCTGCCAGGGACCTCTATGCTGTGTGTCCAGGAGGGTCTAACACACCCTCCTCCTTCAGTTTATTGCATTTATTTATCCGTCCTCTTGTGTTTGCGCCACAGTTACCAGGTCCACTGGAACAGCCTCAGGCAACACTCATGGGATCCGGTTAGCGGCTGGATTTCTCATCTGTAACCCCAAGAGACACTCAGGAAGTAGACTTCGGGCCAACAGCTTACCTGAGCCCTCAATATAGCAGTGATTCAGTGGTTCAGTGGGAGAAGAAAGTTTTCAGGCCCCAGGGGACGCCACATCGATAGCATTACATGGTCAAGTGCTGGTCCAGGCAGGCATTTCTTGGATGTCACCCAAAGGGGTTTCATTAGAGGCCTCCCAGCAGAGACTCTCCTGTAAGAGGCCGCCTTCCTGAGGGATGCAGGGGTCCTCTTGAAGCCAAGTTCAGGGTTCTGGGAATGCGCTTGTGACCTGGCATCCAGAAACAGCGGTGCTGCAGGGAGCCCCCATTCTCCTCAGTCCTCAAACACGCTGTGTGCAAAGCGGCTCTGTCAAACAGCAGACAGGAATTTCTGCGTCTGTTTCTCAGAATGAACCAGGCACACCGTTGATCTCAGGATTTAGGGCTGGAGACAGGCAGATCAAGGCCACCTTGGTCAATCTAGTGAGTTCCAGGACAGCCAAGGCTACATAAAGACCCTGTCTTGGAAGGAAGGAAGGAAGAAAGAAAGAAAGGAAGGAAGGAAGGAAGGAAGAAAAGAAAGAGGGAGGGAGGGAAGGAGGGAGGGAGGGAGGAAGATACCAGCCATCCTCTATGGAGGGAGGGCACACACTGCAGAACCAGCAGGAAGAGTCACCAGTCACCAGAGTCTTGAGGGCGTGGCAGGACTGTGGCTCTCTTTCCCTTCAAGTCCCCCAACTCGCCACACACAAGTGGCAAGGCCGTCTGGCCAGCCTCCTGGAGTTCTACCAGTCTCTGCTGTATGGGCTACAGCCTCCATGGGGAGAGCATGGCACCAGGCTACTGTGTTGACACTCAGGGGGACGCTTCAGGCTTCACACTTAACTCCTGAGAGCTTAGCTCAGGAGATGTGCACCCCGCTGGGGTGGCAGGTGGCAGGTCCTGATGCTCCCAACAGCAACAGCCTAGCCTTTTAGTCCTTGGGCAGGGTTCAGCAGAAGGCCGTGGCTAGTTCTAACTTCATTGTGGAATTATCTCCACGGCCGCAAGACAGCTTCCAGAGACTCAACAAGCCAGGACACAGGGTGTGCAGCCTGCTCCTGGAGACACATCACTGGACATCATGGTAAGCAGCGAGCGGTGGCCTCTGTTCCTAGATTCATTTTTTAAAGACTTTATTTGTTTATTATATATGTATTTTTCTGTCTACAGGCCAGGAGAGGACACCAGATCTCATTACAGATGATGTGAGCCATCATGTGGTTGCTGGGAATTGAACTCAGGACCTTTGGAAGAATAGTCGATGCTCTTAACCTCTGAGCCATCTCTCCAGCCCCTAGGTTCATTTTTATAAAGAAAAAACAATTTGTACTTTTAGTAATTTCTTGGACCTGATGTGAAGTATGTACCCTTAGTCTTCCAATGTTCAATTTAACACCTTTGAACCTTTCATCTAACAAAAGAAACTTCCTATTCAAAGTGGGGCCCCACCTTCTGAAGATGTAAGATTGGAACTCCAGCTCCCACAACCCCTGTATGCACTCTACCAGCCTCTGGCTGCTCAGTTTTTCCTCCACCAGGAAAGGGTGATAGCTAGTACTCAGTGACTAGAGAACCGCAGAAAAGCCACAGTCAGCTCCCGAGGGCCACACCCACCTGCAGATACCCACAGGAAAGCTAGGCCTAAGGTGGCATGCTTCATTTTCCAAATTTTCTCTCCTTTTGTGTTCTAGTATGGATTCATCAACACCTGTCTGCAGTCTCTTGTGACGGAGAAGTTTGGTGAAGAGACATGGGAAAAACTGAAGTAAGTGCATCAAAAAAGAGTGAAGTACCTCGTGAGCGTCTACGTGGTCCGCTGTTGTACATCAGTAGGAAGGTGAAGCACCCTGTGGGCTTCCACGTGGTTTGCTGTTTGTTTTCTTTCGTTTTGAAGGGTTCCAGTATTTTACTGATTGTTTTTTTGGTTTTTCGAGACAGGGTTTCTCTGTGGTTTTGGAGCCTGTCCTGGAACTAGCTCTTGTAGACCAGGCTGGTCTCGAACTCACAGAGATCCGCCTGCCTCTGCCTCCCAAGTGCTGGGATTAAAGGCGTGCGCCACCACCACCCGGCTATTTTACTGATTTCTTGATGAGAGAGTCAATTGAGTGGATAACTGTACCCTTCTAATTCTCAGGGAGTTTTAGTGACTTGGAGACACTTCAACATACTAGCTAGATACAGAAAAAACTCCTTAAACCATATCTGGGTTTTGTGCAACTGTGTCCATGTGTGAGTATGTGGTTACATGTGTATTGTTTGCATGGAGAGGTCAGAGATCCATCAGGTATCTTCCTCAATCTCTCCCACTGTCTTTTTTGAGATAGAATATCTCACTAAACATGGAGCTCACTGATTTGACTAGACCGTTGGCCGACAAGTTCTAGGGACCTGCTTGCCTCTGTTTTCCCCCACCCCTATGCTTGAGTTACCGATGTGTACCACCATGCCCTGCTTTTATGTGGGTGTTAGGGATCCAAACTTAAGTCCTCGTGTTTGTGTGACAAACATTTTACTGACTGAGGCATCTTTTCAGCCCCCCATCTTCTCTATTCCTAAAGTAAGCGTTAAAAACAGGGTCCCCCAGATGTTGATAAGGATTCACAAGATGCTTGCATGAATTTCATGAATGAACTTCCATTGCACTCTTGTCTCTCTATTCTTATGTATCTCTCTCCTAACGGTAGGATAAAACTCAGGGCCTTGGACATGCTAGGTCCTTAGCGCTGGCCTACACCTGCTCATTCACCCTTTGTCATCCCTGATGAGAGAGCAAATCATGGGGAGAGGAAAGAGGGGGACAGGGAGGGAGTAGGAATAGAGCTCAGAGTCCTGGATGTGTCAGGCAAACACACTACTACTACTAAGCCATAGTGATTGGAAGCATCACCCCAGTCCCTGGTATCCATCCTAGGGGCGCAAATGGTGTGGAATGCTCCGTTTCAAACTCCCTCCCCTTCCCCCCAGAAGTTGCCTTGGTCCAGACTTGACCTCTGGGAAAGCCCACCAGATACTGACCCCTCCCGCAGGCTGTTTAGGCTCAAGCCAGGAAAAAGGAACACATGGTCTTGGGGTTTACATGGACTCCCCTCTTTCTTCCCCACCCCCATGCTCCAGTGCCACCTGGGAGTGCTGCATTTATTAAATGTGGGCATCTTTAACTCGGCCTAATCTGGTCTGATCTGAGTTATTTTGCATGGGCAGAGAGGCTCATCTTAAGATTTTTCCTAACACATAGCCTCCCGCCTTCCGAATTCTTCAGATAATTCTTAGTTTTCCCTTCCTGACTTCATCCAGGAGTTTCTTCCTTGATTCTGCCATTTACAACTCCAAATATTCCCTCGTTCAGTTTCTGTAATCTTCCTGGCTCCACACCTTCCAGTGTTACAGATTGGGGTCTAAAGGTCTCAGAAACCACCCAGTCCTCTAGAAGCAAAATGAGTGCAAAAATACGGAAGATAATTGGCTTCCCCAGTTAATCAATAACAGGTCATTTAAGACCACCTGGCACAGCTTCGCTTATTAAATCCCCCAAAATTTTACATGATGATAGCCAATTCTAGTTAAGTAAGCAGAAAAAAAATGGGAACTTGCCCATTGGCACTGACGGTCAGTGCAGTCCCGGGAGTCGAAAGCCCTGAAGATGAGCACACGCGTGATGCCGGAGCCGGCGTGTGAAAATCTGCTCTCTGCAAAGTATATAATCTTGTCCTGCATCGCACATGTGCGCATGTATGTGAGGAAAGATATGACATCGCCTTATGTGGAATAAGTTAGAAATTAAATTCTTTGGTTGTCAAAAACAAGTCAGCCAACAAATGGAATGAGACAAAATTTGTACCGTTCTATGTGATGCTTACAGCGTCTGTGAGGTTCACTGTCAAACTGTGGGACGCTATTGGGTTAAAAAGACCAAAGAGACAAATTAACTCATGTAACTACCAGATCAATCACACACAAAGCAAACATGTAAGACAAAGCTCAAAACAAGTAATAAGTGAATTTGGATTTTCTCTCAATACCTGTGAGCCAAATTCCCCCATCCCCTTTTTTCTATTTAACTTTTAAGAGGTTTTTCTTATTTTTTATTTAAACAAACCTAAAATGCTTAGTGCAATTTTTTCTCTCTACCTCCAGTTTCAAGTAAAGAAAAGCTGAGGAGGGAGTGCGTTACCTGTTAGCATGGGCTAAACTGAGGTGGAGGCAGGCACGACCCTGGGCTCTGTGGGCGCCTGCACTTGGGTGTTTGAAGGATCTTCCCGATCCAAACCAGCAATCATTTAGACCAAATATTTTCACTTCAAAAAGAAAGCAATGAAACTAACTAACTAAATAAATAAATAACCTGAGGCTTGGGCGGGCTAGGTAACCTGACTGACACCAACCTGCAAGTCAGGGACTAGGCCAGGAAACAAATATCAGCTTCAGTTTTGCCTCCCAAGGTGGGTAGGGGTAGGTACATGCATGTGGTCACCTGTAAGGGCCAGAAAAGGGCATTCAATCCCCTGAAGTTGAGACTGTAGGTGGCTGTGAGTCTTCCAGTATGAGCGTTGGAAACCAAACCCTGGTTCCCCGGAAGAGAAGCAGGTGTTCACTGCTGAGTCCTCTCTTCAGTGCCAGCATCCTATCTTCAAGGGCTCCATTGGGGAGCTGCCCCGGGGAGTACTGCCTGGATGACAGAGACTTTGTTTATAGCCATCGTGTGATGGAGGGCGAGTGTGGGGAGAACACGGGGAGAAACACCTCCTCCGCTGAGGACTTACTTTGCAGCAGACACCTTTTTATCAAAGCCTAACAAATACCCTGGAGAGCACATTGTTGTTTCCCCTTCCCTGAGAAGGAAACTGAGCCCTGGGAAGGCCCTTGTTGGAGGCTGTGTAGTAGATAGGCCCGACTAGTCTAGCTATGAAAAGAAAGCAAAAGCACTCTCTTTTAACCTACGCTTGTCTCCGGGTGACAACAGAGGAAATCTCTGTAAACACGCATTTACTGACCTCCATTGCTCTGTCTGGTGCTGTGGAAACACTGCAGGCCTAGTGAATCCAATAAATCAGTCACCCAGCCGATTTCACCATCAGCAGAGACCTTACCTTACAGACCTGGAATGTGGAAAGCAGGGCCTCACTGGTCCACAGCTCATGGGACGCTGAGACCATTGTCCCAGCACAGAATGGACATCCGTCAGTCACCTAAAGCTCTATGCCCATCTATCTCCCAGAAGATCTATGCCTGGGGGTTCCAGCCTTAGGAGGAAGAGGGGAGACAGTGAGCTCTTGCAGGCTATGAGGTGACCACTGAGTAGCGAGAGGAAACTCTGTGAGGAGCGATGTTAGTCCCAGAAGTTACTATATTGGGCTGTGAGTCTATATAGTTTAGGGCTACAGTTACTGGAGGGTCAAAGGTCAGAAATACGATCTACAGTCCACATGGCCCCGGCCGAGCATCTAACCACTCAGTGAACCAGGTGTCTTGTCATGAAAGAGTGCCCATTCCGTGTAGGATTATTGCAGGTCCCGAACGGGATGTGTAAGTCAGACACCCAACTTGCAGCAAGCACCCTGCAAACACTAGCTGCGGTCAGAAGTCATGGTTTGTTGTCAGTTTCTTTTCAAGATGGAAGCCTTGGGATTGGGAAATGGAGGGACCCTAGGGTGTGCAGTCTTCCAGACCAGACTTGAGTTGAGGCAATGCTGTTCAGATCTGTGTGTTCATGAGTCACTTGGCCCCATTCCCTAGATCTCTGATTCAGGACGAGAGAGGAATAACATGCCCACCCTCTGTGGTTGAGGAGAGGGCTGAGCAGAACAACACACCGAGGAATCTTGGAGGAACTTGGCCGTGTTCATCCCGCCTCCAAACACAGGTGCGGAGGAGGCCGCCACACCCAACCCTGTCAGAAACTGTCCCACTGCTCTGGTCACTGTGTCTCCACAGCCCCTTCCTTGTCCAGAGGCAGGGTTTCCTAAGGCCAGCACGTGTTGACGGACTCTTCTTTCAACCTGATCACCCTGGTGTCCAGTGCAGGCCATCATAGCCAGTGAGAGGGAAAGACTGAGTTTTGGGCCAACACTTGGTACCGTCTCATTTCCTGATTAGGACTAAGCTTGGCTGCCATTGTCAATCCTGCCTAGGAGAAAGGGAAGTTTTGGAAACTGCTAACACAGCCACCAGGGATTCGCTGAAGTCCTCAGAAGCAGAGGTAAACAGCAATATGCCGGCTGGCATCTGAGATGCACCGTCTAAAGCAGGCCTTGCACCCTCCCTTCCATCTCAAGGCTGCATTGATAGCATGGACAGACTGATTGGCTGAGCATCCCAAATCCAGGACGAAAGTGGGTTTATTAGTTTATGTGCAAACATACGGTAAGGACTTCCCTTCTTTGGATCCTTGGTGTGACTCATGATAGGCATCATGTCATTTCTTTGTGTCATCTCTTCCCACACCACTCTAAGTGGACAGGTTTCAGCATTTCCTGACACCAGAAAACCATGGATTCCAAATGATAAAGGCCTTTAAAAGAGGAGCATGGGATAATTAGTTGACTGACAACTTGATCGTATTACAAAATGCATAGGGCAGGGTTGAGGCACGCTTTTGGGTGTATCTGTGAGGATGTTTCCAGAGGGGATTAACTGATAGAAACTCCACACTGAACATAGGCGGTGCTGTTCCCTGGGCTAGGGGCAAAGACCAAATAAAAAGGGGATAAGGGGCTTGTGGCCTAAACATCTTCATTCATTTCCCTCTGACTCACCCAAATGTGAGCAGTCTCCTACTGCCAGGCCTGCACCGCTTACGTGGTCTCTCAGATTGTAATCAAGGATAAGCTACATCTTGCTAGGCATCTGGTCACATTTGAGAAAAATGACCAAAACAGAGCACACGTTTGCAGGGGGATTAAAGGAAGACCTCCGGGAGCAGAGGACTTAGCAAGACAATATTCAGGGTTTGTGTCATCAGGTTTTAGCAGGAGTGTCTGCTTAACCTAGACTTGAGGATGTGTTTACACGGTGTTTAGCAGTTTATGTGACTGCACAGGAAAAGCCAAGAGGAAGGCCTATTCGAGAAGCACAGCTAGCTGTGAAACTGGATTCATTTAGGGAAGACTATTAAAAAGAACTTCACAGAGCAGAAAATTCGGCTTACAAACATAAAAATCGAAACCGAGCCGAGATTGTTTGCTGCGCCGAAGGATCTCCTTTGGGCTGTGTTTAAACAACAAATTCCCTGGTGCTCTTAAAGCAGAATTTTTGCTGAAAGGGGAAAAAAAGCCATCAATTCCCATACAAAATTTAAGAAGAAATGATTAGGCAAAGTGAACTATGTCTCCAGACGTTATGACATAGATTATATTTTATATGGAATAATCAGAAACAGATGTGTGTCCCTCTCTGCTGGCCTTGCTGATTTTCCTCTCATATAGTCTAGATTTATAGGTTTCTAATTCCGAGCCACGCTTTTGTAACCTCCTGGCCTAAACCTCAACAGTGGAGGCAGCTGATAGTCTGGGAAGAGTGGGACCTTTGGGGTGAGCTTTGCCTCCACACTATGCCCAGATTGCTCACTGGCTGAGCTGGGCCGCTTTCTCCATGAGGCAGGAGCTTGCTCAGCTCCTAGCATGTGTCAAGCAGAGGTACAAGCATTGGGGAAGGAAGTGATGAGGAGACCCAGGGACTGTGTCAGGGAATGGAGTCTAGTGTGAGGAACAGAAAGCGAACAATAAACAAAACCTTTTCAGGTTGCTCAGAGGGCTATACAAACATAAAGCATTTGAAAGAGACTGAGACTGCCTAAAGATGTAGGTCTCCCTGTAGGGGTTAGAAACAGACTCTATGGAAAGGGAATGTGGTGTGGGACAAATGTCTATATTCTGTCAATTATATTTTAAATAAACGCTGATTGGCCAGTAGCCAGGCAGGAAGTATAGGCGGGACAACCAGACAGGAAGTAGGGGCAGGTCAAAGAGAACAGGATAATTTGGGGAAGAAGGAAGCCCATTCCTCTGCAGTCCTGACGAGACCACAGAAGAAGCAAGATATGACTGCCCCACTGAAAAAGTTACTGAGCCATGTGGCTAACACAGATAAGAATAATGGGCTAATATAAGTTGTAAGAGTTAATAAGAAGTCTGAGATACTAGACCAATCAGTTTATAGTTAATGTATACCTCTGTGTGATTTTTTTGGGGGGACTTAATGACTGCGGGGACCAGGCAGGGCAGAAAACTCAGACAACAGGAATCTATGAACTGGAAGGAAAGAGCCAACCTGGGTTAGGGAAGTGTGTGTGCTCCAGAAAGAGGGAACAGTCAATGTAAAAGATCTGAGGTAAGCTGAGCTTGGTGGGAAGCAACCACCACGCCTGGAGTATCACACATGTGCTGTCTGAGAGAAGGGTTTTAGGGACCAGAGCATCAATATGTGTAGACGATAGGAAGGCGTTGACATTTCTTTCCAGTGAGCACAGGTTACTAACCCCTGGGCCTCTTCACTCCCACTTACAAGTGAAGAGGATAAATGGCCCTGGTGGTGGGGTATTCACCAGAGGAGATGCTCAGACACAGGTTGAAATCAATAGAAAGTCTTGATTAGCTGGTAGGCAAATACACTGGGTGATCCGGCTCCCAGTGTGGCACCGAGCCTTTCTCAGCATGAACTTTTAAGTATAAGAGTTAATAAGAAGCCTGAGATAATAGGCCAACCTGTTTATAATTAATGTAAACTTCTGTGTGTTTCTTTGGGACTGAATGGCTGCAAGACCGGGTGGGACAGAAACCTCTGTCAACAATATTGGGGGCGAATTTAGCAGGATGAGAAACAGGCATTTTGAGGTCTGAAGCTTACTTGACTAGAGACTTTCCTTTATAAAAGTGGCTGGTGTGGGATGGAACAGCAGCAAGTTCAAGGTCTATGGGACTAGAGATGGAGTTCAACGTCAGGATGGGCAGCTTAGTGGGGCCCTGCCTCAAAACAAAAACAACAAAAGGGGGTAGGCGACAAGCCCAGTGGTGGAACACTAGCCAAAATACGGATCTCTTCCTGACTCTCGCAGCGAGGATAAGAGCCTCTGTTGATTTCTTTTATCAAAACTTCTGAGACTGAGATGGCCCTGTAGTTCAGTGGGTAGAGCCCTAGCATGGTTATGTGGATCCATACCTAACACCACATAAACTAGGCAGGGTGGCACATGCTTAAAATCCTTCTGCTCAGGAGGTAGAGACAGGAGGGTCAGAAGTTCAAAGTCATGCTCAGCTTTCTCTTGAGTTTGAGGCCATGCTAAGTTATAAGATTCTCTCTCTCTCTCTCTCTCTCTCTCTCTCACACACACACACACACACACACACACAAATCCTAAATCCTAAATTTTCTTTTAAGTATTTATCAGTTTTTATTTGCGTGTCAGGGACAGTGTCAGATATTGGAGATATGAAATCAAGGGACACAGCCTGGTCTTTAGACTTGGGAATGTAAGAAGCATCAGAGAGTCATTCATAGGTGTCAGGACTTGTCTATGCTCAGGCAGGTGCTGCAGGCGCTGGGGACCGTGGAGGGGGTGGATACATGAACATTCATGAGACTCACAATAACCAGAGGCCGTGGTTCTTAGAAAGACCAGAGTAAAGAGGAAGTAAGCTGGCCAGGTTAGAGGGAGTGGGCACCCTTCTGGTGGAGGGAGCCTGTGGAAGGCAGGGAAGGGATTGTGAGCAGCTAGAGGGGTCCAAGCAGCAGGGGGTTGACTGGGGAGTGTGGGAGGGAGGGAGGGCCAAAAATGTCTAGCTCAGTCTGGATGCTGCCAAGGACACTAGACGAACTGGGGAGTGTAGCACAGTTAATAAAAACCCAGAGACAGATATTGGGGTTCATCCTGAAGACCAGAAAAGCAAAGCAGCCAGCCACTGGCTCTTACCTCAACCTCAGTTCGAAAATAGCGATCCTGCCTCCAGGGAACCTCAGAATGAGACTGAGACTGAGAGCTGTCTCCCCCCATTTTATAATCCTCTCTAGTTCTGAGACTAAAGGTGTACACCACTACCATCTGGTTTCTATGGCAAACCAGTGTGGCTACTGCGATTAAAGATGTGTGTCACCACTGCCTGGTCTGCAAGGCTGGCCAGTGTCGCTGTTTTACTTTTCTGATCTTCAGGAAAGCTTTATTTATTAAAATACAAATGAAATGCCACTACAGGGGAGGGACGAACTAGAGGGACAGATGGTCAGGATGGGATATACACTCCAGTTTTCCTCATCTCCTTGTCCCCAGTACAGCTGTAGGCACACCTTACTACTGTAAGGGGTTCTGGAAAGAACGGCTTCCCAGTGCTTAAGTCCATCCCATTTCTGTGGCCCAAGACTTGCCTTGAAGAACTTCTCATTTCTCCTGGGACCTTTATAACTCACCCTGGACTCTAACAAACTATGACATCAGCTGAATAATGTGAGATCAGTCATTGGTCACCCGTTTCCTTTCTGTGTTGAATCTAGAAAGTATAGGGGAGCTGCAGTTTCTCAGCTTTGAGAAACAAGAGACAAGTGGTTAAAAGGTAACTCAGAGCCTGCCTGCGTTTTTTTGTTTTATTTTTATTTTTTTTTTTTGTGTGTGTGTGTGTTTGTTTTTCTCCTCAAGTTATTCTGAGCCAGGCAGCCAGGCCTGGCTTGCTGCATAGATAGTTTGGATAACACTAGGTGTTATTCACTAATGAGGAACCCTGGGTGTTCCAGTAAAATATCAACTAGTCAATGGCCTTTGAGTGTGGAGGTGAGACCATGCATGCATGTGTGTGTGTGTGTGTGTGTATGTGTGTGTGTGTGTGTAGATGAGTCTTTGCATGTGTGGAGGTGAGGCCCTGCATGTGTGGAGGTCTGTAGGTGAGCCCCTGCATGTGTGGAGGTGTGGAGCTGAGCCCCTGCTTGTGTGTCTGGCACTGACATCACATGTTGAGCGCCCCCTTCACGTCTCTTTCCACTTGCTCTCTCAAGTCCTGGTCTCTCTGAGGTGTCTCCCACTGTCGTTTTTCTTACCCCCTTCTTAGCAGAAGTTTGGTCATCTCATTTAAAATGTCTATTTGTTTATTTTTTGAATAAACTATTGGCCAGCACACTGTGTCCGGAAAGGATTTTGACAGATTATGTGTCCCAGTGTGCCGTGGCTGTGGTGACTGCTGCATGCAGCGTTAGAGACCCGGAATGAGGCCAGAAGTCCTAGCTGTTAGCATGTCTGCCACCCCAGCAACGTGTAGCATGTATACAAACCAGAAAACATCTGACCCTACAGTATTGTCAGCTCAGCCTGCAGGAAGGAAGGGACTGTGTGACCTGGACGGTGAAGTGGAGGTGCGGTGAGGACAGCCTCGGCCGCACAGAGCATACTCTGTAAGGGCCTGGGGTTTACATCGCCTCCCTTCGAGCCTTCATCTCAGGTTGTGGCCATGTATCAAGTCTAAATTAGGGTTCGGCCTGTTAGTTTTTGGTTCACAAGGCACCTGGTGGCCTGGGTGGAGAGGCCACTCCAACATAGTGGAGAATACCCCATTTTCATAGCAGTAGTGAGGGTTTGCAGCAACTCCACATCGGCCCCAGCCTCCTCATCTATTCCAGCTGCACGTTATAATTCTTAGAATCCCTTGGACCCAAACCAGGAATCCTGTAGGGAATCCAGAGACTCAGCTGCAGACCCAAGTACCCCTTGTCTGTTTGAGGATCCTCAGAATGTGCGTGTCAGGACCAGTGCCATTTTCTGGGATCCAGAAATAAAGGGCAAATGACCATAGCCACCCTCAAGGAGTCCAGCAGGGGTGGCGGTGGGTAGACTAGCCATCTTCATCTAAGCTGAGCCTATTCAGGCTCAAACTGGAGTCCAGAGGATGCGCTCGGCAGGAGTCAACACAGTCACAGTGCTTAGGGCCCAAAAGGCAATCCTTGCTGTACCAGACATTGCTGGGTCAGCGACTGTCCTGGGACTCAGCTCCCGCAGACCAGTGCTCAACTGCACTTGCTGCATCTTTCAGGGCTTCTGCAGAAGTGCAAGACGCCTTCATGACCTACACCGTGTACGACGACAGCATCACCATTAAGCTCATTCAAGAAGCCTGCAAGGTCCTGGGTAAGTCCAGAAAGGCTTGTTTGGGTTTTCTAAGGCTGTTATAAGAAGCAAACACCACAGTTGATTTCCCTCACTTCCGGTTGTTCTGCTATGAAGTTCCTGCAGACAAGGAAGTAGTAAATACAGACATTTGACCCCTAGGGGAAATATGGGGCTCAGCTTCTGTGTCATTGTCACAATTTCTGAGAAGCAACCAATGTGTAATGTTTATGTGAGTTTCTGTTTAAACACACACAGACCACACACACAGACACACAGACACACACACACATTCTGATACATACACAGACACACGCACATGCACACACAGAGACACACACATGACACATACACAAACACACACACAGACACACACACACATACACAATTCATCGACATTGTTTCAGTATTAAGAGTGTATAGTGTTCTTGCCAAGGAACCTAGTGCTACACCTACATTGGGAGCTTATCATTCCAGCTCTAGAATCCTAATGCCAGCATCCACATCGGGGCCACAGCTCTGGCTCTGGAGGGTCTAACACCCTCTTTTGGCATCCTATTGCAATGAGCTCACATGCATGTAGCCACACAGGGATACACATATACACATAATTAAAATAAGATATTTAAAGAAACCCACTAACCTCACGACAAATTGTGTCATAACATTATGTCTGAAAAAAGACAATAAAATGAAAATTTTCTGTAAGTCAGCATGTGGCAGCTTTCTTGTTCTCTGGGACGTTAGAGAGCTCTTCGACAGTGCACTTGGGCATTTTAAACAGCAGAATTACCAACAGAAATCAGAAAAACAAGAGCCTGGGTTGTAGTGAGCTTATGTGTTCACGAGAGCTGAAACAAGCGCATAGCACCCAGCCTCGTTTATTTTACCTAACAGCTTGGGAAAGGCGGGGTTTATTTGGTTTACACACCCTAACAACACAGGAGTGCTGCTGTCTTTTTGCTCAGGCTGCTTTCTTATGCAACCCAGGATCGTCTGCCCGCAGGGACACCACCTACAGTGAGCTGGGCCCTCGCTCATCAGGCCTCAACCAAGAAAATGCCTCACAGACACGGCTGAGTTTAGGTTCCCCTCTTTTAGCCAGTAGTAAAAATAGCAAATAATGCGGACCAACCGCATCGCACCATAAACTGAGTGATTTAAAACAGTAGCAATTTGCTCTGTCGTTATACAGGGTAGGAAGGTGAAAACCAAGAGGCTGGTGTATAATGCTGTCTCTGGAGATGCGAGGGGAGAATGCTTCCCTCTTTCAGTTTCTGGTGGCCCCAGGAGTGTGTGGTCTGTGGCAACATAACTCCAGTCTCTGTCTCCAGGCAGCTACCTCTTCTCTGCGTCTTAATTTCTCTGTCTCATAAGGATTCCACCCATCAGATTAGACTTAGGGGCACTCCTAAATGACTCTTATGTATGACCTTGAGTACATCTGCCCCAACTTGTTTCCCACGTAAGGCTGACATTCACAGGTTCTTGTGGACGTGAATTTTCAGGATGAGGGAGAGTATAGGACAAAAGAAAATTTTAGCTTTGTTTCTATTTCAAAGGTGGTGGCGCACGCCTTTCATCCCAACACTCGAGAGGCAGAGGCAGGTAGATCTCTGTGAGTTTGAGGCCAGCCAGGTCTACAGAGTGAGTTTCAGGACAGTCAGAGCTACTTTGGAAAAACCAAAAAATAAATATGTAAGACAAGTTAAGTAAACAGCCACAATTTTCTAGCTGGTCAAAGAAAAAGATCACCGTCTGCCCTCTAGGTTTGTTTAAGGTAGGAGGTAGCGCCTGTGGCAACATACAGTGTGGCTTTCACCACAGAACTATGCGCAGAAAGAATCCTTTCTTTCCTGGTCCACCCTTTCCTCACACTGTGGGAATCCGTGAGGATGTGAGATAGAATTTAGAGCCATTACAGGCAGGAGCATCAGCGTCTGTGCCCAGTACCTGGTCACCCAGGACAGAATTGTCACAAGTGTCTGGTTATGGAGCCTTCAGACTGGATCCCGTGTAGCTCATAAACGATCAAACAGCAGGACCTGTGGTTCGGGGCCAGTTTCACTGAGCCTTTGGTGCCTCAAACAGTAACTAGAATCTCAATGAGATAAGTGTCCAACAGTTACAGGTTAAATGCAGCCCCAGGTATGACAGTCACCTGTCCTGCAGGTGCCCCCGAAGAGCTTGGACAGCTAACTATGGCTGACCCCTCTTGGCTGTGAGGCTCAGCGTTTGCAGTGGGCAAGGTATTAAAGGTACTAAACTCGTTACCTTCTCTTTTGAGTCTAAAAAAAATTAAAAGTCTCTGATTAAAAGGGTTGAGGCAGAAAGAATATGAAAGAAGGGCCGAGAAAGAGTGACGTGGGCAGCCGTGGCAGGTGGGATCTCACAGCAGTTACAGTTGCCTGCCCAGAGTCTCCCCAAGTCTGGGCCTGTCACTGGCCCAACCTGGGTCAGGGAGGGACTCATGGGACCCGTACCCCACCTAGATAAGCCCTGGCCACTTGCTATCTGCACCTCCTGCTAGGAGGCAGGGTTGGGCCTAAGACTGGAACGGTCACATTGGAATGAGGGGACACTCCTTCCTTCAGCTTCCAGCACTCAGACTTTGCTCAGCCACCTATCTCGGACCCCTGCCAAGGCCTCTGGTGGTCCCTTCCTTTCATAGCTCTAGGCCCCTGCACACTCCTGGCAATCACAGCCACTAGCAGGGCAAGTTTGTGGCGGTGCACCTTGTCAGGGCAGCTGGCAGCCGCCTTTCTACATGGAGCCCTGGTTCAGGGCGGGTACTCTGTTCTGTGGGGTCAGGACACTAGGAACCTGACCACCGGCCTCACTTCCGCTCCCCATAGTGCCTTGCTTGACGCACAACCATAGGACTGCTCCTATCAGCTATCTTTGATACACCTGCTAAGGGGATTTTTTTTTAAGTCATTGTGTTGTTTATTTTATTGGGGGCGGGGGTGTCTCACTTTATAGCCCAGGCTGGCCTTGAACTCATGGTGAACCTCCTGGCTTAGCCTCTGAAGTACTAAGACTGTAGGCATTAGCCATCATGTCCGCTTAGACATGGCTTCCTTAAGTGGCTGGGAATAAGAGTGAGAGGAACCCCCTAAAACACGGGAAAATGCCACAACAATGTCTCATATCTTCTGGGCCAATCTAAAAGCACGAAAGGACAAAAAAATGAAAATGCATGATTGTGGTATGAAATATCCTTTCCCAAATCATATGGCCACATTCTTGCTTCTTTTTAAGATTAGTTATCAGTTTTTAAAATTTAAATATTTAAACATTTAGGGTTTCACCATTTCCACCCCATCCCCCCACCAAACATTTCTGTCCCCCACCCCCCACTCTGCCTCAGATTCATGGCTTCTTCTCCTTTAATTATCAGAGACACCCTACTGAGTCTATTTGGCGTTGCTCATGCAAATGTGTTTAGGGCTGACCACTCGGGATTGAATAATCAGTGAAATTCCAACTGTAAGCCATGAAGCGGTCCGTGTACAAAATGCTTAGGACCTCAGCAAATGTGACTGAGTGTTGAACCTCAGAGAAAGGCAGGGTGCGCCACTGGCCTCGCTTAAGAGTAGTGGCAGGGCTTTTGCTGGTCACGTCAAATGGCTGTGGTCAAAATTCATAATAATGCTCTGAGCCCTCTGGCTAGTGGTCAGAAAAGTGTCTGCAAAGTAGTTCACGGGCCAGATCTGGGTCCCTATCCGGTTTTGTAAACAATGTCTTATTGAAACACAGCCATACCCATTTGTTTACATATTATCTTTACTTCTTCTGTGGTATATTGTTAGAATTGAGTTGTCCCAATGGAATCCATATTGTTCGTGACGCTTAGCGTGTTCCTTCCATAAGTTCCTTTTAGAGAAGAAGTCTGCTGTTTCATAGTCTAGAGAATGAATTTCTGACAAGTCACTTATTTTTGAAGATAAAACAAACAATACCTGATTTTAGCTAAGAGCCGCTGGGGATTGAACTGTGCCCTGACAAAATTTACCTCTTGAGGTGTTGATTGCCAGGTGTTGGTGATGGAGTTTAGAAACCAACTAGGTTTAGACGTAAAGTGCCACACTGAGAATTGACACCAGAGGCCCAGCCTGTCTCTTTTTTCCTGTGAGGACAGAGCAGGAAAGCAGTCATTCATGAGCCCAGAAGAACCCTCACCAGAAAACATCCCGGTCAGCATCTCGAGCTGCCGTCAGCACAGTCTGAAAACAAAGCGCCGTGGTTAGAGGCCTGTCTGGGGCATGTTGTTACAGGTGCCCTCATGGGTTAGAAACTCTAACAAGTGTCTAAGTCTTCAGAAATAAGCAATTCTGCGCATCTGCTCTCATCCTGTGCAGTTTTGCAGCAGCGCTGCAGAACTCTGTGCATTTGGTGACAATACCGTAGAACACTCACTCTGTGCATTTGGTGACAATACTGTAGAACACTCGCTCTGTGCATTTGGTGACAATACTGTAGAACACCCAGCCTGCACATTTGGTGACAATACTGTAGGACACTCGCTCTGTGCATTTGGTGACAATACTGTAGAACACTCAGCCTGCACATTTGGTGACAATACTGTAGGACACTTGCTCTGTGCATTTGGTGACAATACTGTAGAACACTCGCTCTGTGCATTTGGTGACAACACTGTAGAACACTCAGCCTGCACATTTGGTAGCAATTCTATAGAACACTTGCCTTGTGTGTTTGGTATGATTCTGTAGAACACGCTTAAGTGTGGCAGCAGTTTCGGTGGGGAGATGCCATCCCACACCTGTTCTGGTCCTGTTTCCAACCCAACCAACACGTTTAGAGGCAGCAGCAAGTTTGTAGACCCATGTGTGGACATGACCCTGTTCCTTCCAACCCAAAGCCAGACTCTACCACAATCATTTCTCTTTGGCTCACTTCGACTATCAAAAATTTTGTCTCCTTGTTATCTCTAGAAAATCTGTTGGCTCATATTTCAAAAGAAAGGTAAGCATGCAGGTGCATCACACAAGTAGGATATCAGGATCATGAAATCTCAATACACAGCAGTTGGGGGGTGGAAATACTTTCTGTACAAGGGTGAACATTCGAATTTGAATCTTTAGGACCTGAGTAGAGACTGGCATGGTCACATGAGGCTACAATTCCAGTGGAGAATGAGACAGCCTGATACAGTCTAATTCCAGGGACTCACAGACCAGCCTGCTTGGCCTAACCAAAGAGGTTCATGGCCTTCACATGCATGGATATACATACCTCCAGATACACACACACACACACACACACACACACACACACACTCCTCTCTCTCTGTCTTTGCTGTGGGACAATGATCTTGTATCCTGTAGATATTTATCAGTTGTATTGCTTTAATAAAATGCACATTTTAGTTCAAGACTGACCTAAGTGGTATCATTCTAGAAGAATATATTCTTTAAAAAAATGTTTGTATTAACTCCTTGAGGATTTCATGCCTCTGCTCTTTCTACCAACTCCCTACTCATCCCCGTACCCATTCCCATTTGTTTTTAAAACAAGTCATTAAATCCAGTGTGTGCCACTCATACACTCCTAGGTCTGTGGCTGTTCCCTGCAGCATGGTGGGGCTACCAGGAGCCACGGGGCTAAAGAAGACTGATTTTTGCTCCCCCTGCAAACCACTACCTGTCCATCCTCAGTTAGGGATGGAGGCTCATGAACCCGTTTTCCTCTCCACGCTTGACCAGCTTGACCTTGTGCAAGCAAGCATGCCTGCTGTGATTGCAGAAGCCCAGCAGCCCTGCCCAGGAGATGCTGCTTTGTCCCCGTCCCCCCAGACTCAGGCTAGCTTCCTGATGGTCCAGAGCCTCGTATGGGAGGAATGGCACAGATGTCTCTTCGGGGGCTGAGCCCTCTAATGTCCTTGCTCTCTTGCTTTCTGCATTAACCGCTGTCCATGCACAGAGAAACAAGAAGAGGAATTCTGTGAATGGCTTTTCCCACATAGCGGATGCTTCACACCATAAACAAAAGCCGTTATCGTGAAAGGGGATCATTGTAAGTTGTAGAGCAAGTCCCTGTCCTGTGGATCCCTGCATGCTTCTCTGGGTACCCCTGGGGACAGAGATAAGGAATAGGTCCCGATGTCCCAATCTTGGATGATGAGGTGTAGGCAGGGGTCATGAGAAATCCAGTCCCAAGTCTCCCCTTCGTTGAGGAGATGATTTCCAGTGGTAGCTGCTTCATTGCAGCCCTCACCCAGACTTCAGCAGGTGGCCTTTCTCCCCCAGCCCTGGACAGTCCGCCTCTGTTTTCCAATTCCCAGAGCTGTGACCACACAAGAAGTAAATACTTCTGGGCAACACAGAAGAGCCAAGCTTGTTAAGTTTGACCTCCCAAGTTCATACAGCATCCAATTTAAGGGCCCGGTTAAAGGCTCCACACCTCTCTGGGGAGGCCAAGTGTAGATGCTGCGTACCAGCTATTTTCCTGCTAACAGAGGAATCTTTCATCCTTAGCCAGACAAGCCGACACACACCTTTAATCCCATCACTCAGGAGGCAGAGGCAGGAATATGTCTGTGAGTATGAGGCCAGTCTGCTTTGCAAAGAGAGTTCCAGGACAGCCAGGGGCTGTTATACGGAGAAATCCCGTCTTGAAAAGAAAGGAAAGGAAAGGAAGGAAGGAAGGAAGGAAGGAAGGAAGGAAGGAAGGAATCTTTCATTCAAACAAAAACACTTTTTAATAGATATTTAATACATCTACAACAGTAGAGACTCATAGACTGGGGCCTACATGTCTCTTGCCCAATTTCTCTAATCAAATGCTTTTACCAATCTTATTTCATGTCTGGATCCCTCCACCATTTTCCGGTTTTGTTTTTGCTGGAATGTCCAAAAACAAGTCTCAGGTTTCCTATAATTTCACTCAAAAATATTTCAGCAGGAGTAAAGACATTTTAGAACATAATGACAATGCTCTGACTCTAGACAGGAAACCTTGAAGAGCGTGGCTCCAGCCACATCTGACACAAGTTCTCTGTGGACGTCTTGCATGCAGTCTCTTCAGGTCTTTGCAGGATTACCAGCTAAACCCTTTCACTTCGCCATAAATGCAAACCTACTACAAGTTTATCGGAACGGTACCAAAACCATTTCATCTACCCTTCATACCCGCTCCCTCCCCACCTGTGAACATCTCCAGCCTTCTCTGAGCCTAGATCTGTATAGCCTCTGGCTTGTTAGCAAGACACTGAAAAAATAACCTTTGTCCCGAAAAATTCTCTTGTGGAATGAAAGTATCAAACTCAGGAAATAAGTGCCAAGACAGTCCTATAGATATTAACAAAAATATTCCAAATGACCTATAATGACCTTTAAGAAGAAAAAAAGAAAAGAAATCCTTTAATAGTGTCCTGTTGTTTCAGGCTTCTTTAGTCTGGAAGATTCCCAGTCTCTGTTACAGTTCATAACATGAAGGCCTTTGCCAAAGTTCTCACCAGCTGCTTAGTAGAGTGTCCTCTATTGGGATCATTACTAGTTTTTCTTGATGCCTCTTGGCAGGGAGATTGCAAAAGTGATCTCTCGTCTTTCCTAGTTGGTTTTGTCAGGAGCAGCAGGTGTTCCGTGTCCTTGCTGTGGGCAGTGTGAACTTGGATCACTTGGTGAAGCTGGCATCTGCCAGGTTTCTCTGCTCTGAAGCTGCCGACTTCTCTGTAATTAGAACCTCATGAGAAGCTGCTCTTGGATGATGCAGGTGTCTGGTTACTTCTCAAACTCCCTCTTGTATGATCTTAGTTCTCAGGGACACTGTCCCCTGTGACCTCTGTGGATGAGTACTTGAGAGTCTCTGTGTGTATTATCCCTCTCCCATTTATTATTTAGTCTGCCATGAGGAAAGATGTCTCCCGTCCCTGCTTGTCTGTTTATACCAATGTGATCTTGAGTCTCATTTGTGAAAACAGGTCACACTGCTTTTATTATTTTTGTTGATGTTCAAATTCAAGACCTGACTAATGGAGACAACCCTGCCCCGATACATTGATATCTCTACCATTCTTTCATATCTCTTTATTTTCTTGCATGACAAGTTCAGTTTGTTCTTTCCTTTCCTTGTTCTAGCCCGGGAATGTTCTGTTTCTCAAAGAAGCTCTGGTTCTGTTTAGTAGAGGATACCATCTTTAAAAATCCATGATCTGGACACTAGGAGAGCTCAGTGCTCTTACCAAGACTGACCTCTGTTAGGCCTCTTCAGTGGGCAGACACGTACACACTGTTTACCAACTGTCTGTCTGTATGTCTGTCTGTCTATTCATCCATCCATCTACCTACCTACCTACCTACCTACCTACCTACCCAGCCAGCCAGCCAGCCAGCCTCTATTTCTCTATTCAGCCATCATCTAACCTCAACCATCTAGTTTTCTATATCTTACACTGGGTTTCATGGTCTTATGTCATTTCTTTGTGTCTGTATGAGTGTGATGTATGTGTGTGCATTGTATGTGAGAGTGTCCTGCTTTATCATTCTGTCTTTTTGTGTGTATTCTTAACATTTTCCAATAATTTATTTATATTGTGTGTGTGAATCTGCCATGGCTTGTATGTAGGGGTCAGAGGACAATTCTGGGGAGTCTGTATTTTTCTTCCACCGTGGAGTCCTGACCAAACTCAGATGATCGGGTTGTTGACAAGCACTTTTGCCCACTGGGCTGTCTTGCCTATCCTGTGCTTTCTTCTTTTTAAGACAGTATTGCCCAGTGAACCTGCAGCTAGACTGGTGGCCAGTAAGCCCCAGTGACTCCTGTCTCTGTCATCCACAGTGCTAGGCCTGCACATAGGACCAAACCCTGTTTTTCACATGGATGCTGGCATCAGAGCTTGGGTCTCATGTTTACTTACAGAGCCTCTGCAGCCCATTGCTATGGCAGATTTGTCTCATCCAACCACACATTCTTTTTTTCCATTTTCTATAGTTTGTAGCCTTCTTCTTACATAGTGGTATATTATTTGTGTTTTAATAAATAAGGCTTGCCTGAAGATCAGACGACAAAGCAGCCATACTAGTCAGCCATACAGGCCAGGGAGTAGAGGCACACACCTTTAATCCCAGGACTCAGGAGACAGAGGCAGGGGGATCTCTGTGAGTTCAAAGCCACAGATTGAATCTGTCTAAAAGAGAAACAGATCTCACACAAAGGTGATCCCAGCACTTGGGATCCCACACCTTTAATCCCAGCACTAGGGAGGTAGAGACAGGAGTGATATGGCTGGGCAGAGAGAGGAATATAAAGGGGAAAGACAGGAAGTCAGTGAAGTGTGGAGTCTGAGGATTTGTAAAGACAGGATCTCACCCTTTCGGTCTGAAGATTTGGTAGAGGTTTAAAGGTCTCTTTAGTGACTGGCTGCTTTGCTTTTCTGATCTTTAGGTTGTACCCCAATATCTGTCTTTGGATTTTTATTATTCATGCTACATTCTTAGATTGTGAGAAACCTGGCTTTATTTATTGTCAATGCCTTTGCTTATGTGTGCAGTTCTTTAATGTTTAGAAAGTACGTTCAAAATTGTTGACACATTGATGTGATAGCAAGGCCTTCGGATTACAGCCAGACAGTTGCTCAGAGTTCTGTCTTCAACTTTGGAACAAAGAAGTCGAAAGGTTATGCTTAAATGTTATTGGATTTTAAGGATTAAAAATGATATTAAAAATCATATTCATGCCTGTGTTTGGATTTGCATGTGAGTGCTGGTGCCTAAGAGGCCAGAAGAGCCATCAGATCCCTTAAAGCTGGTTCTGAGCCATGTGACATGTGAAACTGAACTCAGGTTCAGTACATGCTCTTAACCACTGAACCATCTCTCAGCCCAGATAGGTGAAATTTTTTTCCTGAGTAATTATACTATCCAAATTTTTCTGTTGAAATTATTATTCTGATGACTTCGTTATTTCTTTCTTTATGTATGTCCACACCTCTCCCCCCTCCATCTTGTGTGTGTGCGTGTGTGTGTTCATCTCACTTGTTAGGCAAGTGCTTTATTACTGAGTCATGTACCCAGTCCTGTCTTTATGTTTTATTTTGTGACAAGGTCTTGCTAAGTGGCCTAGGGTGGCTTTGAACTAGCTGTGCAGTCCAGTTGAAACCTGAACTGGTGATTCTCCTGCCTCAGTCCCCTGAATGGCTAAGATTATTTCCCGAGTGTTGATTTGGTTTGGTTTTCTGTCTCTATCCTTGTCTTACTTACTTAGCCTAAGCACGTGAGTCAGGAACATGAATCATAATGCTGAAGCTGTGCACGGAGGTCTGCTTCAGGAAGTGCTCATCCCCTACCCTTCATGACTTCTCTCCCCACCCCATTCCCACCAACATCCCTTAGGAGCCCAGTCTCAAAAGTCCCTGGTTTATACTGCTGGCGTTTTTGTGCAGATAAACAGAGAGATGCTTCCCTTTTCAGTTCCCTCTTCTGGACAAAAGATGCAAAAGTTCACGTACTAGAAATCATTCTTCCCACTACCAAATAACATTTTAAAGCCGACTTGGGTTTTGGGCTCTCTTCCCTTTCCCTCCTTTTTCCATATGGCCCTGGTCTCCTGGGAATCGGAGGGCTCTCGGAATCCTAAATTCACAGAGGTGGAACTGAATTAAAAAGTAAGACAGCTGCTGAGTTGAAAAGGAGCCTTTGTCCCCTCTCAGGAAGGCGTTCTGCACGAAGAGTCCCAGGAGCGGCTCAAGGCCAGCACAGATGGCAGCTCCCCACCTAAGCCCACGTTGCGGTCTAAGGAAGTTAACTGCGGATGGGGGGACTTTTCTGTTGACAGTGCTGGGCACCCAGAGACAAAGCAACAGGGGCTGAAACAGCCAAAACTGTGGGTTCCTCCTCCCCCAGGTTTTCAGCTGTAAGTCAAGTCAGACAGGCGGTTCCCCCGGGAGAAGGGAGCCCTGCAGGTTTCCTGGCAGGTAACAGGATGCACCTGCACAGGGCTCAGGCTGTGGCTGCACAGCACAGCTGTTTCGACTTAGCCTGAATGGGCTGGATTCACGCAGCAGGGAGGGGTAGGGGAGAGCGAAAAAGCGGCAGTTGCAAACCTGTCTGCAAGTTTCTCGGGTGAGGAAAGACCTAAATAGAACCTACGTCAGTTCACTTAGGACTAAGCAGTGGCTCCTGAATTCTGGCATAGACTAGCCTGTTGTCAGCTAGGAGGGACAAAAGAGACAATTTACACAGGCCATGGCTTTCTCCCACCCTCCTATCTGGACCATTGTCTAGACTCAGAAGAACTGACTAGTAGTTTTGGCAAACTATGTTTGATTTATTTGTGTAAGCTCAGATTCCATAAGAATTATCTTCCCAGAGTCTGGCTATAAACAGAGCTGTAAGGAACCTGTTGTGGTGTGTGTGTGTGTGTGTGTGTGTGTTCACTCACACATGCACATATTGCTAAGAATTGAGTCTATGGGCTCATGTGTGTTAAGAGACCCCCTACCACTGAGCTATATCTCCATCCTTCTTTTTATTTTCCACTTTGAGACAGGGTCTCCCAAGGTTGTCCAGGCTAGCGTTGAATTGACTCTGTAGCCCAGATATGCCAAAAGTTTATGATCCTCCTGCCTCAGCCTCCTGAGTATCTTATAGCTATGCACAAGCTTGTACCATAAGGCCTCACTGTCCAGACGATCTTCAATGAGCAGGGCCTGGGAAGTAAGGACCACTTTGCATGCCTGCCACTCTGGAGTGTTCTGCACTGAAGTGCTCTGAGGGCGGTGAGGTTCTCACTGTGATGTCAGCTCCATCAGGAGAAGCGGCCTCTTAGGATGCCGTCAGGAGCTGTGACTCTGATGGGAGTCCCAGGGACTTCCACAAGTCAGAACTCAACCCTATGTAAGAGAATGGTCTCAGGATGCTCCAGGCTGGCACAACAGTGAGGTCTACACCCTGTGTCCACGATGACAGTGAGAGCAACCTTCACCTTGTTTGGCTGCCCTTCGTTAGGAAGCCGGAAGTGCAATATGCCGGGAGAGCATAGTTGGGGTGGCCGTGAGACTGGCAGGGAATTTGTTATGGAGAATTTCATCTGAGAACTACCCTGAAGGGAGACAGAGACCTGGGGAAGCTGAGAGAGAGAGAGAGAGAGAGAGGAGTCGAGGTCACAGGTATTTGCTCTCATTTTGGGCAAATTCGTTTTGCATTCCGTGTTTGTCAGCTTGGAGTCAGCCTTCAGTTATGCAGCAGGCTGTTGTTTGAAGGTGCACAAGGTGGTGGGCGAGATGGGGGGGGCTGTGCTCTACCCTGCCCTAAGTTAACCTAGATCTGGGCACAAGATCAGTGCTCAAGGGAGAACACTAGCTCCACAGATCTTGCTTGAACACCCTGGGAAATATCTTTCTTAGCTGTCACAGAAGAGAGTGAGGGAGCTTGGGAGGGACTCATAGTGAACCAGGGCTGCTCCTGGCTCTTTATGATGCCTTAAGGTGATTCTAGACACGTCACTGATGAGGAAGGTGAAGGATTAGACATGAGTCTCCCAGCGGCAGGATTTGAGCACTCTGGATCTGGATAAAGACTACTGAAGGGATAACCCCACCTCAGGACCTTACTGGGGTATGTATTCCACAGATGTATCCATGGAAGCCATTCTGAAGCTCTTTGGAGAACACTTCTTCAAGTTCTGTAAGGTGTCTGGCTATGACAGGATGCTGCGGACCCTGGGAGGAAATCTCACGGAGTTTATTGAAAACCTAGATGCCCTTCACAGTTACCTGGCACTGTCTTATCAGGTAAGGCCATCTGGGCTTTGACTTGGTGGTTCTGAGAGGCAGAGAGAGAGAGAGAGAGAGAGAGAGAGAGAGAGAGAGAGAGAGAGAGAGAGAGAGAGAGAGAAAGAAAAAAGAGAGAGAGAGAGAGAGAGAGAGAGAGAGAGAGAGAGAGAGAAAGGAAGAAAGAGAAAGAAAGAAAGAAAAGAAAGAAAGAAAGAAAGAAAGAAAGAAAGAAAGAAAGAAAGAAAGAAAGAGAGAGAGAAAGTGTTGCCAGTTGAGGAGCTATACAATCCGTGGCCTCTGGCATCAGTGGGCCCAGTAGCTCTCTTAGAGGATAGAAAGGAGGATGACTACCCAGTGGCTTCCTTTATAAATGGTTGGCAAGAAGTCAGAGTTCTAGCCTTGTGGTGGTTGTGGGAGGGGGTGACTTCTGAAGGTTGGACCCAGACTTGGAATGAATCTGAGAAGTCAAGCACAGTGGGAACAAGGGCTGGAAAACAGGTTGGGGTGGATTTTCCAATCTCTCTTCAGGTCTCTTGGCCTGGGTAGAGCTGATAATAGCTTGGGCAACCAGATTAGGCCTGTGCAAGTATAGGAGGGAAAAGCTTGGCAGGGCCAGGAACCAGAACTGGGAGCCATCCAACCCTGATTAACCCCTTGGGGTGACGGACTAAGGTGTTAGGAAACGACATTCTCAAATGGGATATGTCCTCCTGGAGTCCATGCCTTGCTGGTGTTCCTGGGAGAGTTTATTGAAAACTCAAATGTTTAGATTTTCATCAAGATGCTTTATTGTAAAGATGTAGTGTTCATTCATAGCATAAATAATAGTTTATTAGCCTATATAAAACAGTTTATTTTATTTATTCTTTTCTCATAACATTACATTCCGACCAGTTTCCTTTCCCTCTGTTCCTCCCAGTTCTCTCTCTCACCTCCTTTCTCCCCCAGGTCCACTCCTCCATTTCCCTTCAGAAAAGAGCAGGCCTCCCAAGGATATCCACTGAACATGGCATAACAAGTTACAATAAAACGGGCACAACTTCTCATATCAAGGCTGGACAAGGCAACCAAGTATGAGGAAAAGGGTCCTGGGAGCAGCCCAGAGTCATAGACAGCCCCACTCCCACTGTCAGGAGGCCCACAAGAACACCAAGCTACACAGTCATAACCCGTATGCTGAGGACCTAGCTCAGCCCCACACAGGGTCCATGATAGCTGCTTCATTCTCTCTGAGCGCCTATGAGCTCCACCTGGTTGATTAACACAGTTTATTTTTATGCCCCTTTATAACTGACCAAGAACTTTCTTCATTATTTCTATATCTTGTGTTCATAAGCACTCTGGGAGGGTGGTCATGAGGATATGATGGGATGGTGCTTGCTCGGATGGCCCCTTCACTGTTGGGATGGTAAAGGGGAACATACTTTTCCCATCTTCCAGATCAAGGCAAAAGGAAAGCGTGTGTGTGTGTGTGTGTGTGTGTGTGTGTGTGTGTGTATGCTCGCGCATGTATGTGCTGTGTATGTGGTATGTGCAGTGTGTGTGTATGTGGTGTGTGTGGGTATGTGCATGTGTGTGTGTACGTGGTATGTGTGTGTGCGTGTACGGTGTGTATGTGATATGTGCAGTGTGTGTTAGTGTGTATGTGGTGTGTGTGTGTTTGTGTAGTGTGTGTATGTATTGGGTCATGGGCATGTGGAGCTCAGATAACCTTAGGTGTCAGTTCCGTCTTTACCTCTTGTTTGACGCAGGGCTCTCATGGTTTGCGGTTGTGTAGGTCAGGCTAGTTGGACCTGGATATTATCCTGTCCTGTCCTCTCTATTTTGCTGTAGGGATCCTGGGATTATGTGGGATGACCAAACCTGCCTTTAAGTGGATTTTTGGGTTTTAAACTTAGGCCCTCACACTTTCACAGTAAGAGTTTTTTTTTTTCCCCATTGAGTCATTCTGACAGCTCCTAAATAGTTACTGCATGCCTACTGTGTATGAAGCACTTTTTAAAAAGGCATTTGACACAGAAAAAAAAAAAAAAAAGAAACCAAATGACCCACCTCATGGTGATGTGTGGATTGAAAGAGGCAATACAAAGGTGTATAATATCGGAGTAGACCCAAGGAAGGCATTTTGTTAACAGTTGCTTCTCTTTGTGCTTCCTTCACTCTGGTCAGCATAGACAGTTCCAACATCATAAGAACTTACACGGCAGCTGCAGTCAAATTTCTTCACCAAAGTACACCCAGCAGGTGCGAATAGTTAGACCCTATCTTCCTAACCCCACATGTGCACATACACACATACACCACACATAACACTCAAATAGAGATATAAACACATATTCATACATACTCTGCTGTTGGGTGACAAGACCTTTCCTGGGGAGATGCAAGACATTTAGATTGGGAGTCCATGACAAACCAGAACATGGAAACAACCCAAGTCCAATTTGAAGAACCAACGAGTTTTATTGGGATTACTTACTGGAATATGGTTGAGGGGTTACTTACAGGAGCTGAAATGTCTCACAGACAGCTGCATTAGCTCACCCCAGCTCCGGTGACTGTTCACAAGAGCTGGGAATCTGGAGCACATGACACAGACAGCAGCAAGCTCAAGAGTTGGATCATGCCCCTGCCAAGTGACTGAGTTATTCTAAATATCTTCCAGGAAGCTGGTTGGGTCTCAGGGTCTTCTCTGTAGCATGACTGCTTACTCTGGGAGGAAGAAACCTAGTGAGTCTGGTCAATTTCAGGAACTTCCTGAAGCTGTTTTGAGTTGTTTACCTGATGGCTTAAAAAGCTTCTTTGAAGGACAGACTATTTCAATACAGGAGGAAACTGATAATCTACCAACACTAATAAACTTTTAGAAATATAAAATAAGTATATGAAATTCAGGAAGAAACCCATTTTCTCAAGCACCCCTGCACCGTGAAGGACACTAGTCTTCTCCCCTAGTTTAGACCAAAGTCCAGTGTCTTGGGCGCTGAACTATGGCTGCACAAACAGTAGGGGACCCCCTCCCCGTCCACTCCTTCAGAGAAGACACCCCTGTTCACTCCTTCAGAGAACCTCCCAGTGACCTTTTCCTAGCCTATCATAAGAGGGCCCTGCTGAAGGGTCTACAGTTATTTCTGGACAAATAATGTTTCTTTCTGTACGTTCTTGGAGGTTCTAGTTTTCAAGTGGAACCAGCCTTTGGAACAAAAACGAGTTGATTATTTCCAGTTGTTGAGGTCTCTGAACGGCTCATCTTCCCAAGTGAAAATGCTCTCGTGGCTTGGTCACAGGCCAAGCACCATGACAGATAACCCTTGGGGGTATACAGGAGCAGCATGACGTGGTGCCAGGGATCATGGAGGCTTAGCAATGGTTCTCTCATTAATCTCCTTTGTAAGTTCCCTGGGTGAGGCCCGAGTGCCAAATGCAATACTTTAGGGAGAGAGACTCGGGGTAAGCTTCCTCAACAGGGGCTGAAGTGGTGGTGTTATGTGAGTGGAGAGATGATGGGGACGTAGTTCTATGGGTGGTAATGTATGCATATTATTGTCAATCTGCGTGTGCTTATTATTACTTATCTATTATAAATACTGTTGTACTTTTGTGTGTATAGTAAAGGGTACACACTATTGTAGTTCTGTGTGTGCTAATGGCTGCATACTATTGCTTCACAGAATCATGGCTTCTGAGACAGCTATACCATTCTTGGGTATATACCCAAGGGCTCTAAGTCAGCTAGAGAGATACTTACACATCCATGTTTACTGCTGAACTACACAAACAGTCAAGACATGGAACCAGCCTAGATGCCCATCAATGGACAAAGGAAATATATGCGTACACAACTGAGTTTTTTTTGCAGCTATATAGAAAAATAAAATCATGACATTTTCAGGAAAATGGATGCAACCGGAAGTGATTATGTTAAGTGAAAGAAGCCAGACTCAGAAAGACAAATACTATGTGTTTTCTCCCACAGGCAGTCCTGGATTTAAAGTCATGTATGTGTGGTGGTGTGCTCCTTTAATCTCAGCATTCGAGAAAAGGAGGGGGTGGATTTCTGTTAGTTTGAGGTCAGCCTGGTCTATATAGTGAATTCTAGACTAGTTATGATTACATAGAGAGACCTTGTCTCAAAAATAAAATTTACAAGGAGGGGTTAAAGTGATGTCATAGTGATTAAAGAAGCTTACTGTTCTTCAGAGGACCTGGGCTCGTTTCCCTGCACTTACATGACAGCTCACAGCCATCTGCAACACCAGTTCCACAGGATCCAAGACCCTCTCTGGCCTCCACAGGCACCAAGCACACACGTGGTACACATACACACACAGCAAAACACTCATACATGTCAAGTAAAAATAAGTAACTCAAGTATTTTTTAAATTATGTGTGTGCAAATATACATATACGTGTATGTTAATGCATATATGTTAATGTGTATTGTGTTAGCATTACAGAACAGAAAGGGGATCATGAGAGGAACGAGAGATCTTAAGAGAGGTGGGAAGGAGAGGTGATGGGATACATGTGAGAATTAAGCGCAAGGGTATAAAGTGAAGACGAAAGGGGAGCCTGCTGGAAGAGGTGTAGGGCCAGTCTGGGAGTGAGCAGAATAAGAGTAAAACATGATATATAAAGACGCTGTGGTTAAACTCATTATTTTGTATATTAACCTAGAAAAATATAAATATACTATGGGCCTATAAAAATCATAATATAAACAACGTGTTTTTCCTGTTGGGAAAATGTGCTGTGTCTGTTCACAAGGAAATGAATGCTCCATCCTTTCGCGTAGAGGGAGGAGTTGACGGGGCAATGCTTCTCCATTACTACTCGGACAGAAATGGCCTGTGCCACATTGTACCAGGTAGGAAACGGATCAGCCCATTCCAGCACCCTCTAGGGTGGCCATACACCCCCTGTGAGGAGGGCACACCCTCTCCTAGAGTGACCGGCTTCTTTGCCGTGATCTTAAGGATCTGGAGACTTTTACAGTAATTCCAGAACACCAGAAGACATGATCTTTAACACACTGCTGTTGTGTGCATAGCTGTGATAATTCTGTGGAGATTGTTGTATCTATTGACTCTTTAAAAGAATTCAGCATTGTAGAAAACTCTTGGTATTTAGTCTGTACTTTGAACCCAATGCCTCCTGCATTCTAAGTACACATGTTCCTCTATGGAGATACATCTCCTGCCCTGAAACCCTGCTCCCCTTAATTCTCCTATCACTGCATGTGGAGTTGCTGCTCATCCCTTGCTAATGTAGGTACTGTGATGCTTTCTTCATATCTTATATTTCACCCCTAGATGGATCCCCAGAACAACAGTTCTGAACACATGAGCTTTAACTCATTCCCACTGGAATTTTGCTTCCCTTTACAGAGTTTGTCTAGTGGGTTAGGTGCCTTTCTGGAGTAAAAGCATGAATAGATGTTGAAGCAGAAACTTAAATGACAGGAACATAATTAGTATTCAGACTTTCAAAACTTAAATCCCTTTATATACTTCCTTCTGAGCCATTATAGGATGTCTATCTTGAGGCGAGGCACGGACATAGTGAAATAAAGAAAACCCACAGAGTTGCACAACTGGAAAAGTTAGTGGTGCCTGGCAGTGTGTTGCCTTCTGCCATCCCTCACCCACAGGTGTCATTTTTCCGCAGGCATCATTGAAGCTGTGGCCAAGGACTTTTTTGACACTGACGTGGCCATGAGTATCCTTGACATGAATGAAGAGCTGGAGAGGACAGGGAAAAAGGAACATGTCGTGTTTCTGGTTGTGCAAAAGGCTTCCAGACAGATGAGAATGGCAAAGACAAACAGGTCACAGGACGGTGAGGACATCGATACAGAGCAAGAGGTACTGATCTTCAGAGAGCATAGTTTCCCCAGGATGGGCTGCTTGTCCTGGAACAGTCTGTGCCAACAACACAAATGAGTGGGCCTTGGGCAGTGGAATTCAAGACAAGCTTTCCTAAGCTTGACTTGATTGACACCATGGACCAGATTATTCTGGGTTGTGATGGCCTGTGCTTTGTAGGATCCTCCGCCCCCTCACAGACATCTATCTATCTATTCAGCGTGAATAGAACCCTGTCCCTTTGTTGTGGCAACCAAAATTGCTTCCAAGGCATTGCCAATGTCCGTAGACCAGAGGTGGGGGTAAAACTCACTTCTAGCTGAGAACTGCAAAGTCAAGGGTAACTTAATACAGACTTTCTAGGATGAACCTTAGCCTGTCAAATGTTCACATATAAGAATGTCAAAGCTGGGTATAGGTATAGCTCATACCTATAATGGGATGCTGAGACAGGAGGATTGCTATGAGTTTGAGGCCAGTCTGGGATGAAGAACAAGAACCTTCTCTTAAAGCCTCAATGACAAACCAAGGTAAAGGATCTGGAGTTGGAATTTGGTATCTTCTTCTGCAATCTGCTTGCAATGAGCAGACCCATCAGGTCCTCAGTACCTATCAGCAGGTGGAACCAGTTCCAGGTCCATTGTGCAGTCAAGAGCCATCCTTGACCACCTCAGCTGCGGCACGGAAGGTGAGCATTGCCAGTTTAGATGCCACATGTGTTAAGATCTCTCCGTATCCACGTAGTCTATTCAAACACACAGATAGGACTATGATTCCTGGAGCCTGGGGGTTACGTCTTAGAACATGCAAAGCTCAGGGTCCACTCACAGAAGAGTTTTCAACCCCAGGTGCTGTGTGATGTTTTATTCTTTTATTCTTTTGGCTTTTGGTGGGGCAGGTAGGGGGCGAGGCCTGCACCCAGCTCTTAAATAAATCACTCACAGAGGCTATTCTTAGTTACGAATGCCCGGCCTTACTTTGGCTTGTTTCTTTCCAGTTTTTCTTGACTGAAGTTATGCCGACTATCTTTTGCTTCTGGGCTTTTTATCTTTCCCTATTTCTGTATACCTTTTTCTACGTCTTTCTCCATGGCTTGCTGTGTAGCCGAGTGGCTGATCCCTGACATCTTCCTTTCCTTGTTCTCATGATCCTCCTCATCCTCGTTTCTCCTATTTATCCTCTCTGCCTGCCAGCCCCGCCTATCCTTGCTCCTGCCTCGCTATTGGCCATTCATCTCTTTATTAGGAACGTCAGGTGTTCTGGACAGGCAAAGAATCACAGCTTCTCAGAGTTAAACAAATGCAGCATAAACAAAAGCAACACACCTTAAAATAATATTCCCCAACATCAGGAAGAGTGCTATAGGTTTTTTTGAAAGTAATGGGGACTGTCTCCATTCTTGGTGAGCTTGCCTCAGGTTCTAGGGTGTCAGACAAATGACAGCCACTGATGAGCCAGTAGCTTCTGAGTTTGTTGTCTCACATCCAAGAAGAAGGAAATGGGGATAAGGGGTAATCAGAATGAACACTGATTTATTAGGGAAACAGAAGAAAGAGCCTGGGCAATGGGGGAAGGGTCTACGAGAGGAGTACTGTCACACTGCCTGCCTCGTAGGTCTTATGGTGGGAACTGGATGGATGCTGAGATGATCGTTATTGGGCCCAGTCAGTTTTAAAAGTATCAACAGTCTGAACCAGTAAAGAGTTCACATGGGACTGGAGAATTGGCTCAGCGGTTAAGAGCACCACCTGCTCTTCCAGAGGTCCTGAGTTCAATTCCCAGCAACCACAAGGTGGCTCACAACCATCTGTAATGAGATCTGGCGCCCTCCTCTGGCATGTGGGCATACATGGAGGCAGCATGTTGTATACAAAATAAATAAATAAATAAATCTAAAAAAAAAAAAAAAAAAAGAGCTCACAAACCCTCTGCACACTCCCTTGGCCCAAGCTGAGAGTGACTCCCCAACCCAGAGGAGGGTTCTGTGTGGTGTGGGATCAGCTCACTGTCCACCAAGACCCACGTGTCCATTGCCTAGGGAGAGTCATTTACTGCTGCTCATCTTGTGTGTGGACATCTTCCCCTGGGAACTTATAGTTATCTAGCCGCCTAGATAACTACTTATCACAGATAGCAACTATTCAGTCGCTACGAACCTTTTGTTCTTGTAAAAGGGGTCTGTGGTGAGCATCCTTCCCTACCTGCTTCTGCCAAAGTTTGTATTTCACCCTGGGACAGAGTCTCGGAGTGATACTTAGAAAACCACGACCCTCTAAGCATCCCCCACAGACCTTGTTTAACAAAAAAAAAAAAAAAAATCTGGCTTCCTCTGATAGAGAAATGACTTGAGGGGTCACCAGCAAGTACACCTTGGAGCCTCAGGCTCTTGACGGAACTGATCTTGCGAGTCCTCACACTGTCCCTCCAGCCACCAACATTCTTCAGTACCCAAAGATGGGCCCAGCAGCAACAGACAAGGCTTGCTCATGCCCTGCGACCTGGTGCCTGAGCTTCCCTCCTGCCCCCTTCAGGCTCTCAAGACAAGGCTCCTTAGGAAGAAGGAGAAAGTTTTGAACAGCGCTGTTTGCCCTGGGGAGAAATCTCACTGGGATGTGAGGGCACCAGTCATGTCTGGAAATGGTAAGTGTGCTGTTCTCCTGGGCCCAGCTCTTAGATCAGAACCGCCACATTTGCAGGAGAGCCCCCTTACCAAAGAGGGCAAACGCTCTATTATTTCAAGGCCTCCGATTCCCTCGGAGCTTGGATTTAGTATCTGTGTTTTTTAACTTTTAAAATCAGCTTCTAACTTGCCATACAACAGCTCTTTTGTTTGTGCTGGTTCACATAGAGACACCATCATCTCTGGAATAGGAAAGCCACTAGTATGGGCTCAGTCCCAGGAGGTGCCTGTGAAGAGGAAGCTGGGCACAGACATCCTGGGCACAGTGAATTCTGCCTCTCTTCTGGACCCAGGCCTTCTTAACTGGGGTGTGTTTCTGGACTGGAAATCTGTAGCTAGCCACAGCCAGCCAGCAGTTCGAAGGACAGAGGGCAAGAACCAAGAAAGCCCGTGCCTGTCTCTGTCTCTGAGGAGCTGTGACATGGGACAGTGCTGTCTAGCTTTCCATTCACAAGGTGAAGGTGGTAAGCTCGACACATTGGGTCTTTGGGAGCCGCGCGAGTCTGTCCCCCGGCACCTGACACTCAAGTCGCAATCAGAGCTCTGACCCAGCAGAAGAAGGGAGCTAGATGCTCCTTGTCATGGCCCGGTAGGTCAAATGACAGGCATCTGGGGGAGGGTCTGCGGGGCTCAAAGAGCTGCATTCTGAGTCCTTCAAGCTGTGGCAAACACAGTTGGCATCCTTTGTCTGGGAGATTTTCATATCAAAAAGGCTCCATTGAGAATCTGCATCCCCTGCCAAATAGGACTGTTGGTTAAATTTTCACGTGCCACCCTAAACTGTCAGTCTGAAAAAGCTCCATGGCAAATGTCCCCGATGCTGGGCCGGGCACATACTCACTCCTCTCCTGGCTCATTGTCCGCTTGTCACCATTTCAATGCCAGTTCTGTGTTTATGGCGAGACATACTCAATTGGCCCAGAAACTAACTCTTCAGCAGTGGGCAGAAACTTGGCAGGGGGCAGGAGGGCTTCTCAACCTGGTCGCAAATTTTCTGTTTGTTTTAATTTGGAGGAATAATTGCCGTGGCCATCTGGAGATGCTGAGGGAGCCTGTGCAAAGGAGTGGGAATCACACTGTTCTCGGGACACACTTAAGATTCTAACCCTGTCCAAGTGGCTCCGCAAGGGCCTCTCACCAGGGCTTTTTCTCTCTGCGTGTCTAGGGCCCCTCGGGGACACCTTCCAGCCTGTCTATCCCGAGAGACTGTGGGTTGAAGAGGCGGTGTTCTGCAGTGTTTTTCCTTTCCACCTTGTTTTTGACGAAGCAGTAAGAGCTCCTTTCTTTCAGAAGCTTGGGTTTGGGGCTAAACCCGGGATGGGGAGCTCAATTCACTGTCGTGATGGCTGGTAAGGACTTAGATTCCCGAGTTCACGGGGCTTAAGAGACTAAACTTTGCCCCGGAAGGGGCCATTGACTTCATGTCATGTTCTAGAAGCTTTAGAAATGTATGATCTTCCTCGGGTCAATAGAACAAGAAAGTGGAATCAACGAATAAATGGGAAAGTTTATGATCAGAAAGGAAGGCTGGAGGAAGACCTTAAAATTCACTCCAGAAATAAGCATCACACCCTACAGCCACGATCCTAAACATGACTCCCCACCCCCATGAGCACAACTGATTCTTAATCCCCCTCCTATGGTGCTCATTCTTAGTAGTGCTCCCTGTTGTGTTCTTGTCGGGCTGTGAGCATGGCCATTTAAATTTGGTGGCTCTCAATTTCCCAGGATAAAATAACCTTTCATCTGGAGCTTGGGTATGATGGCAAGCGTCTATAATCACAGCACTCAGGAGGCTGAGGCAAGAGTTAAGTGCAAGGTCAGCCTGGGCTGCATATTGAAAGATAACACCTCAAAACCAAAACAGCTGTAGACACAGATGATACAGACATGTGAACTGAGTTGATTTTTTTTATTCATTTAAAGGGCATGTACGCTAAATGAATTTAGTCCCAAATGTCTGTTGAAATGGTCAGCCAATATGATTTCCTCTAGTGTTTGTTGAAATTCAAATGCACATCACGTGTCAATTGCCTGCCCAGCATGAACTCTATGCATATACTCACCTGGGTGTAGTCTCTTCCCTCAGAGACGTGATGGTATCATGGCAGTAAGAAAACACCCATAGGTGGAAAACAGAATTATAAGCCAATGAATGCTCATGTTTTCCCAACGCTACAACATCATGATTCATGCCATTGCTTTCAATCCAGTCTGCTCTAAATACTCCCCTCCCTTTCAGCTTTTGGGTATAGGAGAACGGGAACGGAATGATACATGAAGGTGATTTCTGTAGCTTACCTGAGTTCCTGTGGTTAGTAAAGGCTCCCAGACACTGTGCTGGTATTGGGCAGGTGATGTCACGGTCCCCAGTTGGTGCTCCTCCTGTGCATTCTCTGGAGAAAGCAAAGGAAACCTTGCCCTAGTCCCAGGATGGACTGGGGACAGAGGTTGTGTGGGGGATGGGGAGAGATAGTACAGGATGGAACTACTGACCTTGTTGAGAGCCTTAATGCCTCTTGGCAGTCAGACAAGGCTTCTGAGCAGCCCCATGCTATGTCATTCCTCTTCCAACATCAGCCGCAGGTTTGACCATTTTAAAAAAAAAGATAGTTTTATTATGTTTATTCCGTCACTGATCCTTCTTCTCCCCAGTGAGTCGCAAAGCAAAGCCCAAATGTCATATCTCAGGGAAAGCCGGTGGTGGAAGTTGCTTTCTGATCCCCAGACTGACGTGTGTCCTCTCTGGATAGCTAAGGGTCAAGCAAGCCGGAGTGAATATTCAGAAGTATGTCCCTGGCCTCCTGACCCAGAAGTTTGGGATAGATGAGTATTTCTCCATCATCCACCCTCAAGTCACCTTCAGCATCTCTAGCATCTGCAAGTTCATTAACAGCCAATTTGTCTTGAAGACAAGAAGAGAAATGATGCCCAAAGCATGGAAGAGCCAGCCGGCACTCAAACTCCGGGGTAAGAGCCTACGCCTTTCCCTCCTGCCCGTTAGATCAGCAGGGAAGGCAGCTTTTCAACTTCTTCCAAGCCAGCGAAGGAATACACTGAGAACAAGGTTTGGGTTTTTTTTTTGTTGCTGCTTTTGTTTGTTTGTTTTTTATTTTCTGATACGTCTACTTGGCCTGATCAGTAAATAAACACCTTTTAATTTCAATCATTTCTGGTTTAGACATAAAAGAGCTATATAATAAGTATATGTATGCACATAAACATACTACCTGGAAATGTATATATTGTCTATTCCAACACTATATGATATGGCTATACTGTTGAAATAAGAGCGGTGGGGCTATGTCCCCAACACACTGGCCGCTTGGCTAGCTCATGCCCGAAATAACAACACACAAACTGTATTCATTTAAGAACTGCTTGGCCCATGAACTCTAGCCCTTACAGGCTAATTCTCACACCTGGACTAGCCCATTTCTAATGATTGTTTGTAAGCACCCCAAGGTGCGCTTACCAGGAAGAGTCTAGCCTCTGTCCATCCTGGTGTCTCTGCTCCAGAGAGCAGAGCTGTCCGGTCTCTCCCGGAGCAGAGCAGAGTCTGACCTCACTTCTTCTTCCACCCAGAATTCTATTCTGTTTCCTCCTCCCATCTATGTTCTAACCTATCAGGGCCAAGGAGTTCCTTTATTGCTTAACCAATGAAATCAACAGATTGATATATGACACTCCCACATCACTATACTGTACACTAAAATACACAGTTGTAATTATAAATTCTATAGTTATAAAATTCTGCTATCTGTCACATAAGAGATAATATATTAATTTAATGTCTAGACTTTCTAAAGCAACAAACTCATCTGACCTATTGGTAGAGAATACACTTTGGTTTTGCTTCAATTATACCAGAAGTTTTTTATATTTTAATCCATACTACAGGAGATTAATATAAAAAATACTCACAGTTTGTACACACATCACCCTATCCATATCCAGAACATTTTAAACATCTACAGGACTCAAATCCTATGCCTATTAAATAGCTGCCTGTTCCTCCTTCCTCCCCATGGCCACCAGCTTTACCTTCATGTCTGTGACATGGAAGTGGAGTCTTATAGGACTTGTTCATCTGTGACTGGCTCATTTCCTTCTCTTTTTGGCTTGACAGTATTCTGTTGCTTTATTGTGTCTACCTACTCATTCACTGAAGACTTGACTTATTTCCTTTGGCTAGTGTGACTCTCTGTGGCCATAGACTATCTGTCTATCTCCTTGAGTCCTGGATTTTAATTCTTTTGAGCCTGTTGACAGAAGTAACTTGCTAGATCATGTAGTAAATTGCTTTTTTATTGAAAATGTTTTTTATACAATGTATTTTGACCATCTTTTTTCTCCTCTCCACCTCCTACCTACCGACCCAATTTCATGTTCTCTCTCTCTTTAAAATATAGAAATAAAGAGGAAAAAAAACAAGAAACACACACACACATACAAACAGAAAGCAAAAATAAGCAAGCAAAAAAAGAAAAAGTCAAAAAATGCTCAAACAAAGCAAAATGAGACAAAAAAATACAAAAATATCATCGAGTTTGCTTTGTGTTGGCCAATTACTTCTGGAGATAGATCCTATGCTGAAGTGTAGTTAATATAACCAGTAAGACTTCATTGGAGAAAACTATTTTTTCCTTTGTTGGCACGTATCAGTTATGGATAACTTCTTGGTTAGAGGTGAGAGATCATGTTTGCATCCCCCTCTCAGCACTGGGTCCCCATCTAGCTTGCACCTGTGCAGGTTCTGTGCATTCCACAGTCTCTGTGAGTTCATATATGGGCATATCAACAATGGCATCTGGAAGACACTGTTTCCTTGGTGCCGTCTATCCCCTCTGACTCTGTGAATTCATATGGGCATCGGTCCTGTGGCATCTGGAAGAAACTGTTTCCTTGGTGCTGTCTATCCTTTCTGGCTCTTAGGATATTTTTGCTTCATCTTCTTTATTTCCCCCTGAATACTAAAGGGAGAGATTTAATTAAGAATTCTATTTAGAACTGAGTGATCTAAAGTCTCTTACTCTTTGCATATTGTCTATTTCTGCATTAGTTTCCCACTCACTACAAGAAGAAACTTCTCTTGATGTGGGTTGAGTGAGGCACTGATCTATGGGTATAGTTGTGTATCATTAGAAGTCATTTTTGTCATGTTTCTTTAGTAGAATAATAGTATGCCCATGACCTGTCTGTTCTAAGGTTCTTGGCCATTTGAGCAGTGTCAGAAGTGGGTTCCTTCTCAAGGACTGAGCCTTAAACCTAATCACAAAGTAGTTGGTTACACCTATAACATTTGTGCCACTACTACACGGAAACATATATATTGGAGGTAGGTCACAGGTGAGGTTTGCAAAGCTTGTAGCTGGAAGATATTGATGATTGCCTTAGTCCTGAATCATGCAGAGTACCCTCTAGAACCATGAATGCCAGTCACTAGGGGTGAAGCTTCTAGTTAGGCATCAGCTGGACTTCTCCATGTTCCGTGACACATGTGCTTTCTTTAGCAGTAGGGCCTCACCGTTAGATTGTGGAGAGTTACCAACAGTCTTGGCAATACATCTCAATAATATTCAATCCTGGCATTGGAGGTTTTATTGAGTGTCATAAAAGTCTATTTGGCATTTTGTCTCACCTAATATTTGGTCTACTCTACTTAGATTCCTTTTATGTTGTATATATTTAGGAAGCTTCTATAGTTGGAGATTTTCACATGGTTTTTCAAATGTCCTTTAGTGTTACTTATTCCTCCCCATATTCCTTTCTTTTCTGTTCTCTCCAATCCTCCTCCCTATTTGATCCTCCTGTTCTAGTTTCCCCTTCTCTAGCTCCATCCATTCCCCTGACATGATCTATGAACAATAGTATATCGTGTAAACGTGTGACATTTTCATTATCCATTCATCAGTTGATAGACACCAAGGCTGTTTCCAATTTCTGGGTCTTGAGAATAGAACAGCAGTGAACATAAACAAATACCTCTGTAGTAGACTGTAGAGTCCCTTAGTTAGGTGCCCAAGAGTGGTACGGCTGGATCTTGAGGTAGATCAATTCTCAGTTTTCTGAGGAGCTGACATACTGATTTCCACAGCCACTGTACCAGTCTTCACTCCCACTAGCAATGAGTAAGTGTTCTGCTTTGGCCACATCTTCGCCAGTATATGCTGCCATTTGGTTATTGATCGTGACCATTCTGACTGGGGTAAGTTGAAAACTCAAGTAGTGTTATTTTGTATATTTCTGATGGCTAAGAATGCTGAACACTTCTTTAAGTGTTTCTCAGTCATTCATGTTTTATCTTTTGAGAACTCTCTCTTTAGTTCTGTACCTCATTTTTAAATTGGGTTATTTGTTTTCTTGATGTCCAGTTTTATGTTTTAGATTCAAACTCTCTATCAGATGTATAATTAGTAATGATATTTTCCCATTGCATAGGTCAATGCTTTACCCAAATTACACAATCCTTTAATGTACAAAAGTTTTTCAGCTCCATGGGGTCCCATTTATTAATGGCTGGTCTTAGTGCCTGTGCTAATGATGTACTATTATTCGGAAAGAGTAGTGCCAATGAGTTTAAATCTATGTCCCACTTTCATATTTATCAGATTAGGAGTATCTAGTTTTATGTTGTGGTCCTTAATCCATTCGGAGTGCACAAGGTGATAGAATGGAGCTGCTTTCATTCTTCTGCATATACCATCCATTTGGCCATTTGTTGAAGATGCTGCATTTTTCCAATGTTTACTTATTTGCTTCTTTTGCTTCTTTGTTAAAAACTAGGTGCCCTTCAATTTGATTCAGTTGACTGACATGTCTACTCTTATGCCAATGCCAAGCTGTTTTTATTACTAGCGATCTATAATAGAACCTGAAATCTGGGATAGTGATATCTTCAGCAGTTATTCTATTGTTGCAGGTTGTTTTAACTATCCTAGGTGGGTTTTTTTTTGTCCGTTCATTTGGTTGATTGGTTGGTTGGTTGGTTAGTTTGTTGTTGGTGGTGGTGTTTCCATATGAAGTTGAAAACTGTTTTTACAGTTTCTGTGAAGAATTGTGTCGGAATTTTGATGTGGATTGCATTGAAAATGTAGATGAGTATGGTATGACAGCCATCATAGCAATATTAGCCCTGCCAATCCATTGGCATGGGAGCTCTTTCCAGCTACTGGTGTCCTCGTCAGTATCTTTTTTCAGAGTCTTGAAGTTTTCATGATACAAGTCTTTCATTTGCCTGGTTAGAGTTATGCCAATACCATCGCTCCTAGAATTTCTTCATTTATTTGGCAAAATGTTCATTCGAGTCTTTTGTCAATATTTCACTGTGTGTGAGAGAGGTGCTTCTTTATGCATTATAGTTATTAACTCCTTACTGGACAGGTGATTTACAAATATGTTCTCTCATCCTATGGGTTGGCCGAGTTTATTGTTTGTGATTCTTGATGCGCAGAAGTTTTAAATTTAGTGTAGTCTACTTCATCTGCATTTCTCTTTCTGGCTGTGCTTTTACTGTCACAGCCACAAGATCATTGGCACAACCGAAGCCATTTTCCTCTGTTGTCTTCGGAGAAGTTCATACTTTTCCTCTTATGCTTAGGTCTTCGTCCCGCGAGTACATTTTTGTACCTCCTGTGAGGGGCACCTTGAGCTGCCCGTTAGACTGAAGATCAATCTGTATTTATGTTAAACCTGTGTACAAACTGAGCTGGGGAAAAAGCCCCAGGAAAAGGTGTTCTGAAGGTTTGAGTTAATGGTAAAGTGTAGTGATGGGAGACATAGGTAGCCAGATGAATACCTGGCCTCGGTCACGCGGCTGGAAACACTTTAAAAGGTCTCTTGTGGCTACACCTTGAGGTTTGAGACTAGAAGTGTGTCAAAGAATGGATAATGGTTTAGAGAAATGGAGTCTGGCGGGCAGGTGACGGCCATTGCTGGGGTGCAGGTGAGAAGGGTTAGGTGTGAGATTAACTTAGGGGGGAGTCCAGGGATGACTCTCAGGACAAAATCTCAACATAATAGGGCAGGACATGGTGGATGTTATGAGAGACTAGTTAGGACAATTATTACCAAACTGGTAAGGAAGGTGTGGGGAACTGAGAAAGGACAAGGACTAAAATCCTTGAGGACAGGAATTTTGTCAGTTCATGCCACCATGTGCCAGGTCAATGGTTAGTACTTAATACTTAAGTGACAAGACTCCATGACAGAGAGCATTTGTAGAGATGCTGGGAAGTGAGATGCAGACATCCGCAAACAAGCATCTGATGGGGAACAGAGAAAACAAACCAACATAGCTGCTGTGTGATCACAGAGGGCAACCGGAGATGAGCATCTAGAACGTCAAGGAACAGCACGTTTTTGTCTAAGCAATACCATATGCCTGAGTATATCCTCCAACAAAACAGGCACAGGTATACACGAAGAGGTCTCAAGTTTGTTCATAGAAGTATTGTTTATAGAAAGATACACTAGATACAATGTAATCAATGCTGGCTTGTAATTTAAATAAAACACCACGACCAATATAGTCAGCAGAAGTTGTGCTGTGTATCTGTACCAAATGTCACAGGGAAATATGTTTTATGTGAAAATTCAGGTTGCAAATAGATATAGGATAGTGCCTCTTTAGGTAATCCAGAATATTGAGTCAATATGTATCTGCAATACGATTATTATAGATGACATTCACTATTCTCTTATGTTTTTTTCCTTTTCTGTAATGAATGGTTACTGCTTTTGATATACATTAATAATCATATATATTCTTAAAGAAATGCACAATTTGAGTCTGGGAAGCAAGATTTCTTAGGAGACTCAGATTTATTGTCATTGTGGTATAGGATAAAGCTGGATAATGTTAAAAGAGAAAATCCAGACAGGTGTTGTGGCTCATACATATAATACCAGCACCTGAGAGGGTCAGACAGGGGGATTGCCATGAGTACAAGATTAGCCCAGGTTACAAGTGATATCCTGACATAAAAAATACATGAATGAATGAATGAATGAATGAATGAGATGGAGGGATGATCCAATGGCTAAGAGCACTTGATCTTGTAGAGGGCCCGAGTTCAGTTCCCAGGACCCACATCAGAGGTCCACAATTGGCTGTAGCTCTGGTTCCAGGGCATCCAACACATCTACACTCAAGTCAGCAACATAAACACATACCTACATACAAATAAAATTTTTTAAAGAAATAAACACACACACGCAAACACACACACACACACACACAGAGAGAGAGACAGAGAGAGAGAGAGAGAGAGAGAGAGAGAGAGAGAGAGAGAGAAACTGAACTCAAATTCTTAGGCAATGCAACATTTAAGAAAGTGAGAGAAAGCAGGAGAGGCTAGACACAGATAGACACAGACTAAAGAAAAACTTCAAATAAGTAGGGAAAGTCCAGAGAGAAATCAGTGGTAAAAAGCTTCAAGAGAAAGAAGGTTGGTTAGGTCAACACCTTAAGACAGTAGAAGAGCAGAGAAGAGTGAAGACATAGCAGCTGGTGTTGGCACCTCACGCTCAGAACAACAGTCACAGAACTGTGCAGAGAGCAACAGATGAGAGTGGAGACGGAAGTCCAAACGATTCTCATGACACATGGCTAAGAAGGAGGGAGCAGACCGTGCAGAGGCCAAAGGGCATGTGGTACGGGTGATGCTGGCCTCCTGTTCCCTGTCGGACATTCTCTATTGTACATTCCTCTCTGTGATGGGCAGGCCAGATGATCTGGATGGACTCTCTGCGCTGCATGATCTTCATGTGTTCTCCCAAGCTCCGCAGTCTGCAAGAGCTGGAGGAGAGCAAGATGCATCTCTCTGACATCGCTCCCCACGACACCACCAGGGATCTCATCCTCCTCAACCAGCAGAGGCTGGCAGAGATGGAGTTGTCCCGCCAGCTGGAGAAGAAGAAGGAGGAGTTGCGAGTCCTCTCCAAGCACCTGGCCATCGAAAAGAAGAAGACAGAGACCTTGCTGTATGCCATGCTGCCTGAACACGTGGCCAACCAGCTCAAGGAGGGCAAGAAGGTGGCTGCAGGTAAGGTACCCTAGGGAGGATCATGCTCATGCTAAGGGGTGTGGACTCTGAACCTAGGCAGATCTGGGCTTGACTTGTGGCTTTATCATTTAGAAACGGCATCATTTTGGGCTTAGTGGTTAACCCACATCTTTATTTCTCTTCTTTATACTGAAGATAATAAAAGATAACACAAGAGTGGAGTGTGGGTTGTTTCCAGAGCAGGGCATGGACAAGGGGACTCTGGGGGTGTAATAATGATTCTGGGTTCTTATAGAAAATGTTTGTTATTGTATAGACAGTGAGGACTCATTGGTGTGTGTGTGGGTATATAGACATGTGTGTGTGTGTGTGTGTGTGTGTGTGTGTTGGTGCATATGCCTGTTCACACATGGAGTTCAGAGATGCCTACCTCTTTCTACTCCTTTCTGTCTTATTCCTTTGAGACAAAGCCTCTCACTGATACTAGAGCTATATTAGAGGGCAGCAAGCCTCAGAAAATCCTCTAGGATCTACCCCCCGCCACATTTAGACTTTCGGACAGGCTTTTCATGTGGGTGTTGGGGATTTGAACTCAGGCCTTCCTGCTCACACAGTAAGTCACCTTACCCTCTTAGCCATCTCCCTACTCCCAAGTTCCTTTTCCTTATAGTAGAGCTGGCATGGCTCGTTTAACATATGCCAGGTTTGACTGCGATGTGGTGAGGAAGGGAGGGAAGACTGGGAGCTCGTCACACATGAGCAAGGCCTGGGCTGAGGCTGAGTGAGGGGGGACCAGCAAGATTTTATCCCGAGGGTAAGAGGTGAGGGCTCTGAGGTTGTCATAACATCAAAACACGTTGTAATTTATTGCAAGTTGGAATAAGGAGTTGGGAATACGGCTCAAGGCCACTTGTTCTACAAACACAAAGACCTGAGTTCAAATCCCCATTACCGCCATAAAAAGCAACACGTGAGCACACAGAAGCTTGATACAGTGAGAGAAGCGGAGTTCAAATTGTGAGCATCCACATGAAAAGCGGGGTATGGCTGCATGTACCTAGAACCCCAGCATTGGGGTTGGAGGAGGCAGAGACAGGTAGATGCAAGAGCTTGCTGGCCAGCCAGACTAGCTGAAAAGGCCAACTTCTGGCTCAGTAAGCGCCCTTGTTTCAAGACAGAGTAAGTCAGGGAGCAGAGAGGAAGGTATACATTCCTTCTTCTGTGGACTCATGTATATGAACTCTCATGTCTATGCAGCACACACACACACACACACACACACACACACACACACACACACACACACACCAGAAAGAAGATCAGGCCTGAGGCAATGGCAGTCAGGTCGGTTTAGAAATGTTGAGAGTGAGTTGAGGACTTCACCTAACAAGAGCAGCAAGTGTTAGAATTATAGACAGACCTGGAGGGAAAGTTCTAGCATAGAACTACATAGGTCTAGAATCTTTTAGGCTCTGTGGATGACGTAAGATCATCTGGTTAGTTTCTGTCAAGCTGATACAAGCTAGAGTCATCTGGGAGGAGAGAACCTCGGTTGAGGAATTGTCTCCATCAGATTGGCTTGTAGCATGTCTGTGGGGTATTTTCTTGATTGTTGATTGATGGAGGGTGAATTGCCTCCATCAGATTGGCTCGTGGCATGCTGTGGGGCGTTTTCTTGGTTGATAGAGGGTGGCCTAGCTCCCTGTGGGTGGTGTCACCTCTGAGCATGGGTCCTAGGTTGTATCAGAAAGGTTGCTCAACATGAGCCTGGAAGCAAGTGGGCAAGCAGTTCCTCCATGGTCTTTGCTTCAGTTCCTGCTTCCGTTCCTGCCTCAGCTTTCCTCGTGATGGATTGTTAACTGGGACTTGTATGAGGAAGCAACCCTTTCTTCCCACGCTGGTTCTAGTCACTGTTTCATGACTGCAACATAGTTGCAAACTAGGACTCAAAAAAAAAAATGGCCACAATGAACAAGAAAAAAAATTTAAAAAATAAAAAGGGAGAAGGCTGAGAAGAACACAAGCATGATCAGTAGAGTCACGTGAAGGGAGACTAGTGCCATGCGGATAAACCATGCTGAAGCCCCTCCACTCCCCACTGTGTTCCAGGGTTCGGCAGTCGACTGAGTACACACTAGCTAGCATGCAGCAGATAACAGTAAGTCTCCACCCCAGTTCTCACTGAGATGAAAAGTGTACATCGCGCAAGGAGACAGCAGATGTGCAGGCTCCAAGGCAGGAGGCGCTCCCTGGGCTGAGATAACCCATGTAAACCAGGAGTCGTGGGGACATAAGGTCAGAGGCGGCACAGACGGAGAATGGTCCCATTTGTAGGTATACCGAGGATAAAAAAGTGACTCTTAATTAGCAAGATCATTGTCTACCATGTGGAAATTAGTGTAATTGGAAGCCAGGGTAGAAGAGAGAGAGAGAGAGAGAGAGAGAGAGAGAGAGAGAGAGAGAGAGAGAGAGAGAGAGAGGAGAATGTGGCAGCTATGCCGCTGTGCCAAGACAGACTCCTCCAGACCCAATACTGGCATCTCTGTAGTCCAGGCTCCGCTTTTGGATCAAAGGAGCCGTTTCTCTCAACCCACAGCACTTTCACTTCTCAGGGGAGCATTTGCTGACTCAAATTCCTGCCTCCAGCACTAGCTGGGGAACTCCCTAAGACCCAGGGCTCCTTCTGCTTATTTCATGCAGTATGACTCTTGTGGAACAAAGGCTGTCTCACAGTAGGGACCCAATGTATGTGCTCATATCTGTTGACTAGATGGGGAAGAGGGGATGACGTCAGCTGCTTTCCCCGAGGGGGCAGGCAGGCTTGGTCTTCAAAAGATATTGGATTAAAAAATTCGTAGAATTATTATTCTGGATCCTTGACTACCGCTGACCTCATTTCTGTTGCAGGAGAATTTGAGACGTGTACAATCCTTTTCAGTGATGTGGTAACATTTACCAACATCTGTGCGGCCTGTGAACCTATCCAAATAGTGAACATGCTGAACACAATGTACTCCAAGTTTGACAGGCTAACCAGTGTTCACGAGGTCTACAAAGTAAGTGTGTGTGTGTGTGTGTGTGTGTGTGTGTGTGTGTGTGTGTGTGCTTGCTTGCTTCTGAAATCAGGCCAGGAGGGAAGCACTTGAGCCTGTCTTCCATTCCTGCATCTACACCAGTCTGAGAAGGAGAGGCACGCAGGGATTGAGAAGTGTATAGGAATCCCTTTAGAATGCCCATGCTCAGGCAGTGCTTTGGTACCCATGGGCAGCAATCATCACTGTCCCAGGCATCTGCTCAGCAGAGTTTCAGCCACATAATTCATCATCTGATATAAAACATCATGTGACTACCTAGGAACTTCATCTTCTCTGTGTGGCATGAATTTTAATTGATCTTAATAAATAAAACCTGGAGTCAGATATTGGGATGAAAGCTGGCAGATCAGAGAAGCAGTGCAGCCAGCCACTAGAGAGATATTTTACCTCTACCAATGCTCAGACACAAGGGATGATCCTGTCCTCAGACTTCATCCTCAGAGTGCACCTAGCTCCTGTCTCCTCCCACCTTATATTCCCCTCTCTGCCCTTCCTGTCTCTATATCCCTAGTGCTGGCATTAAATTTAAATCTTTGGAAAAAGAAACTGAAGAAGACCCAGAAAATGGAAAGATCTCCCATGCTCTTGGGTAGGTAGAATTAACATAGTAAAAATAAAAATATTACCAAAAGCAATCTACAGATTCAATGTAATGCCCAGCAAAATCCCAGAAAAGTTCTTCACAAACCTCAAAAAAAAGTTACTCAGTTTCATTTAAAAAAGAAAAAAAAACCCAAGACAGCCAAAACAGTTCTGTACAATAAAGGAACTTCTGGAGGCATCATACTCCCTGACTTCAAACTCTACTACAGAGCTATAGTACTGAAAACAGCCTGGTATTGGCATAAGAACAGACAGGAGGACCAATGGAACTGAATTGAAGACCTGGATATCAATCCACACACCAACAAACACTTGATTTTTTAACAAAGAAGAAAAAAATATAAAATGGAAAAAACCATATTCAACAAATGGTGCTGGCATAACTGGATATCAACATGCAGAAGAATGAACATAGACCCATATCTATCACTATGCACAAAACTCAAGTCCAAATGGATCAAAGACCTCAACATAAAACCAACCACACTGAACTTCATAGAAGAGAAAGTAGGAAGTACACTTGAATGCACTGTCACAGGAGACCACTTCCTAAATATAACCCCAGCAGCACAGACACTGAGAGAAACAATTAATAAATGGGACCTCCTGAAACTAAAACGCTTCTGTAAAGCAAAGGACATGGTCAACAAGACAAAATGGCAGTTTACAGAATAGGAAAAGATCTTCACTAACCCCACATTAGACAGAGGTTTGATCTCCAAAATATACAAAGAACTCAAGAAATTGGTCATCAAAAGAACAAATAATACCATAAAAATCATGGAATGGACCTAAACAGAGAATTCTCAACAGATGGATCTAAAATGGCTGAAAGATACTTAAGAAAATGCTCAACATCCTTAGCCATCAGAGAAATGCAAATCAAAACAACTCGGAGATTCTATCTTATACCTGTAAGAATGGCCAAGATCAAAAACACTGATGATAGCTTATGCGGGAGAGGATATTGGGTAAAGGGAACACTTCTGCATTGCTGGTGGGAGTGTGAGCTGCTACAACTGCTTTGGAAATCAGCATAGCGATTTCTCAGAAAATTAGGAAACAATCTATCTCAAGACTCAGCAATACCACTTTTGGGTATATACCCAAATGATGCTCAATCATACCACAAGGACATGTGCCCAATTATGGTCATAACAGCATTATTTATAATAATTAGAACTTGGAAACAACCAAAATTCCCCTCCACCAAAGCATGCATAAAGAAGATGTGGTATATTAACGGGATGGAATACTACACAGCGGAGAAAAATGACATCTTGAAATTTGTGGGCAAATGGATGGATCTAGAAAACACCAAATTGAGTGTGGTAACCCAGACCCAAAAAGACAATTATAATATGTACTCACTCATAAGTGGCTTTTAGACATAAAGCAAAGAAAAACCAGCCTACAGTTCAAAACCCCAGAGAACCTAGACAACAAGGAGGACCCTAAAAGAGACATACATGGATCTAATGTACATGGGAAGTAGAAAAAGACAAGATCTCTTGAGTAAATTGGGAGCATGGGGATCATAGGAGAAGGTAGAAGGTGAGGGGGGAGGAAAAATGGGGAGCAGAGAAAAATATATATCTTAAACAAATTCAGACAAACAATTCTAAACCAAGCTGTGTGATCCCAAATGCTGGGATCACCTTTGTGTGAGCTGTTTCTCTTTTAGACAGAGTCAATCTCCTGTAACCCAGGGTGGCCTTGAACTCACAGATCCCTCTGCCTCTGTCTCTTGAGTCCTAGGATTAAAGGTGTGTGTCACCACTTTCTGGCCTCTAGTGGCTTAGATCTGCCCTCTGATCTTCAGGCAAGCTTTATTTGTTAAAACACAAACAAAACCACACTACATCTCTGGGACTCATTTTCACTAAAACCAGAAAGGAGGTTGGGGATATAGCTTGCCTAGCCATGTGAGATCCTGGGTTCCATCCCCGGTACCAAAAGTAAAACAAAATAAAATCAGCAAGATCTCATGGCCACCTTGTGTTCCAGCTCCTTCCTACTCCTCATTTCCCCAGCAAAGAATCAACAGCTTGTTGTCAATGAGAGGCACATACAGGTGCTTGGATGGGACATGAAGGAAACTCCCTGAACTCTTTGAACACTTTATTTTATTTTATTCTATGTTTGCCCTGGCAGGTGGAAACAATCGGTGATGCTTACATGGTGGTAGGCGGAGTACCAGTGCCTGTTGAGAGCCATGCCCAGAGAGTCGCTAATTTTGCTTTGGGGATGAGAATTTCTGCAGAAGAAGTGATGAATCCTGTCACTGGAGAGCCCATCCAGGTAGGGAGCAAAGGAGCGCTTCACTTGAGACAAAATAAGACACACGAGAGTAAAGCTCTGGTCTGCTCGGGTGGACTTGGGGTATGCGACACCGTTGACATTGCATCCTCTGTCAAAGTCCTTTCTGCTCTTGCTTACGCGCCTAAGCAGGAAGCTTGGGAGAAGGCTCAGCTTTCCCAGGCTCCAGGGCAGGCTGTTTGTTCTGAGATTTTCCTGGACTCATGGATACTCTTCTTTGTAATAGGACGGTGCTGAGGGCTCCTTGTTTGTAATTCCTGCTCTTTTGGCTCAAGCATCACTTCAGGTGGCTTGGCTTTATCAAGCAGCCAAGAGATTTCTGCTTGGGCAAATGCATGCCCACATGTCCCTGAGAGCTCAGAGCTCAGGTGAGGTGTGTGCCATTACGGATATGAATGGAGAACTGGAGAGTCAACCTTGGAAAATTTGGGGCAGTTTTGGTTTGGTAAAAAATTAAATATGTATCTGTTTTATGACACAAGGTAGCACCTACAATTTTTGGTATTTTGCCTGAAAGGAGTAAAAACATGTTTACAAGTATATCTCTACAGACTGCTTATAACTGCCATACTTATCATAGCTCCAAACAGGAAATAACCTAAATATCCACAAAGAGGAGAATGGACCATGGTATGTTCTTCCTAGTGGGCAATAAAAATTATGACTGTGGATATAAGTGACACTGTGAAGGACTCTGAAATCAATACATTGTATAAATGAAACCAGCATTTAAACAGCATATGCTATCTGGTTTCATTCATGTGATGCTCTCGGAGGGCAAATTAATCTTTTTTTTTTGTTGTTGTTTTTTTCGAGACAGGGTTTCTCTGCGGCTTTGGAGCCTGTCCTGGAACTAGCTCTGTAGACCAGGCTGGTCTCGAACTCCCAGAGATCCGCCTGCCTCTGCTGATATAAGTAAGAATCAACAATCTCTTCTGGAGTGAGGGTGGAGCTCATGAACAAATATTCATCTCACATAGGGTACCAGCAACAGATCAAGTGAGCAACTGAGCCTATGACTGGCTTAGTGAACCAGTGAGATTATTGGGGTTACTTATAGGAGCTCCAAATTCAGCTGGAATAATTAAGAAGGCCACCCCCCATAACCCAGCGTTAATGACAACTCATGGAGGCTGCCTCCTTGAACCCTGACCCCAGCACACAGTTTTTCAAGCAGCTTCTGCAAAGACAGTTTCCCTTCTCTGCTGCTTTACAGCCTTCGGGGGTTGTTATGCATATATTCATCTATTTATTTTATATCCCAGCCACAGCCTCCCCCCACATCCTCCCACCCCAGTCCCTCTCCCTCATTTCCCTCGAGTGTCCATACAGCATGGCATAACAAGCTGCAGTAAGACTAAGCTCCTCCCCATGTATTAAGGCTGGGCAAGTAGGCGAGTATGAGAAGTAGGGTTCCAAAAGCCGGTAAAAGAGTGGGAGACAGCCCCATTCCAGCTGTTAGGAGTCTATAAGAGGCCCAAGCTACACAACTGTCACATATGCAGAGTGCCTAGGTCAGTCTCATGCAGGCTCCCTGGTTGTTGGTTCTGTCTCTATGAGCCCCTATGAGCACAGGTTATAAGATGGTGTGAGCCTCCCCAAGGCATCCTTGATCCCACTGGCTCCTATTCTCCTTTCTCCTCCTCTGTAGGATTCATGAATTCCACCCGATGTTTGACTGTGGGTCTCTGCATCTGCCTCCATCAGTTGCTGAATGACATCTCTCTGATGTCAATTGGGCCAGGACCAATCTGGTCACAGGAGACAGCCAGTTCAGACTATTTTTGTACTATGGCTGCGACTCTAAGCTGGGGTCCTCCTTGTAGACTCCTGGGAGATTCCCCTGTACCAGGCTTCCCCTGGACTCCGAAACGCCCCCCAGCAGTCCCCCTCAGCACTCACCCCCTCCTTGTGTTCCCATCCCCACCTGCCCTCAGTCCACTCACAAAATTTCTTCCATGGGGGGGGGGCTTTTAACCTCAGAACTTCCTGAGGTTCGCCATCCTCTTATGCTGCACTGGCTTTCTAAGACTTACATACAAGTCTTCCCTTCTCCCTCAGGAAGGAGCACTAATGCTCCATGCAGCGGGTTGGGGAAAGCTAACTAGAAAAGGGTACAAGGTAAGTTTGCAGGGTAACGAACTGTTCTACATTTCGTTTGTGACCGTGGTTGTAGCAACATGTGCACTTGTCAAACCTTGGGGAGCTAACCACTTCGGTAGGTGTGTTTTCAATTTAGCTAAACCAGAGTAAAGGCAAGAAGATTCAAAGTTCTCTTCTCAGTGGTGTTCTCTCTGCGCAGATCAGAGTGGGAATCCACACGGGACCAGTCTTAGCAGGTGTTGTGGGAGACAAGATGCCTCGGTACTGTTTGTTTGGTGACACTGTCAACACAGCCTCTAGGATGGAAAGTCACGGGCTTCCCAACAAAGTGCATCTGAGCCCCACGGCCTACAGGTTGGCCATCGGTTTACCCCTGGCTTCACTGTCCTTCCAGCTTCCCCAAACCATCTGACTGCCCCCCAGCATGGAAAGGACAGGAAAGAGGTTGATGTTTCTTCTCCTGTGCTTTACTGGCTTACAGACAGGAAGTGGGGAGGGGCCTCTGCCATAACTTGTTTTTTTTTTTTTTTTTTTTCTATAACCCCTAGGCCAAATCCAAACTGTTGCCTGGTTTTGGAAATAGTTTTATTGGACAAGAAAATGGGATTTTGGGGAAATCACCCCCTGCTGAGCTGGATGATGGGGTGACTGTTTTGTTCGTGGTACCCAAGCAGAGCTAGAATTCAGCGGTGAGGTCTCTCTGATATAAGACATAAGCTTTTCTTTCCACATCGTCCATGACTGCTGATGTCTCTGTGAGTGGCAGAGTTAGGCAGTCATGACAGAGACTGTGGCTCACAATGCCTGAAACAGTCTCTCTCTGGTCTTCCCCAGAAAAATCTTGTCGGCTTGGTCTAGTAGGGGAAGAAAGAGAATTCATGGTTGTGATTGAAATAGAACACACATGAAAGTATGCACCAAATGGCACTATTTCTCGAGCGGTTAGGAAAAGCCACACTTCGATTAGGTTCCTTTGTACCGGGAGGTCAGCTCCTCCGCTGTTAAGCTGCTCCATGAAGAAAAACCAATGCTACTCTTATTTACACGAAACACCTTTAAAAAAGAATTCCGGTAAATTTTTTGTTGTTGGTTTTAATTTCCCTGTTTCCTAAAGAGAGAGAGAGAGAAAGAAGGCTTGGAGTTGGATGGGTGGAAATGGTTTTGTAGGAGATGAAGGAGGGAAACCTCGATCAGAATATATTGTAGAAAAAAGTATTTTCAGTAAAAGTAGAGTAAGGGGGAAAATCTGATATTGAGGCTTAGAAGCATAAGAAAGGAAAAGAAACAGCTAACCGCTTGCTTCAGCTCCGAGAAGGCCAGGAAGAGCTGGGTGATGCGCAGACTCCACTCTGACCATTCTACTCCCCCACCGGTAGAACTAGAGCGTGGCTGCGAGAGGTTGGGAAGGGTCAGTATCCAGAAAGGTTTTATGGGGATGCTCGAGCTGGAACTTGAACAAGGGTTTAGAGAAAACTAGGGTCCTGGGGAGTAAAGATCAAACAGCGAGGGAGAAACAAGGTGTGTGGGTCCCCTGTAGCCTAATCAGAACACTGGCACTTCCTGCCTCCCTCCTTCCCCATTGAGTCCCTCCTTCTCACCCTGATGTCCTAACAGACTCTAGAGGATGTCACCTCAGATCCTCCCTCTTCTGCTGTGGGTCTAGGACTGGTCTGTGATCTTTGGTACTTGGCACATTTTGTTTTTCTCTATATAGAGCCCTGGAAAACAAAGGGTTTGAAATTGTCAAGAGAGGAGAGATCGAAGTGAAAGGAAAAGGAAAAATGACCACGTACTTTCTGGTCCAGAATCTGAATGCCACCGAGGACGAGATCATGGGGCGACCTACAGTTGTCACCGATCAGAAAGGTAAGCATATCCACAAGACTTGTCCTCAGTGTCGGATGTTCCTCACTGAGCTCTGCAGAGGTGTCTAATGTGGCAGCACCCCACCCTCCACGATGCCGCTACCATCCACGTGGTAGCATCCCACCCTCCATGATGCTGATATCATCCACGAGGTAGCATCCCACTCTCCACGATGCCGCTACCATCCACGAGGTAGCATCCCACCCTCCACGATGCTGCCACCATCTAAGCAGTGGACACCTGCAATGATCAGCTCAGCAATCTTTCCCTGGACGCTCACATCCTGAGGCAAGTTCTCACCTGCATCAGTTTCCATGGCGCTTGTGTATCCAAGTGATGAGCTTTCCCACAGATGGTCCTGTGCTAGGAAGTTACTCTGAGTGCTTCCTCTGCCTCTTCACCCTAGCAGAGGCTCCTGAGCAGGTTTTCCACACACACTAGAACCTTCCAATTGGAAAGAGGGATAAAAATCATAACTCACTAAGCTTGAAGGATAACGAGACAGTGGAACTTTGGGGAAAATAACCTGGTGCTGAGTTGGACCAAGGAGCCACTGTTTTGCTTGTGGTACCAAAAACAGAAACTAGAATCCAACAGTGAGGTTCCCGGTACTGCAAAGCAGACTTGATCCATCCCCTGCATCTGCTTCCCTGATTAAGAGGAAAATGCTGGTCTGAGAGGAAATTCTATAGCAGGGGCAATTCCTGTTACCTTTGAAGAAAGCAGGACGAGGAAGTGGGTTCAGTCTGACACTTGCTAATCTCCTGCTGCTCTAGAGCACCCCAAACCCAGGAACCTCTTGTTTACATAGCCGATATGCAAGGTGACTCTTGGGGACACACCGAATACAGCCCCTCTCTTTAAAAGTGTTGTGGTTCCAACGAAGAGATGGCCATTTGCAGAACTTTAAGATTGACTTTCATGGCCTTTTGTTCTAGCTTTGGTTCAGCTGAACATCCCTGGGAGCTGAGATTGGTTTAAGCTGCTATCCAGGTGGAGACATTGAGATAGAAGGGTCTAATAAAAAAAAACTACAGGAAACCCTGACTTAAGTCACCAGGACCAATGCTCATAGGTGTTTGGGTCTCCATTTCTAGACTCTGGCACCTTTCCCACGAACAACCTCCCTCCCTCCCTTCCATCATGCCATTCTCATAGTACAGAGGATATTTTTGCCATTCCTCTTCATTGTTGGTGTTTGAAGTAAGTGAAGTGATGGGAGTTGGGGCGTCATGGTGGGAGGCACAAGGGCAGGGCAGAAGCCTTCCAGGTCTGACTGAAACTCTGCACTGGTCTATGTCACTCACCTGCAGAGATCCCCAGTGCTTTCCAGAGAGAAACTGGGATTTGTTGACTTAGATATGTAAGCAACTGCTCTTCCAACCCTCTCCGCTGGCAGGTTCTTCTGGCATATTCCTTCCTCTGGGCAGAGGCCAGCCTCCTCCCTGAGCCCCTTGAGCTAGGGAGCACCATGCAGATAAAGAGCACAGTGCTGTGCAGGGTCCTCAAATGGGATCCATCTCTCCGCTTTTCACACACTGCCCTCACCATGGCCACTTCCCTCCTAGCAGTCTTGGGTTGCCTGCCATAAACCCTCATAGGCTCTAGGTCAAGGCATATTTGCTCTTGGGTTGTCCCTGGTCCATGAAGGACAATGGCAAGGCCTCTAGCAGCAATGAAAAAGCGTGGAGCTCTCAGGAAACATCTGGGAAGGTCCTGCTTTCTAAGGGGCATGGTAACCTTAGGGGGCTTGGGCATTTTTCCATGGGGGCCATTGCCATCTCCGTACAGTCAGATGGAGTTTCTCAAAGCCAGTGATGGAGGACGGGACAGAGGAACACTGCTGTACGACTAAGACTCTTCCCAAACCCGTGTCTTTCTTTCCTCACATGTACCCACAGGACACACACGCTGATTTGGAAGGTGGTGGTAAAGAGAGTGGTAGGTGTGTGTGTGTGTGTGCACGCACACACACACACACGTGCGTGGGCATACGCATGTATGGAGGCCTGAGGTTGGCATCAGATGTCTTTGCCTTTATCTATTGAGGCACGGTCTCTCACCAAATGTGAAGCCAGGTGTTTCAGAGTCTAGATAGCCATCTTGCTGCGAGATCCTCTGTCTCCACCTCTCGTGTCTTTGTGCTGGGATTACGGGGAAACTGTCAAACCCACCAATCTTTACAGCTTCTGTGGGGCTTCTGGGGATTCGAGTTCTAATCCTTGCACTTAAGCAACTTTTCCCCACTGAGCCATCTTCTAAACCCCGAGTGTTTTCAGTAGCAAACCAACAAAACAAACAAACAAAAATCATTGAGTTTGTGCCCTGCATCTCTGTACTGTGGTACTAGCATGAAAGAGAAACCTTTCAAACACACTCTCTTGCCATTCAACTTGCACGGTTCATTTCTGAGACATTTAATCACTTTTAAAATTATAATTATCAGATTTCCAGGAAACCTAGTAGTTCAATAAACTCCATAATTAAAAAAGGAGGGGTATTAAGAATGATAAAAATTAGCAAAACAAAACAAAAGAAAATCAGTCAGCCCTAAGACTTGAATAGGTAACAATTGCCGGCTGAGCGTTGCCCTCATGCAGGCCGAGTACCGGGGGAGAGAGGGAATGGTGAACCATCAGATGAACTTTAACTAGGGGAGCCTATACTCAGCCACGCTGCTTGGGCCACGTTCTATAAGAATGCCATATGCGAAAAAGTTGTGTGCATTTGAGAGTTCTATGGACCTTGATTTCTTGTCACTTTAGACCCTCCGTTTTAAATTCTAGGTATAACTTGTCTTCTTGAGTTGCCCCAAGGCAGGCTCTGCCTGTCCAGGTCTTCTTTAATTCTGGATCTGAGGGCACATGACTGGAGATAGGTCTGGAAGTCCCAGACTTCTGACTCACCTCTGAAGGCTTTATCAAACCAAACAGGGCTTGTCACAGTCTGGCCCTGCTGGAACCTGCCTAATCCTCTTCAGATCTTAAAGCAAAACTGACCACCAGGCAGATTTGCGAAGCCCTACCCCAGGCCACAGAAGCCTACTCACAAATTTGGGGAGGGAGAGCAGATTTGACTGATTGCTTTCTAGAATGTTAGAAGGATGTGAGCCTCTGTACAATACCGGAGACTTTTTAAACTTAAGTGCGTCCAGAACAATGATTATCATAAAAAAGAAAATGGACATGACTTAGTAGGAGTAGAGAGAGCCTCTGAGAGACGCCTCCTATAGCCAGAGTTCTCTAACCCCACTCCCCCCTCCTCTCCTGGCTCACATCCCAGAGGCTGCTGTGTCCCCAGCCTGCCCTCGGGCCTCCCACAGGTAGACAAATTGGCTGTTGGAGTTTTCTCTCCACGTGGGACATTGTGTTAATCACTCGAAACAGGTCCTCACTTTATTAGTTTCTCCCATTCTGCAGATGAGCAAACACAAGACCCAGAGAGTAAATACCATGGCACTCACAGGCAAGCAGGGCCACACTCCCCAGTGCACGGCCCCAGGTCTGAACACCCCATCCCCTGTGGCCTTGCTGTTCAGAGCACATAGACAGTCACACGCCAGCAAGGGCACGTGAGTGGTGCAGAGGTAAAGACTTATGATGACATTTTCAGCACAGCATAGCAGAGCAAAATCACGGAGAGGAGTGGGGGTGTAGCTATTGCAGCTGGGAAGACCTTATTGTACTCAGTGGGGCCACACTGTGTTTCCAGGAGCCTGGCTCCAATAGTTTCCCCCTGCAGGGAAACCAGCTGGAAGTGCTGTCCACTGACACTTCTGTCTTGCTTCAGTGTCTGACGAAGTCACACCTGCTGGGAGCCCTGTGGCAGGGCCAGACTCCACGGATGCAGCCAATGGCCAGCCACCGCCAGATCAGACCAAGACAAGTTTCCCTGCTAGTGGTCCCGAGCCGTCTGTCTTCTGTGTTGTTTTGTGATCAGGAAAAAGAGCGAACCTATGTGGCTCATTTCTTTTCATCAATGGCAGCGAAGACAATTAACTTAGAATATTTTGGAAGTCCAAAATGTTTCCGACTGCATCTCTTTCTGCGAGGTTTGGAAACTGCTTTGTAGAAATGGGTCACGGCCAGCCACAAACGGGCTGGAGCTGTATCTCTTCTAGATATTGACTTGGCCTGTGTCTGTTTCTGTTTGCTTGCTCTCAGCTCCATGGCTTTCCAATCTCTGCCTCTGAATCGGTGTCCTAGGGTCCATCTTCACAGGACACCCTGACTTTGGGTTCCAGCATGCCATTTAACTGCAAGTGGGAGGGGAAAGGAAGAGAAGCTGGAGAAGAGAGGCCCAGACCCTGCAGTTTCTAAACTGTTACCCACTAAGACAGCCGGGCTGGGGAAGGCACTGGGCCAGTGAAAGGAAGTCATTTTACTTTCCGGATGCTCCACACGTCACCCTGGAACCGCCATTTATCCTATTAAACACTGCTAGAGACGATCTTCCCGGTGTTGGGTGTGTTGTTACCTTTCTATTCTTTGTTAAAACACCATGACCAAGGCGACTTATAGAAGGGAGGGTTTATTTGGGGTTTCCGGTACCAGAGATGTACGAGTCCATCACTGGCACATGGGGAAGGAGGGCCATTCTCGTTCAATCCACCACACCTGGGAAGCTTGGTCAGGCTGATAAAAGACTCACAGGGCTTCGCACACCTCCAGTGCAGCATCATTTGGTCTGGAATCTTCTGCGGGTTGAGGTCCCAGAATCCAGTATGAACTCTTACTGAACCAATTAGCTCAGGGAAGGTCTATGTCCCTGCACACACCTGTACGTACATACTGTGTTCTCACGCAAGCATCTGGTAGTCTGCCTCATGGCCACCAGCAGACCCGGGCTGTCACTCCGATGAGAGACTTGCTGGACAGCATGACTCTAGGTCGAACCCTTCCCAGAGCAGAAGGTTCCAGGGAACTTTCTGCTACAGCTACAGCTTGGCAGGGTCATTTTACCCCATAACCTTGCCTTGTTCAGACCCCTCTTAGCTTCTACCACTTCAGGGCATCTCTCCCAGGCATGGCCTATCCAGATGGCGGCAGATGGCTGGTCCTCAGACCGAAGACTGACAGACTCATTGGCCTCTAGCCATGGAGGGAGGTGACAGTTTCCTAAATACAAGGTTGAAAACACTCTCCACTGCAGGGGCATGGAACTCAAAGCCGGGTTTCTAAGAGCCACAACACCCCTGCTCCCACTGTCTTGCATACCACGACAGTCCTGGATGGTAGAGGCAAAGTTCTTGGGCATTGAGGAGGAGAGGGTAATCTGCTGGGGCCCCTGTCTGTTGCTTTCTCCTCCAAGGGCCCTCTTTGTGCCCAGCCGATGCCAATTCCTGATACTCCAGTCAGGCTTGGTGTCTTATCTGTCTCCTGAGCTAAGACTTATTCATTCTTCCCAGGCTTCTGGCTTCCCTGTCCCTTCTTAGTCTTTTTCTTTCACTTCCAACTTTTCCTTCAGCTCAAGTTGTGTGAGAAAGAAAAGGAGCCACTCGCTGGTTGCCTGGCTGAGGGGGTGAGATCATTGTCGTCTGTCCGTTCCGCAGAGAGCCCGAGAAAGCAAGCGGAGGAACTTGTCCTCCGCAGAGGACCATCTGGCTGCGACAGACTCATGCTAATCCGTGGCTTTCGTTTTCTTTATTCCGTTTGGTTTGTTCCCCGGGAGCCACTCATCTGCAGCTGTACAGTCAGACCTGGCCCCTAGGAAGGCAAGCGTTTATTTGGGGAACACGTGCTTCTTCTCCCCACTCCCGTCTCTCTCGGAGGTGTCAGGAAGCCATTCTTATCCCTGGTGGGTTTCTGTGGCCTCAATGTCAGGGCTGCACTTTCAAATGGAAATCAGGAAATGGAATTCGTCACACAGAGAACCCTGACAGATGCAGAGGTTTGACACAACTGGCCCTGTCTGCGGGACCAAAGCACCTGGTGCTCCCCGAGGGACCATTAAATACATAAAATATGTTCTGAGAGCACAGAAAAATTCAAGAATATTTAAGTGTGTGATGAGCATTCATAGATGCGTGGCTGTTTAACCTCCAGACGTGATCATGATACATCAACCAACCGCCTGAGTCATTCTTTAAAGGTGCCATTGAAACGGGAGTGGGGGGAGCTACCCCAGAGTGTGGATCTCATCCTTTGCCCCAGTCTGCAAGAGAGCGCGTATCTTTCCAGGCTAGGGCCTCGGACTTCAAAATGTCCAGAAGAGCAAGCATGATCATTCCTCCCACCTGACTTCGCTGGCTTCCCACTTTTGGGAGTGCCTGCATGGTGCTCTTGAATGTGCAGAAAGCATCTTAGCTCTTTGTGGCATCTGAAGTTGCACAGGAAGCAGCTAAGCCTGGCGTGCGGCTGCGTCGCTTGTCACTTGCCCCTCTTTCGTCTTTGTGTTGGCATCTAGTGAGGAGAGGAAAAGGTCACTGAGCGCCCGAGCACCATTTACAGAATAGAAGAGGTTGGCTGGAGGCTTGGATTCCCTAGAAGTAGTGGCAGTGTGTTCTCTTGGACATCCCCCCAGCTTGGCTATGTCCTTGGGATAAAACCAGTTGACTATGAAAATATTCTCCCTCCAATGGCCATTTTTAAACATAAAAAGAATGTTTAAAATACAATACAGTGTTCCTATCACTAGCAGAATGGATATCATCGCACAGGAAAAGAAGTGAAAGAAAACACAAGAAATACATGCAAATGTGATTCTAAGAAGCATAATTCCTAAGTGATTTCAGCTTTGCTTTCCTTCTCCCCTTTCCCTTAAAACAAATGTTTTTCAAGCCGAGCCTTACAAAAAGCTGGACGTCCAGCCAAATAGAGAGACATCGACTTGCAGGGAGAAGAAGTAGCGGTCACGGTCACTGATGTCCCTGGGAATGTAGCTGTCCATCGGTGACAGCTGTAAGCTGGCCCCTCACCGAGTGTAAGACTACCAGTGATTTATCACGTAGCTATGTTACAAACGACCTTGCAAAAGCTGATTTACATGTCCCAGTGTGGATATGACACGAAGGGAGCAAAGCCTTCCTTCACCTCTCCCCTCCCCAATACCCTGTCCTGTCCCCATTTGGCTTTTTCCATGTTCCCCACCACCTGAGGCTATCTGCCTGCCCACCCTGAAGTGGAAACTTCTCCAGAGCATTTTTTTTTTGTCTGCGACATTTTCGACTTCATAACTGTTATCTAGAACCATGTTTTGGCACACGGTAGATACTCAGACCATGTCCGTAAGGAATAAGAGAATCTAGGCTTATTCCTTAGTTTCTTTTGCAAAAACTATCAACACTATTTTCATTGTATATGCCCCCTAGGAAGATCACTTTAATGTCTATGAAGAGCTCTGATTCCTCTGTAATCTCATTTAATGCCTTCTGTCCTCTCAAATAGCCTTGATTAACAAAACATCATTTAGTAACAAAGTACAGTAAATCCTAGGAAGCGGACAGGGAGCACAGCTGCTACACAGCAGCTACACAGTCCTGCTTAGGGATGCTGAGGGCAAACTGACTTGCAGACCTTAGTAAGAACAGAACTAGAAGATGATGCAGAATAGGTTTATTTTCCCTTATTTTCTACTATTACAATTTGTAACTTTATTCTAAGAAACTACTTTAGGCTAAATGGCTATTACAATTTGTAACTTTATTCTAAGAAACTACTTTAGGCTAAATGGCTACCGGGTAGCTATTTCCTCTGAACTGAAACATCTTTCTGGAGGGCAGTTTATTAAACCTCAGGAAGGAAACAAAACTCACAGACTCAGGGAGTTCCTAAGCCTTAGAAGGTTCACAAGGCAAATGGGAAGTTACAGACGCTCTAACAGCTACTGGGGGGAGGGGCCTGCATTTGTTCAGGGAGTTCCAGAAAGCAGCGGTTTTGAGTGGTCACTAATGTTGGGCCGGCCTTTGAGTCATCCATGTTCCTGCAAGGGCTCCCCCACTCACAGTTTTTAAGTAGCCCCCTCAAACTCACTGCTTCACCAGGCTGTGCATGAGCGAAATCATCTTTAGCTTGTTGGTGGAGTCCTATCTAGGGTAAGCAGATGTTTGTCCATATCTCAGGAAAGGCCACACAACAATGGCTGTGCTGGTTTGATTTTATTTTATTTATTTAGATTTTTCTGCCAACTTGACACAAGCTAGGGTTATCTGGGAAGAAGAAACCTCAACTGAGAAAAGGATTCCCTCAGACTGGTCAGTAGGCAAGCCTGTAGGGAATTCTCTTGATTAATGACTGATGTGGGAAAACCCAGCCCACGGAGGCGTGTGCTGCTCCTGGGAAAATGGTCCTGGGGTGTATGGGAAGCAGGCAGAGCAAGCCATGGAGTGCAAGCCAGTAAGCACTTGTGGTCTTTGATTTTGAGTTCCTGCCCTGACTTCTTTTCATGTTAGACTGTAAGCTATAGGATGAAAAAACTTTCTTCAAGTTGCTCTTGGTCACGTTGTTCATCACAGCAATAGAGAACCAACTAGTAAAATGGTTATAAGCTATACAGAGAGAACGGCATAAGAACCTCGAAGGAACCAAAAGAGGCCCAAGCTTGCATTTCAAAAAAGGATGCTATCTTGGCCCTGCTACAGACAGCCTGTATCGCCTCACTTTGGGCACCTATAACACAGGGGCAATTTCTCTTTGGCTTACAACCATCTTTGAATGGGTGTAATGATTAAGTGAAACAATGATATTTAATTGCTATGGAAACTGTTAAGTCTTACTAAACATAGCTAGGAAATCTTTGGTCCACTGATAGCCGCAAAGAGTACAGAAACCTGAGGTGTGCGTAAATCTCAGGACATAAGAAGGTATGAAAATGGGATCTTTCCAATTATTCAGACGAATCAGGTCTTCCAAGCGCTGAGGGAATGAGGGAATGCCCTCTGCTGTCTCCCCGGCCCTGCACTCTGGTTTCAGCAAAGGCTTTGTAACAGGGTGTGCTCACAATGGAATTTAGGTTAGTGCTGGGGGAAGGGATGTTTGGGAGAAAATATATAAGATGTCTAATCAAGCTGGGCCATCTTAACACATAGAGGAAGTCAGTCAATCCCCAAGTTATAAGAAGCCGCCCCCCCCC
>NW_026067956.1:4055221-4153257 GCF_014885135.2 Alexandromys fortis
CCCCGCCACTGGGTGAGCAGGCGGTTTCTGAGACACAGCAGCAGGTGGGGTAGGCGTGTTGGGTGTGGTGGCTGGAGTCCGAGGCCCTGCCCCTTTCAACTGTAAAATGGGAGACATAATAGTGATTCCCAGACTGCATTTCAGCAAACCGCACAACAGACGTGGATGGTAAAGAACAGTTTCCCTGGACACTAGCCTAACACCCACGGAGGAGAATTTCCTGGTGAGTGTACGGCCCCAGGTTAAACCTCAAAAGAAGAAGTGGTGGCACACACCTATAATCCCTGAATCCAGGAAGTGGAGCCAGGGGAGTGAGTTCAAGGCTAGCCTTGGCTACAAGGTCAGTTTGAGGACAGTCTGGGCTTATCTAAGATCCTGTCTCAAACAACAAAGACAAACAAGAAGATGAAAGAGCTGGGGAAAATTTGATTTGGGATAAGACTTGGTTGCTACCAAGTTCCGGTCCTTTAACAGTCTCTCTCTCATGTGCATAGCATCTTGCTACTGCAGGCGCCCTGCCTAGGACTATGCAAGACAGAGAACTGAATGGCACACAGCTGCTGCGAGCTGGCCTCCACAGGGCAAGGGAAGTGACTGTCATTGAGGCAAGACAGAAAGACAGCAAGATGAGAAAGGAAAAGAGCCTTCCCCTCTTGATCCTGTTTGAGCCTCTCGTTGGCTGCCAAGTCAAGAATTTTACCACAGTTAGAGAAAACACCCAACAAAACCACGTGAAGACTACCTCCATAGGGGCAATATTCCTTTCTCTGAAGGATTTCACAAACAAGAATGCTAAGGCAGCCACACACCATGGTTAGGGCCTTAGTACTCTGAAGGTATTTGTAAAGTTTATGTTCTATCCAAGTGTTAAGTTTTGAAAAAAATTCATGAATAAAATTGCAAACCATATTTACAGACAAAAGAGGTACCTGGGCTTCTCTGTGACTCGTGTGTAGTAAGAATTCCTCTCATCTTTTTTCCCCCTTCCCATTCCTCTCTCCAACCCCTCCCATGTATCCCTCCCTGCTCTCAAATTCACAACCGCTTTTTCGTTAATATCTATACACACTCCTAAATATATAAACTCAACCTGCTCAATCCATGTAATATTCCCTGCATGTTTGTTTTTGGGGCTGGCCACTTAATATTTAATAACCAAGTGGTGTGCTCTTCCTTGGAATCAGTTTCTCCGGCTCTCAGTATTCGTAGTTGTCTGCAGTTCGTTCTCTAGGGCTGAGGCCCCTCTCCCCTTCCACAATGGCATGTCTACTGAAGTTGCCCCATGTGGACCTTGTTGAGGCAGCCATGTTGGTAAGACTTCATGGGTAAAGCGCCTCTGTTGGTTCTAGGAGACACTCTCACAGTAGAATCTTGTTCTGGCTCTTAAATCTTTCTGCCCCTTTTCCTGGTGACCCCTGAGCCTTACGTGGAGGAGCCGTATAGGAAAATGGTTATTAAATGATGAAATATGCAAAGAATTGAAAATGATAGTGTAGTTTAAATTAAGCATCCATGTATTTATTTTTGACAATACTGGAGACTGAACCCAGGACCTCAAGCATGACAGGTAAGTGCCCCATCTCCTACCACCACTGAGCTCCTTCCCAGGCCTTAACAGGCCTGTTTATGAATACCCAGGAAGCTGAGGAAATGCTCAGAAAATGACAGTGTATAAAAAGCAACACAATTACTATTAGAGTTCTTGAAAATATTTTTTATTCTAAGAAAATTATCTAGCTGTGTTTGCATAATAAAAAGGTGAGAGACTGCAATTTTGTTTTATTTCTATACTTTTTAAAACAAAGAACATGAATTCAGACAAACAAAAATATGGCTAATCGTAAGATTTACCAAAACGTCCAGTTTTGTCCATATCATTTCAGTTGAAGTCACACGCAAGGGAGTAGAGAATAGCAGGCCAGCAATGACACCTTCCCGAGGAAGCCGCTCTCAACTCTGTGCACTTTCCATTATGGCAAACATTCTGGGGGCCCCAGGCAGCAGCTCCCATGATTACTTTCCCATAGTCTGTTAGACACAAAGTCAAACCCCAGCGAGGACTGGGAGGACCTGAGAACCGCTTCTGTTTCTCAGCGGATGGAGTAAGGATCAGGTCAGCAGTGCAAGAAGAGGGAAGACAGGACAAGCGGAGGCAAACTCCTTTTCCTGCTTCACCAGATTTTATTCAACACTTCAAATTTTTCCAGCTTTTTTAGTTTTTGCTCCAAAAAAAGCATCGAGACTTTTCATCCCACTCTTGTCGACTTTAGCCAAAGCCTTCTGAGCTGCAGTCATTTTGCCATTTTTCTGCTAAGAAAAACAAGAGATTTGCAATATTTGTAAGTTATCATACACACAAATCACACCAGTCTCAATCTTGGCAGTGGGGCCAGGGGCGGTGGAGCGAAAGCAAGGCTGCTGCTACCTCTCAGGACGCAGACTTCTAAAGAAAACCAGCCCCACTGAGGAGGGAATGCTCCAGGTGGTTCCTCCTGGGGACCATTTTGAGGGTGCCTTAAATGGAATGATACGGACAATGGCGGCAATGACAGCAACAGTCGGGGGTGTCACAGCCTGTATTCTCCACCCGATGATAAGGAGCTCCTCACAATCCGATTTTGTTTGTGCTCTACAGAAAACCAAGGACAGCGCTGTCATATTCAAAAGATGGCCTGCAAGGCAGTGTATTCCAGGCTGTGGCCTCGCTGTCCCACTGCGGTGGCAAAAGGGAAATGCTTGCCAAGGAGCTGACTCCACTTCACTCTGCCCTGGAAACTTCTATTGGTCCCGGCCACTAACTCTCTTCAGTGCGGTGGTGAGGTGTAACCACTGGGAAGTGAATGGCTTTTCCACGGAAGACGGGGCAGAAAGATTTCCACCAGAGAGACTCACAATGTCCCCACATAGAATACTGAAAGACTGAGATATTTGAGCAAAACTCAAAACTGGAATTTTTTTCTGCCCAAGGAATTAAAGTTGAAAAAAAAACTTAAATGATAGATTACTACAATCTAAACGGGAGATAACGTGTCTTGGGATGGGTGAGCACAAAGTGGGGGGGATCATAAAGAGAAGCAAATTATATACCTAGCCTCAGGAAAAAACTTTCAACTGTTTAAATCAAGCAAAAAGGCTAAAGATACATGGGCAATTTTCTTTTTGCCCTGGATGTGCCATAAAAAGAGTCATTAGCCTTAACTTAGAATAAACCTCACAGATAACAGAAAAGCAATGTTGTCACAACACAGAAACAGGCAAGGGTCACAGCTCACAGTCTATGCAAGTACAAAGTGCCAACAAGCAACTCGGAAAACAGACATTTCTAGTTAAGGAAATGCCTCATTTGACAAGTAAAAACTTCAAAAGTACAAATAACACTCAGTGCAGCCCGGTGGCAAGCAGGGGCTGGGAGTCACAGCTTCCTGGGAGCATTTAGCTGTCTATTTCCATCGCCTGAAAAGCCTGGTGTTCTCTGAGCTCGGTCTTCTAAAGTGAGGGCAATGCAGTGGTCAGAGCAAGGACTAAATAAGAACACCTTCGTTTCATCAGAGCAAGCCAGGCAGTCGCTAACCTGAATGCGCAAACACAGCAACTGGTAAGCTCACGTGACTACGTGCCAGGACTAGTGTGGCGAGAGAGGTTTAATGGCGCACACTCTCATAATGCTAAATGAAAGGGCAGAGCGAGACCTAGGTAAAAAATGCAGCATGTTAGCCATGATGCACGCATAAGATAGAAGCCAGCAAGGAACGCTACTGGGCAGACATCTGCAGTGCATGCTGAAAAGTGGACCTGTCGTTTGTTATTTACTGTAATTTCTTGAACCTTCTTGGCAACGGGGCTGAGAAACAATTCCTGGAGAGGTTTGGTTCCCTCTCTTCCATAGCTCTATGAACACACAGCAAAATTTAACCCCTTTCTCTACACCTAAAGCTTTCCTTGGATTTGCAAAATGTATTACTCTAACACGTTCACTATCTGAACAGTTGTGAATGAATTATGATGTTCTAAATGCAAGTTAATCATTTTTTCCTGGTGAAAAGTGTAAGCCTAGTCAATAGTGCAGGCATCATGGGAAACGTGAAGCCACTGGGCCTGTGCAACGCGCCAGTACACCTGGACACACATACCTTGCCAGTCTTCAAGTCTTTAGTGTTAAACTTAGTGTAATCTTCTTTGGCTTCTACAGGTTCATCTGATACCTTTAGTTTCTGCAATGTTAGAGCAGCGAAGCAGGGTCAGACACCATCCTCTCCCCAGCCATTATAAACAAACAGATATACCCTGGGGACCCTGCGGACGCCAACAGGTGCACAGTCTACATACTCCTTCACATTTTGGGGGAGGAGGCCACATGGCCTTTCCAGGAAGCAGCCTTGGCCATGACAGACCACAAGAGAAGAGGTACCTGACTTGGTCCCTCAGGCCTTCAATGGCATAAACCCTCTGTGCACGCATCAGGCACTGTGGGGCTTCTAGGCCACTACAGAGTGCAAGGGCAGCTGAGGGCTGAGTAAAAGGCATAGAAGTTGGAGAAAACAATCCCCGTTATGGACCCTGCTGCCAGGGGTCCACTCCATGCAGCCCCGGTCTGCACGAATGCCCACCACTGAACACAGGCGGCGTGACTGTCACCACCAACTCTGCACAGCGGGAGCCTTGCCTTTTCTGTTCCATTCAGCTTCCCCATTCATGCACACAAAAACCTTGCACAGCAAGCAGCCAGAGAAGAGGAGATCTAAACAAACACTCCAGGTGGTGGCAGAGGCTGTGGAGCTAGATCTCAAAACAAACAAACAAAAGCTAAATTAAAATACGCTTATTTCTTTACTCGTGTGTTTGCTTGGGTATGTGCACGCCACGACACACATGGGAAAGAGAAAAGACAACCTGAAGAACTTGGCTGTCTGCTTTTACTACATAGATTTCAGAGAACTCAGGACTGGCTAGCAAGCATCTTTATCCCCTGAGCCATCCTACTGCCCCTGTCTCATAGCTTTTTTATTTAAAAAAAAAATGACCTATGTACACATATGTGTGTGTGCGCACATGCACAAGCATGTGCATGCTAATTTCAGTCTTCATACATATTCTGTGTCCCTCAGGTCCAGTGAAATTAGGTCACACCGTCACATATTTTCACCATTCACAAGATCCCTGTGCTCCTCATACGTGTTCTGTATGCGAGACTTCTGTGACCTGGGCTGAGAATTCAGGAGACCATAATGTGGAAAGGAAGTCTCTGCTTCTCAGAGAAAGCAGAGCCGAGTGGATGGCCTTGTGCTATGCAGAGGGCAGACTGCAGGGTGATCACGATGTGGGTTTGCACAGACCTTTATAAGCTTTTTGTGGAACTCCTAGATACGCACGAGCCAGCACCAGTGCCCTTGAGAAATGCAGCCTGCACTCCCGCACCTTCCTTCACTCTGTGTTTACTGGACAAAGAACCAGCAGAGTCATTGCTTACGGGCTCCAGGACACAAGATAAAGACACAGGGAAATTCTGAAATTCCTTGCCGTAAGAAAGAGGAAGATTTTCTTGGCCACAGAGCAATCTTTGCCAAGGGAATCAGCAGCAGCAAAGGTTGGCTTACTATACAATAATGACCTATGAGCACAAACTGAGCGGATGCACGCCAGGTGTGCATGCCTGCATTCCTGGCACTTAGGAGGCTGAGACAAGTGGACTGCCATGTGGGTCAAGGTCAACCTGGGCTACAAAATGAGTTGCAGTCCAGTTTGAATGACTGAATGAGACTGTGTCTCAAAAGATAAAATCAACAAAAGAATCCACCATGGCATCCAGGTACGGTGCGGAGGGGGACATGAACTGGACAGGCCTTCAGCTAGGAAAGCACAGTTGATATGAAGGTTGACCATGAAGACAGGAAGGTGTTTGTGTCCCTTCTCTATCGCAAGTCATTTTCCATTGACTCGGGGTGGGATGTCCAGGTGCTCGGAGACCTAGCAGAGGTTGCAGAAGCTAGGAACAGGTCAGAGAGGACTCAAGGTTAGTACTGTCGTTAGCCTTGACCAAGGAAACTTCTCTTTGGAACAATCTAAGTCAGGGTGATGAGAACAAAAGGCTTATTGAATGTTCAGCCTTAAATGGGACATTCATATTCCTGTAAGGCTCCCAGAACACTACCGAAAAGAGGGCAAAAGATGCAAGTGCTAGACCACCGAGAGGAAGGCCAGGAGCACTGTTACAAGCATGGCATGACTGCGGTGCGCACGGACGCAGAACCACTGCACTTGAAAAGGGAATGAACAAGACACGGGAAAGAAACAGTCACAGACGGAGATGCATCGTGGGTCCCAGTTCCCCTAGACAAACTAGAGGCACCTGTGCGCTCTGAGGAGAAAAGACGTGATTGTCTTCAGGTGATACAGCAACCAGTGAGTCTCTCAGGTTCTAGAGGACAGCTCCACACCCATGCTCACAGGGGGAGCTCTGGTTGAACCCAGTGGGCCACAAAGCAAAACCAAAATAAAAAGACATGAGAGAGTGAGGAGGGAATTGGTGGAAGCAAAAGACTTTGGGGCACCTCAGCTTACTGCACCTCCCTTCCTGGGAACCGGGACCCTGGTAACCAATCACGTGTGCACTGGAGCTTTGAGTACTTTCCATCCCCTTTGTAGTCTTTCTTCAATAGACCCAGACCCTGGAACTGGGGTGAGATGACCTGCAGATGACCTGCGAGTGTTCTTCCTTGTTCAACCAACCCAGCAACCGCCATAGCATTGATCAACTAGTTAGCTGACCATTGAATGAACTAGTCAAAATAGTTGACAAATGATTTCTGGACTCTCCCTTTTGATTCTGTACTACCCCCCTTGATTCTGTGGTTTTCTCCTTTAAAAGAGCCTGTAATAGACAAAGCAGGGGTCCTTCTCCTCTCGAGGCTGAGGAACCTCTGCTGCGGCAATAAAATAAAAGTTCCTCTTGCTATTGCATCAACCACGGTGAGAGTGTCTCTTGGGGAGACCTCCTCCTTGGTGGGGCTTTAGGGCCCAACAGAAGGAGGGGGGATTTGCAGTAGTGGGAAAAGGATGGAAGGGTGGAGGAGATGCCAGCAGGATGTATTATACATACGCACGGAATTGTCAAAGAATAAATTAATTTTAAATATACCACCGAGAGACGGCATTATAAAGCGCTTGGACCTGCCTCGCTTCACTGGAAAGTTGAGCATAGAAACTGCTAGTACATAGGTCAAGGATACCACCATACAAACGTTCAACGTGTAGGGAGAAGGAAGGTGTTTTAAAAGTTCACATCCACATGAAAAATGTTAAAGTGCTTATTAAAGGAAAACAGGAAAAGAAGAGGAAGGGAAAGGGATGAGAGGGAAGAAAATGAAGGGAAGAGGGAGGGGAGGGACGAAAAGTGAAGAGGGACAGTGAAGGAAGGGACGGAGGGGAGGAGAGCAATATCTTCTGTAGGTGACTAGTTTTTATGTTCACTCTGGCATAATTCTGCTATATACAGTGGGAAATAAGGGGATGTGGTATTTCCTGCTATTTTGATATTTAAAAGTCTGAACCAGGGACTGGGCAGTTGCTTCAGGAGAAATAACGAGTCAGAAAGACACACAAAGAATGCAACTGAGCAGATGTGTTCTAGGAAGAGAATCAGGCAGTATACCCTAAGACCAACAGTCCCTGGCCTTCAGCGCTCTTACAAAAATGTCTCCAAGCCCACTGACTGTATTCTGCTCTGTTAGTTGACAATGACAAGTCAAAAACCTGACGGGGTGGGATGCTGGACCTCAGCCAAGGCAGGCTTGTGGACAGCAAGGATGTGAAGTTCCATGCAACCCTTTATCACCACACGCAGACTACTGGAAGCAAGCTCTCATACCTTTATAAAAACCGGGCAACTCCTGGGCACCAGCAGGAAGGTCAGAGGCAACCTATGTTGTTTAAATGTTTTCATTTGTTTTGTTTTTCACAATGGTATTACTCTGTGAAGATCTGGCTTTCCTGGAAATCACTCTGGAGACCAGGCTGGCCTTGAACTCAGATCTGTCTGACTTAGCTCCTAAGTGCTGGGATTAAAGGAGTGCACCACCGCACCTAGCTACTGTCTGTGCTGTTTAAAACTATACTATATCAACCAGTACAGCAAGTCCTCTGAACCCCAGAATCCCTAGGTCACATGGAGGAGTAGGAGGCAACAAACAATCTAGACTTGAGGCCGAGGCTCTCAGGAGCATGAGAGGCTGAGATCTAAATGTTTGGGCAAACTAAGGCCCATAGGCCAAATCTAGTCAGTGCTGAATGTTATAAAAGATGTTTTCTTGAAGCACTGATGCACTGTGTGCTGTAGCAGCTGTGTTCTCCCTAAGTACAGAACTGAGACGTCTTAGAGCTCATAGACTGCTCAGGAAACCCAGAGTCACTGTCTGTTTCAGTCTGCACTCAGTGCCTGTAACACCCTACCGTCACCAGCTGCGTCACCTACAGTCAATGCCTGCATCACCCTACAGTCACCAGCTGCGTCAGTCCATAGTCACCATCTGAGTCAGTCTATAGTCAGTCTGCGTCGGCCTACAGTCAAGAGTCTGCGTCAGCCTACAGTCAGAGTCTGCGTCGGCCTACAGTCAAGAGTCTACGTTGGCCTACAGTCAAGAGTCTGCGTCGGCCTACAGTCAAGAGTCTGCGTCAGCCTACAGTCAAGAGTCTGCGTCAGCCTACAGTCAGAGTCTGCATCAGTCTCGTCATTGGCTCAAGCAGTGTCCCCATTTTCAGAGGTCACCTAAAAACATCAGTAAACACATATTAACATTATACTTTATAACAGCAGCAAAACTACAGTTATTAAGTAGGAATGAAAACAATTTTATGGTGGGGTCACCAAAATATGAGAAACTGTATTAAAGGGTTGCAGCATTAGGAAGGTTGAAAAATCACTGGTCTAAAGTTACAGTCTGGCCTTTACAGAAAAATTGCTGACCTTGGATCCAAATACAAAATGATAAAAGCATAAATTACCTAATGTTGGAAACTTAAATTAAAAAAATAAAATAGAAAACAGGAATGGAGGAGAAACTAAAGAAATATACTACTCGGTATGTTCAAAACACATTATGTAGATATATGAAATTCCTGAAGACTGAAAAATTATGTATACAAATATAAATTATATATACATACATAAAAATAAAAGGCTAGGATTCAACATAGCGTCCAGTGGGGCAAAGCAGCTGACAGACAGGCATGACAGGACATGGTACAATCCTAGTCACTCATAGATGGAGGTGGAGGACTGTGAGTGAGGTCAAGGCCAATCTGGGCTGTATATAGAGATGCTGCCTCAAAAATAAATAAGTGGAAAAATAAAATGAAAATATTTTTAAAAGAAAGGAGGAAGTATTAGGTGTGGTGGTGCACTCCTTTATTTCAGTACTTGGGAGGTAGAGGCAGGTGGGCCTCTCTGAGCCCCAGGCCAGTCACAGCCACAATGAGATCCTGTCTCAAAAACAACAACACAGGAAAGAAAAGGAAGAAATACTTTATTCCAGAAGGTCTCAATGGTGAAAACCAGACTGGAAGGATGTGGGATTCCCCTCTGTATGCTGTGAATATGCTCATTCATGTACCATTGGTTAATAAAGAAGCTGCTTTGGCTGTTTCTGTCTACACTGGAAAAATGAATCAGTAGTTAAGAGCACTGGTTGTTCTTTGGAAGATCTTCGTTCACTACCCGGCACCCATATGGCAGCTCACACAGTTCTGTAACTCTGGACTCTGCAGGCACTGCACATATGAAGGCTAAATACTGACATACAAAATAAAAATAAGTCATCGGTCGGGCTACCAGTGGTCATGCAGGGCCTCTGTTGAGGCTGCATGTGTCTGATCACCATTTCCAGAAGTGATCACCCATGTTAGTCTCCAGGGTACACGCAGACTTTTTTGTGAGCTGGTGGCGCCGCTGCGGTTAGGAGGCAGATGATTGCCACTGCCGGATCACACACAGCTTGAGGGGATGATTCCTTGAGTCTCTTGATGTTTCCCATCCATTACCCTGATAGTCTTCCTTTAAGGTGAAAGGATCTGATGGTCTGGCATAGGAGTAGTGGACCCAAGTAGCAATACTGTGGACCTTGAGTGCGGTCAGTGTGGTCAGCAGAATTACATAGGGTCCTGTCCACTTGAGTTCCAAAGGCTTCGTCCGGTGTCTCTGCCAGAATCTGTGGGACTGGGGTGGGGGAGGGGGCGCCAGATTCATAAAGCTCTCTTAACTTAGGTCAGACCTCCTTGTGGCCCATTGGATTCCCCATACAGCGTCGAGGATTTCACGGCCAGCCAAATCTGCTAACAGGTTTGCCTGGAGATTGGAGGTAATGGGAGGTGATGTACCAAACATGATCTCAAACAGGGTTAGTCCCTTCTGGTAGGGGTAATTTCTAACTCTATATAGGGCAAAGGGAAGGAGAACCACCCCATCTGTGCCAATCTCTAAGTCAATTTAGTTAGGGTCTCTTTTAGCCTTCTGTTCATCCTTTCTACCTGTCCTGAGCTCAGGGATCTGTGTGCACAATGCAGTTTCCAATTGCTCCCCAGAATGGGCTAAATTCTGATTTACCCCAAATGTAGCCCAATATCTGACACTGTCGTGGTTGGAAAGCCATACCTGAGCAGGATGTCTTCAAGTGGTTTCTTTGCTACTACCTGAGCTGCTTTATATTTGGTAGCAAAGGCTTCAGTTCATCTGGAAAGAGTGCCTATGAATACTAGCAGATGCCTGTAACCATACTTGCCACGTTTTATCTCAGTGAACTCCACTTCCCAGTAGGCCCCAGGCTTCTTATCTCAGTCAAGTCCAGGATTTTGAGGGTTGGTTGCAGTGTTGGTGAGCTAACAGGCTTTATAGTTAGTAGTAATGTCAGTAATTTTTTGTTGTATGTCTTTGATTTTTTTGATTGTCTAACCAAGTCCTGCATTCTCTGGGTTCCCGTATGAGAAGATCAATGAATCCTGCTGAGTAGCTTCTTTCCCAGGTGTTCAGGGAGGATGACTTTACTGTCTGCTGCCCTCTACTATCCATCCAGACACCGCATCATAGGGGTCTTGATCCAGGATCTACCAGTACATGTGCAAAGACTACATTAGTATGGCGTGCCATCTGCCGGGTGCTTTTGTCTGCCAGGTTGTTTCCACTGGGGATGGGTCTATCTCCTCTGCGGTGCCCCAGGCAATGGATGATGGCGAGTTTCTTGGGCAACCTTTTTAGAAGGGTCAGAATTTCATCTTTATTTTTGATGCTTTCCCTCTTTGGTTAACAGACCCCCCCTTTTTTGCATATTGCCCCATGCACATGCGACGTGGTCAAAGTGTACCGGATGTCGGTGTAGATGTTAACCTTTCATACTTCCTCAAGGCAATCAGCTCTGCTAGTTGGCACTGACTCTGCCCATATTGCCTACTCTGCAGTGGTGACTGCTGTCCTCGCATACCTTAGGCCATCCTGCATGAAGCTGCTGCATGCAGTCTTGTACATTAAGTGTCTTGTAGGTCTGACCTAATGCTGTGTGCTTGGGCCAGGAATGGTAGTGCAGTGGTGCTTCCAGCTCGGAATCCAGAGCTGAGGGTACCTGGCAAGTTATTCTGGAGGGGTTTAGCAAGAGTTTGATAATGAGTCATTCTGTCATCGCCCAGCCATCGATCGGGTGGCGGGGGTGGTTATGGTGAGGTTTTGTCCCAAGATCAGTTTGTCAAATGTCCTTGACTAGCTGGACCACAGTTGCTATTATATGGAGGCAGGGTGGCCATCCAGCCGCCACAGGGTTTAACTTCTTGGACAGGTAAGCTACAGGCTGTTGCCAGGAGCCCAGTGTTTGGGTCAAGACTCCCTTGGCTATTCCTCTGCTTTCATCTACATACAGATGAAATGGTTTAGTCACATCTGACAGACCCAGTGCTGATGGCAAGAGTAGGCTTTCTTTGAGTTTGTCGAAGGCCAATTGGTGGTCCTTGGTCCAAGTGAAATCCCAGCCCTTCTTGGTGGCTTCACAAAGGGTTTAGCCAGTTCTGCAAAGCCTGGGATCCATGGGTCACAGAGACTTGCAGAGCTAAAGAACTCTCTCACTTGCCTGGCAGTAGTAGGCATAGGGATCTTAAGCATTGTCTCTTTCCGTGTGTCTGAAAGCCATTGCTGTTCTTCCTTTAAGATGTACCACAGGCACGTTACCTGCGGCATGCAGATTTGGGCTTTCCTGGCCAAGGCATGGTACCCTAGGTCTCCCAGAGTTCGTAATAGTCGCTCAGTCCCAATTAGGCAGGTCTCTTGATCTATGGCTGCAATAATAGGTCACCAACATACTGCAACAATTTGATATCTGCATTCTGTGCCCGGTGCTCACACAGGTCCCTCTGTAGAGCTTCAGCGAAGATTCTTTTGATCCCTGTTGTGTCTCGTCCATGTCAGCTGGCCAATGACACAATCTCTGGGTCATGTCATTCGAAGGCAGAGTACTGTTGGCTCTGGGGGGCCAAGGATAGACTAAAAAAGGCATCTCTTAGGTCCACGACAGTATACTATTGCTGGTCTGGGGGCAATGAGTAAGTTGTATGGGTTAGGCACTGTGGGGTGTATGTCAATCACCCTCTTGTTGACCTCCCACAAGTCCTGGATCATTCTGTAATCATTAGTGTGAGGCTTCTTGACAGGCAGCAGGGTGTTTTCCAGGCCGACTGCACCGGCCTGAGGACCCCCAAGTCCAGCAACCTCCTGATGTGGGGTGTTATGCCCTTATTGGCCTCAAGAGGCAAAGGGTACTGGCAGACCTTGACTGGGTTTGCTCCTGGTTTGGTTTCTACATATACAGGGAGGCAATGCTTAGCCAGCCCATTCCCCGTCTGGGCCCATGCGGATGGAACTTCTGAAGCCATTTCTCTAGTTGGGGGTAAGGCTCCGTGGCTACCATATGTAGCCTCTACTCTTCCGCCTCACTACTTGTCACCAGATATGCACATGGCCTTTCCATCTTCATTAGGCAATTTAGCTCCTTCATCAGAGAAATGTATCTGGGCTTTCATTTTGGTCAGTTAATCACAGGCCTATAAGGGGTACGGGCACTCTGGGATCACCAGGTTCCAAGTCTACCATTCTTTGAGTAGTTCATGAATAAAGTCCGGCACCAGTAGCATCCTGGATCCAAGTCTTTTTGTCTGTTATGGGTCCATCAGCCCTCAGTAACACTGAGTTCTGGGTTCTTCTGTCCACCAGAAAGTCAACTGGTTTCCCCTCCACTCTTGGGGTTCCCCTGGGCTCGGGAAGGGGGATCCGAACCCCATCTCCCCTAATCGCTGTCCATGTCTCGCTGTTTCCAAACTTTGGTACTTCTCCTTGCTGCCTTTAGAGGGCATGCTTTAACCCAGTGCCCTTCGCCTTCCTTTATTACCTTTTGGTTTCCTGTCTTCCTCTCCAGCAGCCAGGCGTCGTGAGAGGCTCCCACGCTCCTCCGACTCCTCTGTGGCAGCGCATACTCTAGCAGGCTGTCGGATCTTGCACTGCTCTTTCTGTCTTTCCTCCGCACTAACCCTATTGTCATAGAACTTTTCTGCCACTAGCACTAAATCCCAGACATTCTTTTCTCTAAGGTCGTCTAGGCTTAGCAATTTTTCCCTAATGTCTGGAGCTGACTGAAAAACAAAAGCCATCATCATCATGGAAGTGACTTCAATGTCCTGGGAGTGGGGATCGTAGAGCGTATACCTCCTAACGGTCTCCTCGAGGCGCTCCATGAATGCTGCTGGCCTCTCATCTGCTCTCTGTATTACAGCATGGATTTTACTCCTATTAGTGTGGGTGGCTGCTCTGAGACCAGCCAACAGAACCTGACGGTAGACCAAGAGGTTCCTCTTCCCTTCATATGTATTATAATCCCACTCAGGACGAATTAGGGGAAAGGCTGCATCTCTAAGTGGCTCAAGTTTTGTGGCCTTCCTGTGGGGCTGGGAACCAATTTCCGGGCCTCCATCAGTACCAGGTCCCTCTCCTCTGCAGTCAGAAAAATTTTTAATAGCTGTTGGCAGTCATCCCACGTGGGTTGATGATTTACAAGAAAACTTTCAAGGAGACCAATCAGTTTACTAGGATTTTCCAAGAGAGGTGGACATAGGGCTTTCCAAAGATAGAAGTCACTAACGGTGAAGGGCCAGTCACGATTTGGTTGATTCCTATCCTTATCTGGGGCCCCTGCTGCTCGAAGGATTTCTGTGCTAGAATCAGGGTAATCTCCCCTACGGCTATGAGTCCCATGAACTGGTCCCTCTCTTACTGGGACCAGCGGAAGAGGGGCAGGCTGGGTGAGTGGTTGGGCGGGTGGAGCTGTTGCACCACCAGGGGAAAGAATATAGGGTGGAGGGGGAAAGATTTCTTCCTCTGTGTTGCCCCTTTGGATGATTTCTGGCTCAGGAGCAGAAGGAGTGTTAGCAGGCAGCTCCTTTTCTCCTGGCCTCCAACTCCCAGATTGCTCCTCCGAGACAGCGATGCTACGAGTCAGCCAGCAAGGCTGGGACACAGCTCGGACTCCCAGTGTGGGTGAGGATGGGAACTTGGCGAGTGTGGTCTGGCAGGGCTGAGATGCATCAGGTGGCGAACACTCTGCAGTGGTCAGAAACTTAACCTGTCGAGGTAAGAAAGATTTAACCCAGGAAGGAGGATTTTGTACCAAATCACACCAGATCACAAGGTAAGGGATGTGATCTGGGTATCCTCCCTGGGGTCTGAAGACAATGCCTTCTATTGCTTCTATGAGGATTAGGTTGAAAGACTCCCTCCTGAGGCCACCCAGTGTTAAGAAGTTGGCCATTCTGATCATTAAAAAGTTTAGGCTTCTTAATCAGAACTGAAAGACTACGAGCACGTGCATTTACATCCAAGTAGTGGGTCAGAAGTAGATCCAGAAGAGAAGTTGTCTCTTCCATTGCATTCATCTCAGTCAAATACACAAATACAGACAAATTTAAACACTATAGAAAACCAAGGTCACAGAGAAAGAACTTGCCGCAAAGAGACCAAAGACACAGAAAGAAAGATGGTTTGTCACTCTGGTGCAGGCATGACCCACTCATGGCAAGGCTCCCAAATACTGTCCAGATAGCATAGGGCTCTCCGGCCTACCAGACACGAGGTTCCCGTGGAAACACGGAACCCAAAAGTTATGCATGTGTCTCAAAATTTCTAACGAAACCACAAAGCCAATTTTGGTATTGCGATGTAAATTCAAGAGGATCTTTGTTTAGCAAGCTTAAGCTCGGACCACAAACCAACACAGCAGGTGAGAAGAGAATGCAGCCTGAGTTCAGAAAAAGACAAGCTTTTAAAGGGAGAAGTGCAGCAAGTAAGGGGTACACGTCTTGTTGTCTTGGGATTGGGTAAAGAGGGTACAGAGTAAGAGGATTTCTGAAACCATTGTTCAGTTTTTGGGTGCGAAACCCTAACAGAGGACCATAGAAGACTGACAAGGTATCTGTGAGGGCAGGACGTCTTCAGAGACATCTGAACCTTGTTCACTTTTCTGCTCTCACACCTTAACTGGCTGTCTGTTTTAAATTCCTCTATCACAGCACATTCCTGGAACTGAGGTCAATCCTAGGTCACCAGTTGTCTTAAAAGAAGTCCCATCTTTTAAGATAGAGTCTGTGAAGTCACATTGCACTTAAATCTCAGCATATCCTAGAGTGAGTACTCAGAGCTGTTGAGTCAGCTCTCTAGCCCTCACCAATCTATGTTAATAGAAGCACCTTTGCTAAAATCAACAAGGTTTACACCATTCAGGAAAAATCTACAAACTAAAACAGTCATACAGTACAAAGTTCAAGTTATACTATGTCAGGCAAGCATTCAAGACAGTTGAAGTGACGGTTAAAAGCACAGTAGTTTTCTAAGTCCCTAAAGGTGTCTTGGTCACAGTTTCTTACCTTTGATGGAGGGTTTGGAACTGAAGTTGGAGGTTCTGGAAGCCTAAGGAAGTTAACAGTGAGAATCATGGTCATGGTATGTCTCACGTCTCACAGACAACAGAGAAGCTGTGGTGAGTCTTATCTGCAGAGAGACCCGACCTTTGCCTATCATCCTGCTCACCTCAGTGAGGAAGGCAGCCTCACTAACGAATGACATCTTACCTCTTATGTCCTTACATAAACATAGCCATGTTTATGCTAAAGACACAGTTAGAACCTGTTTTGTTGAAGTCAGTGGCTTATCTTTCACCTCCATGACTGCATTTTGGCAGAGGAGCATATTTTTCTTCATAAATGACAATTTATTTAAATAAATGACATTAATTTAAAAGTAAGAAGTACTGTAACTATTGGGAAAAGTCACATAAACTTTATTGTCTCTCTATCAAAGAATAGTTTACTTTGCATTATCTTTCACCCAAAATTCAGTGTAACGGGAAAAAATCAGCACAATTAATGGAAAGGAAACAAAGGCCTCTATCAAGACAAGCAGCTTGGGAATCCAGAGAACATCAAGCAGAGAGACAGTTAGTAAAAGCAAGCCATCAACACCTGCAACTGGTCAGGAAACCAGTTTCCACTAGAGTTTTCTGAAGTAGATGTGATGAGTTTTTACTGTCAACTGTCAGTTTTTACTGACACAACCTAGAATTACTCAGGAAGAGGGAACCTCAACTGAAGAATCACCCTGAAGAGACTGATGGGCCTGTGGGTATGTCTGTGAGGTACTGTCTTGACTGATGAAGGAGGACCCTGCCCACTGTGTGCAGCACCATCCCCAGGCAGTGGGCCCACGCTGTATAAGAAAGCTACATAAGCAAGTTAATACGAGTGTCTCTTATTACTCTGGTTTCTGTTCCAGGCTCCTGCCCAGGTTTCCCTTGAAGACGGATTGTAACTTGTAAGTCAAATAATCCCTCCCTTCCCCAGGTTGTCCTTGGTTAGTGCTGTATCTCAGTAACAGAAAGCAAACTAGAACAGCAGGACCTATGGAATTTGTTGGAAGCAACAACTATATTATCTCTTATTAGATAATAAAGAAGAAAAAGGATTTAAACAGGATCAAAAAAAAGTTATTAAGTCATCAGGCATATAAAACTTTAATACCAGCTACTAATATCTTGAAAATGAACAAGAAAATGACTTTAAGACACATTAAAGATCTTTCTAAGGGAAGGCTACAAATAGGGTCATCCTAAAGACCAACTACTCTTGTAGCCCTTCAGGGTTTCAGTCTGCAGTGATCTGAGCACTCAGCACCAGGAAGGCACTTGGTGGTGGAGATCTTATAATTAATTGTGCATGAGGCACACTACAGAACTTGTAATTTTTAAAACTATTACTGTCTCTTTTTAGTTCCCATCTCTCTTAAAATGATCACAAAGAACCAAATTAACTGCCATAAGGGATAAAAATTTAACACATATTATCCTCTAAAACTGCATAGAGCTATAATTTTAACTCTAAACTTATTTTACTACAGTCAGTTTCTACCAAATCAAATCATTCTGCTGAAGGTCCATTAAGAATCACTTCCTGTTACACAGTGTGGCACAGCCCAAGGCTCACATCTCATCATAACCTGACACTCCATGCCACTGAACCACCCCCTGCCAGAAGGAGCATGAAGGAGCTTGGGGTCAGGCTGGAGATGAATGACACTTACTTCAAGGACTTAGATAAGTCATCACTTAATTCTTTAGGGATGTAATCAGAGATCAGACCATGGGCATAGCGAACATAGTCCTCTGAAAGAAACAGAATACGGAATGAAAAAAATAATTAGTAATAATTGCAGTGGTTTGAGTCAAATTGATCCAAGTTCAAATTCTTGTTCTACATGGGTTTGGAAATTCATTTAAACTCTACTTTCGGTTTCTGCATTGGTAAAACAGGGATACTAAGACCTACCCATCAGGAAAGGAAAAGTACAATGGATGAGATGTAAAAGGGATGCTGCCCCAGGCGTGACTGCACAGAGATGGCTCCAAATACCCCTTTACAAACCAAAGACTCAGGCCAGCTTTCTTAGTTAAGACCCAAATACAAATAAAATCACAAACCAGACCTAACAGCAAGAATTGTTTGAATCTCTTTTTTAATGGCCATTTTTTGCAAGCCTGCTTCAATAAAGAAGCCAATTACTGAACAGGAATGAGTATGCTCACAAACATAGTAACAGAACAGGAAAAACTGAATCAGCAGAATGTAGAATCATTAAATTTTTAAATTTCCGGTGTTCAGTGCCAACCACACTGCAGCAGTCTGAGGATGTCATGTAGTGGCAGTCTGTCTAGCATGCTTGAGACTGCAGGGTCAGTTCTCAGAATGGAGAGAAGTTGGAAGGAAAGGAATAAGACAAAAATGTAAACCAAAACATTTTTTTTGCAAAGAGAATTAATTTTCACTTCTAGAACACCGAGAACTCTCTGAGGAGATGTGAGATACTGGGATCTAAGAGTGACCTCCCCTGGAGCCTGAGGCAGGATGGAGGCCAGGCCAAAGGCCATGTAGTCTAGCTGAGAGCCTCCATCAGCAGTCCTCTGGCTTCACTATTTGCTAGGTAGGAATTTGGCACGGCCTTGCTTCTCATGACATGTCTGGTACACCTGTCATATACAAACACTTCACAAAGGGTAGCAAGAGTGTTCACAGCCACTATCACCATTAGTATACAATACTGTTCACCAAACAAATGATTCAAGCCACAGTTAGTGACCGGCACCACCTAAGGCTGAAGTCGGCAGTGTCTGAGCTCAGAGTTGTCTACACAGCTGTCTTCCCCCCTCATAGAGCAGACAGCAGTTAGTTCTGTGGCAACCTTCTGCTTACCTTCCTTGTCCCTGGAAATCCGATCACCAGAGAAATATGCAGATGACTGTACCCGGGCTCCAACATTGATGTTATTGGCTTTCAATGCCACCACAGTTTGGTTGACCTAGGAGGTAAACACAGGAATGTACTTTCAAGATAACTTTGCAATGCCATGACTCCCCAGATGGCTTTTGGTCCACCAGATATCCAGGAAATATTTAAGCACCTCGAACTATCTTTGCCAGCTCTGGTGGTCTGAATAAGAAGACCGCCATAGGCTCATATTTTGAATGCTTAGTCACCAAGGAGTAGAACTCTCTGAAAGCATTAGGAGGTAGGGCCTTGTTGGAGTAGGCGTGGCCTTGTTGGAGGAAGTGAGGTTTCAAAAGCCCATGCCAGGCCCTCTTTGCTTTTCTGCCTATGGATCAGTATGAATCTCTCAGCTACTGCTCCAGCGTCGTGCTCCCTGCTATGATGATAATGGACTAAATTTCTGAAACTGCAAGCAAGACCCCAATTCAAAAATTCTTCCATAAGAAGAGTTGCCTTGATGTGTCTTCATAGCAACAGAATAGTGACTAAGACACCAGCTGTCGGAAAATGATTTAACGAGAGGGAGAGCCACAGTACTGAATGATCGTAACACATGGGCTTTCTGAGCCCCACACAACACCGTGGGAAGCGCTATGAGAATGGAGAAGAGAGACTCTAGAATTAACCTGCCCCGACCCAGCTATCTGAGCAACATCCAACCACAAGAGCTCCTGGCATTCAGGGGCAGGGCCATGCAATCAAAAGAAAACTAGGTTCTGTTTAACCTGGGATCTCTACAGGCATTTTCCTGGCTATTCAGGATGGTCACGGGTCTGGTCTTATGTCTAATCTGCAAAGCCACACACCTTTTTCACCAGCCACTTCAGGGTCTTCTCTGCGCTATACTTGTAGTACTTCTTGCTGTTTACTTCTGCGTTGAATTAAAAGAGAAAAGTAAGAACCTCAGTCTAATGAATTAAACTAACAACAGCCATAGACTTATAACACAAACTACCTATCTCGGGTGGAATCAGACTGAGCTGCCTGTCTGGGTTTACAGATCTGCTGCCGTGCAACCACCCTGGGATGTGACATTACTCTCTGAACCTGCTTTCTCCAATACAAATGAGGGGATAACTCAGGAGATGTGTGAGCACAACAGGAGGTAACACACACAAATTACAATACAGTGTCTGCCACATAAAAATATGGAAGAAAAGGTGGCAAAGACATCTGTAAACACTAACAGCAGGAATTAACAAGCTCTTCACATATAATTCTTCCTTGCTGGCCAGAAGAAACCTCAAATGACGATGATATTTTAGCAGTCTTTCTCTCCTCCCTGAGACAGGTTTCTCTGTGTAGACCAGGCTGGCCTTCAACTCACAGAAATCTTCCTGTCTTGGCCTCCTGAGTGCTGGGATTAAAGGCATGAGCCAACACAACCAGCTAAGAAGGAAATCTCAATAATAGATTATCTAGATCAACCGCAATGATTAGGGTGGGAAGGCCTGCCCCCTGTGGGTTGTGTCAGAGCAGACAAGGCTAGCTGAGGAGCAGCATGCACACAGGCATCAATGTGCTGCTCCGCTCTTGACCGTGGCTGTAACACGGGAACTGGGAACCAAAATCAACCCTTTCTCCACCCAGCTACTGCTCTCAGAGCATCTTATCACAACTGTCTGGGGCAAACTAAAATGTGCCCTGCCCACTAAAGGTCCCCTACACCCACAGCTCTAGAGTTCTCACAGCACACCTGCAGTGCTCAGGTGGCCACGGAGCACCAGGAGATTCCTTTCTCAACCTTCCGGACGCTGCGACCCTGTAATACAGCCCCTCATGTTGTGATGACCCCCAACTATAAGATTCTTTCGCTGCCACCTCCAAACTGTGATTCTGCTACTGCTATGAATCCTAATGTAAACATCTGATGTGCAGGACACCTGACATGCAACCCCTAAAGGGGCTGTGACCCACAGTTTTGAGAGCTGCTGTTATAGATCTTCACAGAAATGGGTCGCGCGGAGTGTGTTCGACAGCTTCTGAGAGCCGTCTCCACGCTGCTGTCTGCGGTGTGCTCCTGGTTAGAGACTACATTTCTGACCCATCTCAGCCAGCCTTTTGTTCCACTTTTGGGCTATTTGAGGATGGTTGCTATTTAAAATAAAACAAAAGAGAGGCTGCATCCTCACTCAAATTTTTGCACTGACACACATATGCTTAGAAAAAGAACTAGGCATAGAACTCCTGAGTCGCATAAAACTGTCAAGTGGTCATAACTGTGTCTTTAAAAACCAAGAATATCTACTAGATGAAATATAAGATACACGGTTTTAACAGGTGGTTCTGTGCCTGAGAAATACTGGAGTTCCCCAAGATCATACAAATTTTTCCCTTTTTCTTCCAAAAGATCAATGATTTTTAGTTTTGCATTTAATTCAACAAACTGCTTGGAGTTACTTTTTCTGACAATGTCCATTATTTCCACAGGGCAATTTGACAGACACCCTTCCCACACTGAACTTTCACAGCACATGACTGCATACACAAAGCTGCTCTCTGGAAGTGGCTTTACGGCTCAACACCGTGCTGACTCCAAGTCGTGCTTTCTTGTAGGTGCCTCTGGGTTTTTACTGTCTATGAAGACAGACAATTTTACAGAGATTCTCAATTGCCTGCCCTTTCTTTCTTCCTCATATTACAGAACCTTCTAAGACTTCTGTCAAGATGAAAACAGAGACAGCCTTGTCGGAGCTGGCATAAAGGAGAAGGTGTGTCCACTCTCTTATAATGTTTATGCAAGGAGTGTGCTGCAGACACCTTTGTCAGAGTGAGACAAGTCACTTCAAATCTACTTTCTCAAGGTTTTCCACAACCAAGAAGCTTGCAGAACCCCTTCCCTTGCCTCCTAGGTTAGAATCATGGAATATTACATAGCTATAGGAAGGAAGGGAAGAACTATTATCAGAAGATAAGGCACGAGAGGTCTTCAGGCATCTTTTCTCTCTCCAATGTAAAGGATTTTTGTTTTCAACTTTCTAGTATGTCAAATTTACAGACCACTGTTCATTACGGGAAAGCTCCCTCCATGACTGTGTGGCACCTCAGCTTCTGCAGAATAATCTCCGTCCCTCAGATCTCCCTGCTGAAAACCTCAGTGTCACACGGCCACAGCCTGCTGCCAAAGGTATGTGCACCGTACCTTTCTCTTCTGTCACATGACGAAGTGACTTCTCAAGCTCAGGAAATCTCAGCAACAAGACACAATCTGGAAACATGCCATCCACTACGACCTGATCCAAGGGCTGATACTTTCCCTGAAAGGAACAACTGAGTCAGTCAGGCGGCCAACAGTTCAGTCAGTGAGCTTTTACAGCACAGGACAAGGGAAAACAGGATCACTCCACAGAAAAGCTTTGTGTTAGCATCTGTGCTCACCCTTCCACTGAGGGTCTCTAAACTGGGAAAGGTTCAAGGGCCAACCCTAAGCCTCTCTTGTGAGGACGGCATTCTAAACATCAAGCTGGTTCCCTCAAGGGTACAGCTGCTGTGTGATACAGAGATGCTGGAGACTGTCTGAAGATGGCCCAGCTATTCCATATAAAAAAGTCAACTGTCACACAGGCCTAGAACAAGCCCAGACAGACCAGACCCAGAATATATTATCTGCTTCCCTCATGCACTCCAGGGCTCAAGAAAACCAAACCAAACCAAACAAAAAGGCCCCTACTTCAAAAAGAAAAATTCCCAGAGTGAATCCATTCCTCAGGGAGCCATGAGCTAAGGCTTCCAAATGAGATGGGAATAAAGGAAAAGGCAACTATGACGTAAGTACAGAGGCAGGCAGGCTAAGGCATGCCCAGACAGTCAAGCTGACACAGCTGTCGGGAGCGAGCCATGCATGTTTGCAGAGGTCGTTTCTCCTCACTCTCTAACAGCAAAGGAAAGCGTGCACAGCTGATGAAGACATTCTCCCGACTGGGGAGCCAGGCTTAGGAATGGGTGCCCTGTCTCTCCAGGTCCCACCTCTGCTTCTCTGTTTCTATGACCAAACTTGTAAAGACAGACGTGTGACTGATCGATTTTCTCTGGTTTTCAAGGTGAATCCTCTTGTTTCTTTCACAATACACATGATAACTTGTTCTATTTTTCCATTAGGCTAAAAGAGGTAAGAAGTGCCAGAGTGAAATGTTCTTCCATCTGACCTAGGCTCCCCAGGGTTACAGTCTTTGGGCTTCTACTTTAAATGTTTGCCTTCCAGGATCAACCAGCATTTTTATACTTAGTTGCTTTAAATAGTACTGACAAGCATGAAACCACAGCCATGATGGAAGTTTTATCATTGCTATTGCATTCTTATTTTCTTTGCCACATGTACATAAAAAAGTAAAATAAAAATCTGTTCTAAATAAGGTTAGGAAGACTTAGTGTTAAAGGCTGTGATTTTAAAAGAATGGGTCAAATTCAAAAATGGGGTCAATATTTTAATAACTAAATAGATATGGCCCCATCTAAACTAGGGAAGAAACACTAGCCACCCACGTGCTTACACTTCCAGGACTTAAGAGAAAGGACAGTGACTCTGGTGAGCATCCCTCTGCTTCTGTCTGTCTGTCACCCTGAGTCCACCACACAGCAGAAGGCCAGGCTGCGGAGCACTAAACCTGGGTCTTGCTCCTAACAGGAGATGGGGACGCAGTGCCGGGTACTGGAGCTGTGAGCGCCTTTCTCCCTGTTAATCCAGCTTAGAAAACAACGTGTGAACCAGCTGAAGTTCCCAAATCCATCCCCAAATCCTCCTGTAGCTTCCTGGCAACAACCAGAACCATCTCTACGACTTAGAGACGTGAGTCCCAATTGCCTCACTGCCGTGTACCCCAATGTATTGGCTATCGTGGCAGCTTTCAGAAAAGAGCAAAGTGAGTCAACTGAGGGGCAGAACTCCACTAATATACTGTAAAAGGAGAGAAGCAAGTACCAAGAAAAATAGGAATAAAGTTTTGGGTGAGTTTTGCAATTTACAACATCCTAAAATTGATGAACCTACAAAATAAAGTTTTGAAAATTTGGTTTGAAGACCAAATAAAATGAGCCATAATCATTTACTCTATGTGCAAATGAGAGTCTGAGAAACAGAGCCTGCCTTAAGCATTTCAAATAACTCACTAAACTGATCTCAAAGATTTTGAAACTGATTGATGGACCCTTCAGGGTTCCTAATTCCCCTTTAAGAGGTCCCCAAGCTCAAACCTATATTCATAATGATTCTAAAAGGCTGTTTGCATTTGTATCAGGTTGACATGACATTGGTAACTGAAACGATGTTGAACAAATCTGGGTCCCTTAGCTGGAGTTAAGGCACCGACACCAAAATACACTGTATTCTTAAAGTTTTTAAAATGCCAGTTTCACTTAAGATATCCTTGCTCAGTGGGGCTAGAGAGATGGCTCAGAGGTCAAGAACATCTGATGACTTTTTAGAGAACCCAGGTTCAGTTCCTAGCACCTGTGTGGCACCTCACAGTTGCCTGTAGCTTCACCTCCCAGAGCTGTGATGCTCTCTTCTGCCTCCATGAGTACTGGGCACACACACTGTCCATATGTGCAGCCACTACACAAACACACAAAAGAAATCTATTTCAAACAAACAACAAAAACAAAAAAACCAATGAAACAAACACAAAGACAATAATATCACTGCTTAAGTAGTAGAAGCAATGAGTTTTCCTTAAATCTTGATCCTGAATGCAGTCATTACCACTCTGTGTGAGAGACGTCTGCTTATCCAGTTTCTACTGTTGTAGCTCGGGGCACAGGCATCATGGAGGAAGAGTGCTGAGAGACATTAGTGCTTTTGCTCTGGATACTCAAGCCCCAACCACACAGAGCTTCCCCACTGGTGTTTACTAGGCATAGGCACACTTAAGTTTACCTGTTTCTCAGATACTCACATAAGAAGGTAAATCTCCTGGCCAAATTCTTAACATTCCCATCTAAGCACTTAGTGGTAAGTTTCTATTGCTAGGCATGGCTACCACCGAGATACACAAGAGTGGCAAGATAGGCCATTAAGGTCACAGCTACCTAGTAGCAAACCTGATCACCATTGAGGTGCTGCTTCCTGGGGGAGGTCAGGGTGCTCTGCCTCACACTGGTACACATGGGGCCCATATTGTAATGACTGAAGAACACTGTGAAAAGGAGAGTGTCTTCTGCCCCTCCCTGCAATCACTGCAAGTGGGAAGCTCACCTCTTTGCCAGCCTTTATGAGGTAGTGAAGGAGCAGAAACAGAGGATCCATGGGGGTCGCAAAGTGGAGAAGCCCCCCTGCAGATGAAAAAGAACCAGGAGAGGGACACGCTTTACAAGAGCCATGGTTATTTCGTCTCTCGGGGCGAGCTGTAGTGAAAGCCCACACTCCCTCCTGCCCGTGTGACAGCACGTGCAACAGCTTGTGCTTTCCATCAGGCAAACTCAGGAGTCAAGAAAGACCCTGGTTTAAACGCTCCCATTTCCTGGAGTTAGATTCCGCGTGTCTGACTGCCTTTAGGACAAAACAAAACTGTTCTTTAAAAGTCTATGAGAAAGAGTGATCGATGAGCCAGACTGTCCAGGCTCAATCATTGCTTCCCTACATTTTCCAGTCTCCACCCGACGTTCTGCAGCTATGGGCCAATACCAGCTGAGAGTGTGCCACCCCAGGAGCTGGAGCTCTCGTGGACTCCCTAAGGATTAGGACAGCTACAATCGAAGGGGACAGTGTACTTACCATCTCCTGAGTTACACAAACTACACTAAATTAAAATAAATCCTTGTGTGTGCGTGTGTCTGCAGGCATGTGTGCGTGTGTACCCGGATACAGACGCCCATGTGGCCCAACAGGACATCAGATCTCCTGGAGGGGGTGGGACCATGGGGCCTTTTCCTCTTGCTCTCTCTCTCTTTGGTTCTTGGCCACGAAGTGAATGGTTTGGCCACATGGTGCCACCAAGATGTGCCATCTCAAAACCAACCAAGCCAAGGTACCAAGGACTAAAAGCTCCAAACTGAGAACCACAGCACACCTTCTCTTCTGATGGGCTGACCGCCTAGAGTGTGCACTGATCATATGACAGTGACAGGAAAGCGGGCTAAAAAGGGCACAGTAGGTTACATGAGAAACCACTTCTTTAAAAGGCATTACTTTCTAGTTTGTTTTAGAAACTGTATCAGTTTGCTCAAGGAAATAATACGTTAAAAATTTCTCTAAAGGAAATATTTCCAATCGACTCAACCCACACTCCATGGCACAGGCTCTCTAATTCCTGTCACAGGGTGTGTTGGTATTTCAGGAGAGAAACCAGAACTGTCAATTTAACATGTGACAAGACAGCATCACTTGCTGCAAACCCTTTCTGACGCACAGAAAAGCTCCTTGCTTACACATACCAAACCAGCAGGATGAACCCATACACACGAGATGTGTTAATGGTAGGGGAAAAAATACATACATACACACATACATACATACATGCATACATACATACATACATACACACACACACACACACACACACACACACACACACACACACACACACACATATATATATATACCTGTCACTTACCTGATTGAACTGACTGATTTATAAACCAAGAACGGTGCTTTTCCTTGAAAATTTTGATTTCAAACAGCTGATGTAGACACATATCCAGTAAGTAAATGGCTCCTTCCCCTGTAACACAGATGTGCTCAGTACCGTCACTATTCTCACACACATATGTATATCAGAAGTCTGTCCAGAGTTCCAAGGAATGCTCCTAAGAGGAACCTAAACATATGGAGTCACGTTCTACACTTGCAGACTCCAAGGAAAGTTCATGGGTATTAGGCACAGACATTCAGTTTCCAGCTCCATAATCCTCGCTGAACATAAACTGCAAAAGTGAAAGGCACAAGTCATTTACCTTGACTGTCATACAGCCTCCTAGCTACCAGATCCTAATGGTTCTGACAGATGTGAGCTAGCTCCTGGGTCTGTCACTCGTCAGCATGTAGCTCCCTCTACACAGGAGCAAAGACAAGGAACGACCAAGCCCTCAGATGGCACTGGCCACTCTGAGAAAGAAATGAACTCTCTTAAAGCCTTAGTCAAATGGATGCAACTTTCTGTTTTATTCTTTTAAAGAGGGAGGGGGGGGTTAGAGGCTCAGCTCAGTCAGTGGTAAAGCACTTGTCCAGCATGCGCTAGGTCCGGGGGTCAATCCTCAGCAAAGGGACAGGAGGGGTAAAGATTGTGCATATCTGAGGTTTGACTAACTCAGGTCCAGGGTGAGTCCTCAGCAACATGGGTCTAAGCGGTAGGAGAAATGGGGATAGAAGGGATGCATATCTGATGTTTTACCCCTCGACTCATCCAATCTTTTTCTAACCACAGAGCCATCTCTGAAATCTCTGGAATCACATGCTGAGTGCGACACTGGGGAAGCTACATAATCTGCTTGCTCATCTGTGTCCATGGCGATACTGATTGCACCTTAGAGGGTTTTTATGAGGACTGAACAAAAGGAAACACCCCTACATTTCCAGAGCACAAGCCAGGACATGGGAAGTGCTTAGCTTAGTTCTCTGACTGTTCCGGTGTGGGTCAACAACTCTGACTGTTCTGGTGTAGGTCAACAACTCTGACTGTTCCGGTGTGGGTCAACAACATTGACTGTTTTCTGGTGTGGGTCAACAACTCTGACTGTTTTCTGGTGTGGGTCAACAACTCTGACTGTTCTGGTGTGGGTCAACAACTCTGTTTTCTGGTGTGGGTTGACAACTCTGGCTGTTCTGGTGTAGGTCAACAACTCTGACTGTTTGGGTGTGGGTCAACAACTCTGACTGTTCCAGTGTGGGTCAACAACTCTGGCTGTTCCGATGTAGGAAAACAACTCTGGCTGTTCCAGTGTGGGTCAACACTCTGACTGTTCTGCTATGAGTCAACAGACATATTTAATTTAATTTCACTTAGAGAAAAGACACTAGAAGAATGGGGTTGGGTGTTTGTTTTGTTCTGTTTTACTCCCTCATTGTCTGAGTTACACATCTTTTCAACAAAATACGACCCATGTGCTTTCCCTTATTCCCTATGCAGTGATACAGTCCCCAGGAGAGCCCTGGCGTATAGCATCATGTGTTTACTCAGAGCCTAACAATTCAATACAAGGGAAACCCCGTGTCACCTCAGCTGAATGGATTTTAATACTTTTACTCCAAAATTAGAAAACACAAAATATGCTAAATATAAAATTAAAATAAACTTATTCTTCAATAAAACATAAAGCTCTCCAATAAACAATGATTTAAATAAAAGAAAAAAATCACCTAACAGGGGGGGAATTAGCCTTTTTGGTCAGACTGAAAGAACAGCTAAAACCGAAACCAACCAAATCATGACACATTGAAGACGGCCTCACGCATTTTCATTCTGTTTATTTTACCGTACAACACAAAATGAATATAAATGCAGGCCAGTGTTGGTAAGCATGCTAAGAAAAGTTGGCATAAGAAAGCCAAAGAAAATCAATCCAGAGGAAGCTCAAACACACCACTTCTCTATGTTGCCAACATTTCTAATGATTTGACATTCTGTGGATGAAAACTATAAAAACGATCCTCTTTGCAAAGTTTAGTGTGATTTATCCTGGAACATTAATCAGCTTGATTTTCCACTGCAGGATGCTGTGAACTTTTTAGTTAATTCAAAATGACACACAGGCAAGCAAGCACGCCACATACTGAGCATGGGGCTGCAGACATTCAAGAATGAGAGGACCCAAGGAAGTGAGACCCACCTGAGCGCGGGCTGGCCAATTTGACAAACAGGAGGCCACTCTTCATCTTCTCTGAGGCATCTTTTAAATATTCTGAAAAGAAATAGTGAATTAGAGAAATTTAAAGACAGTCTCTCCTGTGCCCTCACTCTCCTCCATTTTACTTCTTCCTACTTATGCATTCTTTCTCATAAAATGTTATTTATCATGTATGAGCTATGTGATCCAGTAAACACCTGTCTTCCAGGGAAGCGGCGGTGGAACTGGAGGTAGGTTTAGTCTGGCTCTAGAGGCAGATGTCAACGTCCTCACCTTGGCCCAGGCTTCTCTCCCATCTCAATCTCCTTTCAGAAATGATGACAGTACATGTATTTTTTTTTTTAAACTTAAACTAAGTAGTCAAAGACACTTAGCGTAACTGAACAGAAATACAAAATAAATTATAGCTATTATTATGAAGGACATACATTTATTAGACCCCTATCTTTCATTTCTGACACCATTAGTTAACAATATCCCTCGCTCATTTTCTTGGTGGGGGTTTCATCTTTTTTAAAAATTAAATTATTTTATGAGTAGCCTATATACAATAAAGACAGTAACTGTATTTTAGCTCTATTTGTTTCTAATTATCTTTTTGCCACATTAAAGATATAAATCTGTGTAATCTTAATTTTTCTTCATGTTTGCATCCTTTGTGTCATACTTCAGAAAGCCTTCAAGTCTTCTTCTTTGAAAGTATGTATATTCCTATATTTTTGTGGATACTTTATATTCAGTCAATTCAAAATATATAAATACCCTGAGTATAAGATAGAGGGAAAAAAATCCAACTTTAATTTTTTTTAATGGGTTGGCCATTTGTATCAAAGCTCATGGAGTGAGCCTGCCATGAAAACCTTCACACTAAACATTTAAATGCACTGTGGTCTGCTGTAGACAGTCAACTCTGATCCACTAATCTGTGTCTACTTTAGTGTCAGTACTTCAAGACTTAATCGTAACAGATTTACTTTAATCTGTAGAAAGCAAGTTTCTGCAGTGTTTCCTCTACAATATCTGACTGTCAAGTTTTATTTACACAGATTAAAGCATGCAGACCAAGATGACACCTTCAACACACCAAGCAGCAGTCAAAACTCACACAGACTCCAAAAAACCAGGAGCTCTAGGCAGTCAAGGGCACAGTCTGTCTACACAAGAGCACCACAGGAAGGCAGTCAAGAGGCACAACCAGTTTATATAAGAACACCCCAGGAAGGCAGTCAAGGGCACAGCCCATCTATAAAGAGCACCCATCTACACAACAGCACCCAAAGAGATCTTGGTGAGGAACTGAGCTTACTCTCTTTGTTCTGTCCATTCGGCCTCAATTCCATATGCACACAGATACTGCAAACAGACTGAGAAATTAGCGCTCCATAAATAGAACACTTTTGCTTCGTCCAATAGTAACCATAATAGCAATAGTAATACATAAACAAGAAAAGCTCATTTTAAGATTTCTACTTTCAATTAAGATAGAGTATCGAGATTCAGAAACAATAGTCACCATGCAAAGCATGAGGCTGCGGTTCTAAAGACACTGACCACCAGTCATGTAGAACAGCGGGCTCGTTGCCCTGGTTTACTTCCTTGAGAGGGTTTCCAGGACCTGGTGCAGAGGAGCTGGGCAAAGCCTGGCTGAATTAGGGCAGATGTGATAGAGTGGAGAGCTCCAAAGACAAGAATGACAGAGGCCACAGTAAAAGACCCTGTAAGAATGGGATTCAGGTGTGTGCAGCAGGGCCTCTCCGAGGACTCATCAGGAAACGGCTCTGTCCTTCCACGTGCACATGAGAGACTCTCCAGGAGAAGCAGAGAACAAAACTCACAGGCATCTCTCCCAGGTTTATGACCTCAGGGCATGAGATAGAACACTCAACAGGTACTTACCCCTGACACTGCTAAGATCTCATCGCACTAATTAGAAAGCAATGGCAAAGGATCAGACTCTTCTTGCCAAGAAATATATTTTTGAGTCCAAAAATACTTAAGAATATAGAAATACCCATCACCCCAAAGGTGAACTGATGAGAGGTGAAGGAAAGGCCAGCTGTTGCGAGAGAGACTGGTATTATACACGGAACATCAAAACGAAAGGAAATGGCACAGAAGCAAACCTCAGGGAGAACACATCAACGGGACAAAAGACTTTTTTAGTGATCTAAACTGAAATGCTAGAGAAGGAAAAAAATGACAGACAGAACCAATGACAAAAGATAAGTGAACTCGAAGATTTATCCAGTAACAGAAAACACTCTGAAAGCACAGAAAATTTTTAAAAAGAAATCTGATCTACTGGCAGCATCAAACCTCCTACTATGTGTGTGAGGGAAGCTTCCAAAAGAAGAGAAATGAGAAGGCAAACATGTCTGAAAAGCACATGTGAAATGTTCCCGGTCTAAGGAACACTATAAACTCACATATCCCAGAAGCTCTGTGATCCCAAAGCATACAACAAGAAGAAAACAACATAACCAAGAGTTCATTCAAAACCAAGGGTGGGAACAGTCACAGGACATACAGAGAAGCAGGCTAACGAAGACAGCTAAGATGTAAAAACAATGCAAGCCAGAAGACAATCCAGAGCCATCCATAAAGTAAAACACTACGACCACAGAGAAGCTACCGACCTTTGGAAAAGGAGGAGGGAGGAAAACAAAACTTCAGGCACACAGAGCTGAAAGAAACCACTGGTGACATACGCGCACCACAAGGAACGCTAAGGGAGAGCTTTCTGCGGTAGGATCATGAGCCAGGTGCAGGAATCTGAACAGGAGAACACACGCGGGGGCAAAAGGGGGAGCTGTTCATATTATTTTAATCTCTTTAAGGATTATTGGCTGCTTAAGTTAAAAAAAATAATTCAGAGTAGTGTTCACATCATGTGTACACAGAAAATGTATGAGAACAGCTTACGTCCAGGAAAGAAGAATGTAAGAATGCCATCGTGAGTTTCTTGTGCCGCATGTGAAGTGACAAGCAGCACCTGGAGGTAGAGGGGACCAATTACATACACGTACAAAGAACTCTACAGCAGTCACCAAAATTAAAAAACAAAAACAAAAACCTGTCACTCATACGACAATAAAGGATATGAAACTGAATTGTGAAAAATGTTCACTTAACCAAAAAGAGGACAAACTAGACACAAAGAACAGATGATAAACAGGAAACATCAGGACAGCAGCAGGCTCAACCCCAGCTACACCTATGTCCATATCCACGTCAAGGGTCTGAACATCCCAACGACAAGCAGCAACTCAGACAGAATTAAAAAGCAAGAGGGAAATGCATGCTTCCCACAAGAACTACATAATCATAAAGACACAAGCAGAATGGAAGGAAAGAGAAGCAGATGCTAACAGACTTTACCAAGGGACTTTAAAAGGTCACTTTATAATGACAAGAAGGCATGATGCCCTAAATGCTTCCTCACCAAACACAAGCTGCAGAACACACAAAGCACATACAGACAGCACTTTCTGGACACCTGACCCTGACAGCTACTAATCTGTCCCCCAGCTCCATGAATCTTTAAGAATGTTACATAAATAGAACAGTGCAGGTTCAACTGTCAGACTCTTTCTGGAATGACACATCTAGACTGAAGTGTAAATTACAAAGTTCGATCCCGTTAGAATTCCCCCCCACTCGTGTGTCCCCACCCCCAGCAAGAACCTACTCATCGCCCTGTGTCTCAGGACCCAGGACACCTGACAGCCTCCCCCACAGCACTTCCTCAAACCTCACCACAATGGCAGATCTTCCAACGTGAACTTGATGAATTATTTTGACCACTTCCTCCTATCACAAGAAAACTGTACTGTTTGTTTTCCAGCTTCCCCATTCCTTGAGAGCCCCCAAATAATGAAGAATATGAAATGCCAAGTCAAAAAGACATTTCTAGAGAGAAACTCTCCAAAAGAGCAGTCAGTGAGAAGGTTGCCAACAGCCTAAAACGCTATTCTGTAAGGATGTCTGCGGTTACACAGCACAAACAGGTAAACAACCAGTGTGCCATGCTGAAATGCCAATATTCTCTGAACATACAAAGGCAGGCAGAATGAAGATGCCCCATTGGTGTGGTCAATCTTATTTCCTCACAAAACCACTTGCTGCCGGACTGGATTAACAAGAAACTAACTGAAACGGGATTAAAATGTTCAAAAACTGCTAGAAGAAAATACCTGTGCTTTGGTCTGATCAAAGACTTTTCTGGGATGTAATTCCAAAAGTCCAGAAAACAGGGCCAAGATAACAGGTGGGATTACATCACGATAAGAGCTTCTTCACAGCAATCAGAAAACAAGACACAAGTGATCTGTAGAGAAGCTGACTACTGTGCTCTCTAGGAGAACTTAGATGTGGATATAAACTGAAGCATTTTTGTATACTGCAGAGGTTTCAAGATAAATATATTTCCTCTAAATATGAAAAAACAGGCAACATTTTTTTTTTGCCTATCAAAAACCCTGACAACAACAAATTCACAGTGACAACGGCCACCAGGACCCAGCCTCCTTGGCTCTCTTTAGCATCCTGAAATATCCTGATGGGACAGTACCAACCGCCAAGTTGATCTTCCCTAACTGCCTTTTCATAGGCAGATTCCAAGCAGGCACAGCTGGGTAAAAACAGCCACCCAGTCCTGAGCCAGCTTCACCATCAGCTGGACTATTTCATGTGCTATTTCAGGCTGGGACTATCATACAAATAAAACCCCCGCGCCCACAGAAGCTTTATTCCCTTGTCTGTTTCCCTATCCCTGTCCATCAATCCCTCTGGTCCGTCACCTCTTTATCATCTAGTCCCCACAGGACAAGGTGAAGGACCTCACCTGCTGCAACCTGGCAGCTCTGGTATAGAACTGCATTATCCAAAGGAAATGACAGATATTACATAAATTCAAGTCCCATATGCAATTTAAATTTTCCTAGAAGCCACCTTAAGCATAGGTAAAATTGTAATGATATACATTTACCCTAATTTATTCAAAATACTTTCACTTCACAACACACAGACAAAAATTTCACATGGAATATGCTGCCACAATGTTGTCTGTGCGGTTTTTATCAGAAGGAAACAGTTCTCTGTTCTTAAACTGCTAAGGACGTTGACCATGAAAGGGTGTTCTGAGTTTCTCAACCTCTCTTCCTGTGGCTGATTCTGTGTTTGGTTTTTATTCTCTCAGCATGGTGTATTTCACAGTCTGACTCAAGTCTTTTGTTTCAGAATAAAACCCACTTGCTCCTTTCTTGTTTGTTTGTTTAAGATTTCTGTATTTATGTGCATAAACTTAAGCTAACTTCTGCAAAGCCTTTGACTGCTCTTCAGGGCAACACTCACCCCCAGACTGAATTGTGAATTACGCCTTCTTTTCCCACTTTCTGAAGTCTTTGCAGGAGCGATCTTATTTTTCAATGTCTTACAGAACTCTCCAGTTAAGCAACTGGTAGCCGGGCTTTTCCTGGGAAAAGACTCTGAATTTAACCTCTTAATTGTATCTGCTAAGATCTTTTCTGAGCTGACTTTGTAACTTTTCTATCCAGGAATGTGCCCACATCATCCATAATACCTATAAGGTCGGCAGCACCATGCCCTCTTTCAAGCCTCCTCTTGGTCAGTCTGGCTAAAGATGTGCTGATTGTTTGGCTTCGCTGACCTTCTCAGGTCTGTGTTTACTTTCTGCTCTGCGATGGGGTGTGTGCACGAGGTGGTGGTGGAAGGAGGCTGCGCCCGTGGCCGGTCTGGTTTATCAATCTCTCCATGCGCATCACTGTCACAGCAGTGCTTTGTTTTCTTGCTTCTCAAAAGTATTTTTTAAAGCTTCCCTCATTTTTCTTTTGTGGTTCATTGGTCATTAGGGCTGCTATTTAATTTCTACGCATTTGTGAATCACTCAAATTCCTTTCTGTAGCTGTCTCCCACACTCACTTCACTGTTTTTGTACAACGCATTTGGTACATTCCCGATCATTTTAAATGCTGATGACCTGTTAGGTCAGATTGATTTACAGTGCTGCTTAGGTCTTGTTTGGGGAAGCTGGGAGACCCTCTCGACTGTCTGATCCCTGATACTAGTGATGTCTGTGTGTTCTTTAAAATTCTGTTCTATCTGATGAGATTTCACAGTTATGCCGTCACTATGCAGACAGTCTGTCTTAGTTCTTAGAATAAATTCCTAAGCTCTGATTAAAGCCTTTGCAGAATAAACTCAACACCTCAGCCTCCTCTAGGGCAGTCGCACCAACTACCTTCCTCACATTCCGGCCATACTCTCCTGTTAGTTCACACCTTGTACTTTTAAATAACTGAACATTACATGTTAGATAAAATACAGTATTTGTGTCAATTCTGGAAGTTGCTTGTCCTTCCCTAACTCCTAGGAATTGTTGCTGGTTTTCAGTCAGGCCAGTGGCTTTCCTGGGCTAACTGTGAGTCTGTATTCTCTAGACCCAGCTACGATGCCTCTGTTCAGTCACCTTAGTCATCGGCACTCAGTCCAGTTAAGTCTTTGTTAAGGGGCTCTGCGGGTGTGGCGGCAAACTTCAACACTCAGGCATTCAAACTACTGCCTTCACTTTTATTTATGGCTTTCCCAGGCCATTAGTCAGTCAGAGACGACTCCCAGCTTTTCCCTGCACGGTCTTCAATGTGTGTGTTCCCTACGAACAAACCAGAGATCCCAGAGCAGCACATGGACACCTAGTTCTCTGTATGCTCCCTTTAAGGTTTGGGCAGGTTACTGTTTACCAGACTGGTACAGCCCTCACAGAAAAATACCCTAAGGAACAGGACTTGTCCCAGAGAACAAGCTCTGAGCACCAAGTCGTGTCAGGTAACAGCACCCTGAAAGGGAGACTTTTCCAGGAAGCCAAAGACAGATCAACTGGGGATAATGCTCTCAGAGTTGGATTGTGTTTTTTTTTTTTTTTTTTTTTTTTTTTTTTTTTTTTTCCTTTTTTGGCTTCAAATCAAATCTGGCCTGTCCCTTCGTCAAGGCTGCTGACGGGGGCGAAAACGGTGATGGGAACAGCTCCAGCCTTCAGGTACACTCAGCTGGAAGAGCCAGAAGCAGCTTCTGCTGTCCCCCCCCAGTGCCTTCATGGCTTCCAGGAGGCTGGCTCTCGCTGCACCTGGAGACCAGGCATGAAAGAATTGTACTGCTGTTGTGATTTTATGTCCCTTACTCTCATGTAGTATTCCACAGAGAAAATAACTCCTGCCTGCAGACTAAGAGTTTCTAGAAATCTAGAAAACCCTGGATCATCTGGTGGGCTGGTTCTTTGCCTATGAGACTTGGAAGATCCTGTTTCCCCTTAAACTTCTTTTTTATTTGTATCTAGAAGGTGTGAAAAACATATAAATTAATTAAGAAAGAATAAAAGTACATGTTTATACTAAAGGACCCAGTTTTTAGTGTAGCAGGAAATGATGAGAAAAGGAACTTTTGGAAGGTTCCAACTATTTCTCCAGTGATGTCAGCATGGGTTCATGGTACCTGGACTCACCAAGACCCATTGACAATCTTACTTCCAAGTAGTGTGACCTTAGGCAAGAAAGTGAACTTGTCTTGCCTCTGTTGTTCAACTATTAAATGGGCATGAGAACTCATTTAGAGGCATCTTTCAGGCTGACATGCACATGGATGAGCCCAGAGCACAAAATAATTACTTAATTTCTAATTAGTTTACTTCCATAAATTCCTGATAAAGTCAGGGATATACAAGAAATATAAAAATCAAAATATAATTAGGAGTCACAACTTTCATGGCGTTAAAAGGCCTTACAAGCAGCCTTCCTAGAAAAGGCTGTCAGAGCCTGTTGTCTTGGTGATCTGTGTAAACAGAAGACAGTGTAAAGTACTTGGTAGAGTTTCTTGCACACAAAACATTCTCAGGAAATCCAACGTGCATCCTTCAGCTTTAGAAAAAGCTCACTAAGAAAAGGCAAAGCAAGTCTTGATACTTCAGAAGTATACTTCATAAGAAACACTTCCCAACAGGATCAGGCAGAACGGATGCAGTGCTGGCTTTGCCGGTCATTTTAGAGGCAGGAAGAGCTCAGCGATGCTCTTGATGCCACAGTCGGCCACTCTGCTTCCTTATATCCCAGCACTTGGCCCTGATACTTGAACTTTAAAGAACACAAACCACTGACAGGAAGACAACTGTACCCATGAATATAAAATTAAAAATAACAACAATGGTAGTATGTGTTGATCATTTATGGTCCTACCGGGCACCAGGTATCATGTGGTCCTCTGGATAAGTTATGTAATGTCATCCCGATGGCATTTCTGTGAAAGAGGTATTCTACTTAGTTCTGCTTGTGGGATAAGAGTCCCAGGGCTAGTCAAATGTGGAAAAGTGCTGCCACCAGGCAACGTTTGAAACTGCGACTTTGTCATTGCCATAATCAAAAAATAAAAAACCCTGCAAACTGTAGCTTGTTTCTTCTTAAGTGCTAGGTTGTCTGTGTCCCTCTTGTCTTGCCATCCCACATGCTTGCAGAAGGGACAGCTAATAAGCTTGCCAAGCCAGGCAGTAGACTAATACCAGGGAGCTGCAGAGAAGGAAGGGGGATCCAGGAAAGCCAGAGGGAAACTAGACAAGATCAAATAAAACTAGATAGATGACAGAAGTTTATTATGTGATTAAGAAACATCTAAAACATAAAATCAAATTTCATAGATGGTACAAAAACTTATCTATTAGGAATTATATTCTCATCTACAGAAACTCCAAGTTATCTGAGACACCTGACAGGCACCTGGCAGGTATCAGCACAGACCTCAAGACTCCGGAATATAAGACATGCAAGGCAAACCAGCGTGGTGTTCAAGTTCCTTGCAGCTTTCAAGACGCTAACTTCAAAAATAACTACATGCCTTCCCTTCCCAAGATGTCAGCACTACCATCAGCAAGACTAGTTCATGTTCCTGGCTTTGAAGCCCTTGTCTCTTCACAAGCTAATCAAAGGGAAAAAAGGTACACACCAGGAAAATGCTTCCCATGATGGGTTTATCGAATATAACTTTCCTGTGAAGCTTTGGAGACAAAACTAAATCTACCCTCACCAAGATCAAGGCAAACAAAGGCTGTGATTTTTCAGGATTATCTCTACAACAGCCACGTTTCTAGGAATGGCCTGTTAGGAGAGAAGACGTTGGGGGAAAAAAAGTCAGGTCCATGATATTATGTGGGATGTCCTTCTGTATGCTGTGAATTTGTGTTGCTTTTACTGGTTGATGAATAAAGCCGCTTTGGCCCATGGCAGGGCAGAATACACCTAGGCTGGGAAGCCAAACTGAATACAGGGAGAAAGACAGTGGGATGGAAAGAGAGACACCAGCAGCCATCAGGAGTTAAGATGCCATAGCATTACCAGTAAGGCACGGGCCACGTAGCGATACAGATTAATAGAAAGGGATTAATTTATATGTAAGAGCTAGTTAGTAATAAGCCCTGAGCCATCAGCCAAACAATTTTAGTTAATATTAAGCCCCTGAATGATTATTTTATTAAGTGGCTGTGGGGCTGGGCAGGACACAGAAAAGTTTTCAACTAAAGGTTCACAGTTGACAGAGCCATAAAGACAGCGTGCACCATCTAGGAAATAGGACAGTTCTGGAGGGGGACATGGGGCAGATCTGACTAAGGTACCTGATACCAAGAGGGGCGGGCTCATCAAACAGAGCAGATAGTCACAGCTGGTCCTCTGGCTTCTCTTGTGATGCTGCACTGCCACCATGTAGCAGAAGGATAACCTTGGAGCAAAACATAGGTTCTGGAGAAGCGCTTAAGGGAGGTGACAGTCTATGACACCAAAACCCTCCTATTTGTTGGACAGAGTCTTGGTTCCCGATAGGTAAGGTAGTGATGAAAAGGCTTTAGCTGCTGCTCCAGGTCACTCTGAAGATCAAATACAATGACATATGCAAAGGTGTGCTATAAGGTGTAAGGGCTAGAAGATCCAAAGACAAAAGGTCTTCTAAAATGATGTAATCCGTGAGAAGATAAAGGTGAATAAAATTAGTTCTTCAGGTCCACACATTCTTCACAGATTAAGAAAGATTCAGGTAGGAAAAAGAGCAGTTGTATTGAGTGTGTGGCTTTGTTTTCTTGTCACTGTTCCCTAAACAGTACGATCTGAAATGAACTTACATACCTTTGTAATACTTCATTGTGTACTACAAATAATCAACAGACGATTTAAAATATATGGGTGGATTATGTATGCAGATACATAAAGGACCAGAGTATCGTTGGAGTCTGGCATCTATAGAGCTTCTGGAACTAACAGTCTCCCATTCATCCTAGGGGACAACTCTAACTTACTGCCACAATCCTATTCTCCATACAAATAACCCGTGATACCCTTGCACAGACCAAGAAGACCACCCCTAACGGTCTCTCCAAAGTTGGACCTGGGAGTGTCAGGTCCAGTTGGGGTGGCTGCTTCTCGTGCTATCTGCACAACACACTCCCTTCTAGGAGAGCCCCCACACCCTTAAGTCTACCTCTCCCACTGTGTATCACAGAGGAGCCAGCTCCTAGCTGCTGCTATGTGTGTGGCAGATTAGATCGCAGGGACCCTTTGGAGGTGACCAGCAGTGTGTGACTACAGTTTGGCTACAGTGTGTGACTTTGTCTCTATGACTTTCCCACCAAAAAATAAAATAAAAACAATTAAGTGGGTGATCCTATAGTCTTAGCAAACCAAGGCCTTCATGAGCGTCTGCTCAAGCAGGAGAGACCTCAAGCGCCACCCAAAAACTTGGGGGGGGGGGAATACGCAGTTGTGACTTCTTCACAGGTCCTTCAGCTTTTGACTGGAGCACAAGGAAGGAAGGATTCACAAAGGAAGCTTCAAGTAACATGCTTCAGCCTCTCAGAGACACCCTCCGAAGCCGGAGCCTTCATCCCTGCTGACGAGCTAATGGCTACAGAGGAAGAACACACCTGGATTGCCCTCAGCTCCTAACTTGAGTAGGAATTTAACACTGGTAGAAGAGGTCCCACCCATAGGAAGGGCCCGGTAAGAAGGGCCTTGACGTTGGGTTTCAGGAATTTTCCAAGCTGAGAAAGCGGAGATAGGATTGCAGGTACATAAAACACCACCAACAGTCAAAGAAAGAGAAGCTGGTCTAGAGCAAATAACTTGGCTTTGTGGGAACTAAAGTTGCGCCTTGAAGCCAGAGCAGAAACTGGCACAAGAGCAAAGACGGTGTTAGGGAAAACACTGCAGGAAGAAATGAAAGGAGATATTTTGGGGGTCATTATAAAAACCCACTCTGGCTCTGGCCCTGCTGAAAGGGGACAGAGGGTGGACATAACACTAGCCCACAAGACGGGCTCTGCTCTCCCACTGCAGAAATGAGGAACAGAGACTCTGCAGGCGGCAGCCAAGGACACAGAAGTGATAAAGCAGGGACCAGGTGTCTTTCATTACAGACAGGCTTCAGCCCTGACTGAGCAGTTGCCTAACGTTCCAGGTAATGCTCTATGGTGTGGCAAACCTTTGCCATTCCCAGGATGCTATTCAAATTTTAAAATTTACTTTCTTCTATGACTTTTTATTCTGGCCTGAGGGATAAAGCTATAGGAGCCATAGTTGTTACTTGCTCCACATCTTTTGGAACGATCACTAAGAGGACAAGATTACAGCACCAGATTACCAACTGGCAGCTGAGCGATTCCATCCATCACCTCAGAATGTGCTCAACAGCCCGGAGCAAGTCCAGCAGACATCTGAGAAAGGTCAGCAGGGCCCCACCAATAAACGCTGGATAAAGACAAAGCCAGATTTGTGTGGAAAATATTAACCGCAATCCTTGCTGGACAACCCAGAAAATGCCTGCAGGGAATGGGGAGCCTTCCTCCGACAAGTCCTGCTGAATTATTCAAGGCTGTCTCAAGGCCACACTTGGATGGGCCAGGCTCTGTACCACCTGCCAAGGGAAGGGCAGCTTTCAACACACACAGGGCTTGTTTTTAAAGGCTAGCCTGCACGCACACAAAGGGGGAAGAGCCCACTTCCACTTTTCTCCTGAGGTTAACCCTTAGGTAAAAGGAAAAGGTCAGCTGTTTCCTAGGACCACTGACAGAGTCTAAAGCAGCCCTTCTTTTACCTTGTATTTCACACTCTTTCTTGCCCCCAAACTTATGTGTTTCCTGGGGGCTGGAGAGATGGTTCAGAGGTTAAGAGCATTGCCTGCTCTTCCAAAGGTCCTGAGTTCAATTCCCAGCAACCACATGGTGGTTCACAACCATCTGTAATGAGGTCTAGTGCCCTCTTCCGACCTGCGGGCATACACACAGACAGAATATTGTATACATAATAAATAAATAAATAAATAAATAAATAAATAAATAAATAAATAAATAAATAAATATTTTTTTTTAAAAAAAAGATGTGCTTCTTTGGTTTTACAAGGTCATTAATCAGAAATAGTGTTAATATAAAGTCCTTCCATCATTAAACAGGAAAATTACCTCTCCCTTCTATAGCTGATTTTTAAAAAATCTTTTTCAATGAGAACATAATCCTAAAATGTAGATTCTTACAACGTTTCAACTCTTGTTTTGTTTTGTATTTAGAGACCATTTGTGGTCATCATGACATCCCAGCTAAAAAGCTACTGTATATGAACACCAGGATGGCAGGCCTGGGATTCCCTAAAATCTACCTGTTCTTTAGTCTCCAGAAGAACAGGCCACCACCTGTGCTACCAGCCTAAGTGACGTACAAAGTTGTTTCCTTTACCTCTTAATATGAACTTTTGTAAGATACAAAGGCATAGCACTGATGACAAATATGTCCAGAATTGAGGATTTGTGCTGAAGCCCAGTTTGATCTGGGGACTTCCTCACTTAGGGGGCTGATTAAGGACATGTTTACTACATGAGGACCCACATATATGTGTCCTACATTATTCCACTCTCCTTTTATTGTCATAGAACACTAGGGTTCCCAGTGTGCGCACATTTCCTGGGAGGTCTTCCCTAATTGCCACAGGCAGTCTCCTGCCCACCTACAGTCATGATGGGTCCTGAGTGACTCTCACACCTCACCCAGCTAGCTCAGCAGAACTAACAAGTGTGAAAATGTTTGACTACAAAACAGGTATTAAAAAATATGCCTCACCATTTGCCTTCTTGGGGGGGGGGAGGGCGGGCAGCAAAGAGGGATGGAAACTTACAACCTAGTCCAAAAATAAAGATGTGAATGGCCTTAGAGTAAGTGAACAGCCATCTGTGTCATACTCCAGGCTCCATGGGAGAAGCATTGCATTCATCCCAGATGCAAGGAGGTCTTGCTGCAACACCCAGCTGCCTGCAAAATGAACCAGCCCTCCATGGCCCAGCTTTCTTTTATCTCGGATTTTCAATTTAGCAAAACAAAATTGTGAGCTAGAGGAAAATTAACCTGCAACCAACTTTTAAATATGATCTTCCCAACTATTCCAGGCAACCTGACTGTAAATTAAATGCTGGGGGAGCATCATCACAAGATTAGGTAGCTGTGCCCCGAAGGTATACAACCCTCTGCTCACTTTGGGAACAGTACAGACCACTTCTGCCAAATACCCTTGCCAACTTTCATATACTATTTATAATCTTTATGAAGGGCTCAACTTCATTGTAGCACTTAGCCGAGGGAATACAGTCTCCTGCTCTTGACTCCACAGCTACCTGGAATGACTCTTCACCTGCTGCAAGGAACAACAAAATGTGAAGATGGTCCTCATCCTGGATTCTGCCATGCACTTCTTGACTACGGAAAATCCTGTCCATCGCAGAGTGAAACCTCAGGAGTGTGTACCCACACTCCAGCTCCCCGGGGCCGGTCCTCACTGTGGTAGTTCCAGGGGTGTCCCTGGGTCAGCCACAGCAGTACTACTGCTTGGGAATCTAGTGAATGAGCGTATTTTTGGGTCTCAGTCCCATTCACTCCCAGGAGGCAAATGCCCTTACATTTGAGGGCAGTCACCAGAAGAGCTAGCAAACATGTGTGTACCCTTAGAGCCTGCAGGTGTCATTAAAGGCCATCTGGAAGAACGGAAGACAGGAAGTTCAAGTCTGAACAGTTTCGGAACCCCGAACCTCTGCCACTGACCACAGTACTATCAGTCTAATGACTAAAAGGTGAGAGGGCACCTCAGCTTTCAACAGACGCCGGGCTGTAACGCTCCTCACCACCACCTTCCATGTTGAGGGATGCATTCAATACTTGACTCCCTTCATTTCTGGGTTTGATATGATTATGACGCACTTTAAGAATGAAGTCAACACCAACAAAACAGCCAACAACAACAAAAAACTCAAATTATGACCAGCTACTTGTGTGCATCTACATAGTATCAACATACTTGATTACAGAAGAATGAGGCCCCTACCCTGAAAATCGAATTATATTGATGTAACCGTAGTGTGAACGGAGGCTCCCCTTCCCCCAATTAAAATAAGGTATCCAGCTCGCCCTCTGAAGGACCACCAAAGCCACGAATGCTCACTAGCCGCTTTTCCATTCGAACACTTGCAATGAGGTATGGCTTAACTGGAGCTCTTCATGGGTGGCTGAATCAGTAACGACCACTTCAGAAAACCGTTTTGCAGTACTAAAGCTAAATCCACAAAGCACCTAAGAAGAGATACCACTCCAGGGTAGAGACACTCTAAAGACATGAATGCCCGTGTCCATCGACAGCCTCCAAAGTGTAACTCCTAAGAGTCGCAAACCGGAAACACCGAATGTCATCAAATGTCATCCATCCTCAGGAGTGTAGTACTGATACGCATACAAGGAACTAGAAGCAGCAATTACGAACAAGCAAAAAAACAAAAACCAACAAAACCCACGGAAGAAACAACAAGGATGGATCTAGCAGAAGTCATACAGAGGGAAGGAAGACAGGAGTCCAAACAGGCACAACCAACCCGATAACAGAACACCTGGGGTTCTCTACAAGCGGTATGAGCTGCTAGCTGACCGGCAGCAGACCACGTTCAGCTGGGTGAATTTCATACTCACAATCCATACATTTGATTGTGCTTAACCCCTTACAAAGAAGAGGAGCTATGTACGCAAACGATGTACGTGTCTGTTTGTTATGCTAAGACTGTAAAAACCTACATCACTGGGTATTCGTACCCCGGTGAAGTATATTTGCTGCAAACATGCTCTGCGTTTGCTGAGCTAAAATTCAAAATTAAAGTGACTAGGGAAGTTTCCTCTCCGCCCACGTTGTAACATCAAATTAAAGTGCCTATAAAATGGCGGGCTGTTTCTAGCTTGCAGTCCCTAGCCCAAATTTATTTCATTTGCCATTTAATAGGTTCCTGCTTATGTGGCACCGACTGTCCACTGTCCCAGGCCCCCACTTGTCCTGATGGCTGATCCCCCATGGGATATCGAAGGGCCTGGTTCTGGGGGTTCGACTGCCACTGTGTCCCGGAACTGCTTTAAACCAAGCTCAGCTTAACCTACGCAGCTTCCCCAACTTAACAACACATCGGTGAACCCGCACGCTCTCACTACGCTCCCGCGTTTGGAGCTCCCGCCTGGCGTGACACGTGACCAGGATGTGCAGCAAACTGTGGGTTCACCGAAGCCCGGCCCGCGCTCGCCAGGACTTCGCGGGCCGGTGCTGACCCGAGCAAAAGCCTCGCGCCGCCGCCACCCTGAGTACTCCCGGCCCACGCGCCGCCCGCGTTTACCTGGAAGTAGGAACACAAGCTGCCGGGCAGCCAAGTCCCCGCGGTCTCGGCCTGCTGCCATGTCTGGCACTGCCGGAAGTGGCTCGGAGGGGCCCGCCAGCTCGAGCCACCAGCGAGCCTCCGCTTCCGGGCCCGCCCGCTGGGCTTCCTCTTTGAATTGTGCGCGGGTGTCTCAGGAGCCTTGGAGTTCTGCGGTTCTCACACCCCCAGCCAGAGGGAGCTTTTATGTGTTATTGCACACGTTGAGGTTTCTAATGCATTCGGTCGTGCCTAAGTCCTGAAAGCCCCCGAGAAGATCACCACGGAGCCACACTTCTGAATGCAAAAGGAAGATTTTATTTATTATATACGGGCTAGTACGGGTCCCCTACCTGGTAGTCTGACTCAGCAGATGGAGGGGAAAGGACCACGTCTATCATTGTAAAGGGTTTATAACGACAAAAACCACAAAGCAGTCACAAGATGACAGTTTCAAAGTACAAAATTGCTTCTCCTATATACCAATTGACTAAAGGTTAGGTAAAGCGTAGCTGTTATTATTTTCTATAGGCGGTCGTCTTGGGGGATTCATCTCTCCCCCTACTAGCAGGGACAGTAGATTGTCCTGAGCTGTTCTTTCTGGGCAGAATATGCCCTTTATGTTCTTTCTTATCCAATCTAATAGCGGGGTGTGTGTGTGTGTGTGTGTGTGTGTGTGTGTGTAGACGGAGCAGTGTGACACAGGCAACATAAATGTGGAGGTCTGAGTGATAGTATAAATATGGCTGAGGCTTTTGAGAAAGGACATAGAGCAGCCAGTGACACCAGAAGTCGGTCTGGATCTCAAGACAAACGCTGAGATTCTCCTGTTGTTAGGGTCCTAGAGAAGTCCCCAAGGAAAGACCAGCAGCCATGTATGCAATAACAAGAACGCTTTATTAATTTCAACATTGGAGTGGCACATGGCAACCCCCTAAGAAGGTCGCAAGCTCCTTTTAAGCGAAGTGAAGTTAGGGGAATTCAAGAGAGGAGGGATTACTCTGCGGCTGATTTGTGGAGGAAAGATTAGTCTGGGGACTATTTGGTGGGAGGTCCTAGTGGTTAGGGACCTTTCAGCAGCGGGGTAGGGAAAGCTACCTTTATTTATCAGGAGACTGTGGTCTTCTGCTGTGCCAGCAGAAGGTCAAGGGGCTTGATTGGTTGCCCCTGAGTATGTGGCTTTCTCCAACATCTGTTTGCCCAGCTCCAACCATCTCCAGTAAACCAAAAACTAAGGCCTTGTCCCTGGCAGGAGCTATGACAAACCTGTCATAGCTCTGGTCTCTACCAGGGTTACTAGGAGAGCCTGTCAAGGCTCTGGGTTGGGACACCCTCCACCTCCCACCATCAGACCTGAATCACTTAAAAAATACCTACTTCTACCCAGACTACTCCAAGAGAAAAATAAGACTAAGTAGGAGCGCTTCATGATTTTGTCAGACAAAAGCAGTCAGTGCATTTGTGCAATGCTAATGTAAGACTTTAAGACAATCCTGAAGCCATTTTTTGACAATTCTGAATCCTCTCAGCCTCTGTGCCATAGTGCTTCCCCTCCTCCCCTGGGAACCAAGGACCTAACAGCTACACTCGCACGTACTCAGTTCCTGAACAATTACCCATATACGTATGCTTTGTTCGGTCCCCTGGGAAACGGGGTCAAAATGACCTCTTACCTCATCTGATCTGGCAACAGCTCTCCAGTCAATTATTGGTAATAGCCCTTTCAAATAAGCCAATCAGAATAGTCAAAGAACAACCCCCCTTGCTTCTGTGGCCCCTTTAAAAGTAGACTGTACCTGCTATTTGAGGTCCCTCGGCTTCCCAAATGCTGGGGGACCCTGTCATGACAGAATTAATAAAATCCTCATGCTTTTGCATCGGCTGTAGTGTATGAGATGGTCTCTGGGGGCGACTCCTTCTCGGTGTTTGGACGCTAGAGTCCAACACTAAAACCCCAGCAGCTGGCCCCAGGAATACTGCTGCTTTACCCAGTACAGCTTTACTCTTGTGCCGGTCTCTCCTAGCTGAGGGTAAGAGTCACAGAAATGGGGCAGGATACAAAGACAGGACACTGGAGGGAAAAGGGGTCCCCCCTGGGACCTGCTTTGCTTTTCATGCTGGCTTAGAATAAAGAATTTTGACATAATTGGTCCGTCAAGATGGCTGAGTAAGCAAAGGTTAAAAAAAGAATCAAGTTGCCTTCCCGGGGAGAAATCACTGCACACAGAAATAGCTGAGAGGTTAATAAAGGAAAGGGTCTTTAGTCATGCTGTATGTCTGGCTCTGGCTAATGCTCAAAGAGGAGCCAGCATCTAACGGAAGATGTTGCGAGCTTATACACACCTTAGACTTATGCATTTCACATAGGCGGTCGTCCACAAGTCTCTTTCAGGTCCTGGCCGCAGGTTACACTGACCAGTTTAAACAGAAACAGAAGAGTACGAGTCTGGTCACTTGGGCAGATGGGAGATTTACACAGCAAAGATACTGCCAGAATTATTTGAGTACAACAGTATTGTTCTTGTCCACCTGGCAGAATTGGGCTTTTCCTGGTGAGAGCACAGAGAACCTCACGGCAGACCAGGACTTAATGCTGGGTGTGATCCCGTGCTGCTCCCTTGAGCGTGTTCAGAGGCATGCTCTTTGATATGGGATAGGCCTAATGTAGTAAGCCTAGGTTGCCTCCTTTTGTTATGGGCATGGGGCCTAGTTGGAAATGAACCTGATGGGCCAGCATTGGCAGAAACTTCCTCAGCCATCCTAAACTTCAGTTTGCTACAGAATTTTCTTTCCCTCGGTTTCTAGTAATCCTGGTTAGTGCCCTACTCATCTCCCGCTCATACAGGAGGCAGCTCTCCTTCAACCAAATTCTACTTTGTGTAACTTAGTATTTCCTAGGCAAGTTTATTGGTTAATACTTGACAGCATCAATTTTATTACTTCGGGTTTTGCCTGTGTTCAATAACAGAAGCTAAATGATAGACCAGGAGTGGGCTGACTCCTGAAAGTTGTCCTCTGACCTCCAGACACGTGCTGTGGCAATGGCACGTGCTAACCATCAATAAGTGTTCCAGTAATGGGCGTGTTTTAGCCAGTGTTCTGCTCAATAGCAAAACTAAGAAATATTTAACGTGTAAACGGTGACACTGCTCTAGGACGGGGGTCAGTCTCTTGTTGAGAGTTCTGTGGTTTATACCGACGACTAAAGAGCCACATCCCTGAAAACTTTATCTTCTTCACTAGTTCATCAAATGCCTCTAATATAATTCAACAAGTCAGAGGACTTTTTACACGTGTTTGTGCTGTGTGTACAAGTGTGCATACCTGCATGTGTGTTTACATGTAGAGACCCTTTGTACTTTATTTACTTGGTAAGGTCTTACGGAACCCAAGATTCAATGAGTCCAGCGAGTCTTATCTAGCCTGATTGCTCTAAGGGCCCCCTCTCTTTGCCTTCAAGTGGCTGCTATGAATGTCCGGTTTTCTACATGGGTTCTGGAGATCAGAACTCTGGTCTTTGTGTTTGTATGATAAACAATTCATCCACTGTGAAATCTCCAAGAATAAAGATTATTCCTTTCTTTAAAGATTTATTTTATTTATTTATTTTATGTATATGAGTGCTCTATCTGCATGCACACCTTTATGACGGAAAAGGGCATCAGATCCCACAATAGATGGCTACAAGCCACCATGTGATTGCTGGGAATTGAACTCAGGACCTCTGGAAGAGCAGCCAGTGCTCTTAATTGCTGAGCCATCTCTCCAGCCCCAATAGGATTATTCTTTAAATATTTGTAACTTCTCTACTTTAAATATAAACAGGAAGCATGATTTTGAAAATGTCCTTGTCAAATTTCCAGCCAAAGTAAATAAGCCTTGCTTATTTCTTATAGCGAACAGATCAGAGGTGAATAATTTGTTACAAATGAGATATTGTTTTGGAGTTGGAAAGATTTTTGAAGAATACAGTACTCAAGTTGTGAGAGGATTGCCCCTGTGTTTATGACCACAATAGTAGTCACTACACTTTGGTAGTAACTGAACAAGTTGTCTAAAATACAACTAGAGAGGGCTGAAGAGATGGACCAGTTGGTAAAGTGCTTGCCTTGCAAGCGTGGGAGGTGGAACTCAGTCCTCAGCACAAATGGAAGAGCAGACTGCAGTTCTGGCACCTGTAATCACAGTGCTGAGGGTGGACAAGACAGGACGATCTCTGCGACTTGCTCCCGATAATCCGGCCAAATTGGTGAGCTCCAGGTTCTTAAGAGACACTGTCAAAAAAAAAAAAAAAAAAAAGACACTGTCTTAAAAACTCTGGTAGAGAAAGAGTGAGAAAGACCCCAACATTGACCTTTGGACCCCACATGTGGACATGAATCCTTGCACATACACCCATGCTAATCTACCACACACACACACCAAAAATATGAAACTTATGGGCAGGGATTCTGTGTACATGTTTCTATTTTAAACTGTCCCGAGGTTTCAGAAAGCATGAGCAAGCTTGAGAGTTGAGTGTTATGCTAAACCTTACTGTTAAATACATTTCAAAATGCTCAGCCTATTAAGTATAGGCTTGTAAAAAGGAAGAGAGGCTTGAGCTTGGGAATAAAAGAAAAAAACATTAATTTTAGGTATCATATAATTCCAACAGTATGTAAAATAATTCATAGGCTAAAGCAAAGATACAAGAGGGAGTAGATGTCTAATTCTCTCTGAATTCTTGTGAAAGCTTTGTTCGTGTGTTGCTTATATGACATCACTCTAGGTGAAACTACTTTTGCCATCAGTTGTGTGTTCTAAACAACATACAGATGGCATTCTTATAGTCATTGTAATAGGCTCCAGACCTTTGTAGACCCTGAGACCTTAGCACAACTGCCTCCAAGATGGAAGTATTCAGGCTGTAAAATTCAGCCCATAGATAGCAGCACCTGCCAAAATGAAAACAAAGACCCAATCTGTCAAAGTCCATACAGTTCTGGGAAGGTCTATAATGTACTAACCTTGCTTTTGACTCTTGCAGTTCTATTTCTTACTAACTGTTCTTACTAAAGAGGTGGTTTTAGCCAAGATATGGTTTTGTTCTTAAAAGCTCACCCTGAAAAAGGCTCAGTGCTATGAATCCCAAACGCCCAGCACACTGGTAGGCTAATAACGACTTTCGATTGGTTTGAGTGTCAGAGTGGTCATCTCTGGTGGATACCCCTAAATAACCATGCACAATAGGAGTACAATTTCTACCATTTTCTCCAGAAATAGTTTCTCTACTAATAACCTTGTTCAAAACCAGCCGCTGCTTCATGTGTGCCCTGTGTAGCACTGTCCAGCCTGCTCTCTGGTGAAGGAAGGACACAAAGGCAGGGCAGACAACACAAAGGTCTAACCTTGTTAGAAATTTCTGCACAGGAGATTGAAATGCCCCAAGCACATACCCTCCCTGCCTCAGAGCAGAGACAGCTCCAATGTTAACTTTATTCCCCAAACTGAGTGGCCTCAGGGAAGAAGGATCAGGGATCAGTACGTGGACCTTACTTTTCTCCCTTGGTTTTATGTGTAAACCAGGCAGGCCTGAGATATATCTTCAGACCCTCTTTACCATTTCCTAGGCCATTTTGGATAATATTATACTGATTTTGCTTAGATTAACTATAGTAAATCTGTAAATTGTAACCAGTGGCTCATTCTCAAACGTCAGTACATTCCTCCAGGATCAACTGCTGTTGCGGAATATTCCTTTACCCAGTGTGAAGATGTGTCATTGTGATGGGTTTAATAAAAATCTAAAGCCAGGCAGGAGATACAGATTTCTGGACAGAGCGCTCTGGGAAGATGCAAGGGGGAGTCGACAGCCGGGTGGAGAAGAAGCGGGACGGGGAGTCCAGAGTAAAGGTAACCGAGCCACATAAAAGAGCATAGATTAAAACTGCGGGTTAATTTAAGTTCTAAGAACTAGTTAGGAACAAGGCTAAGCTAAGACCGAGGTTTCATAATTAATAAGCCTCAGCGTTGTTTGTTGTGAGTTGGTGACCCAAAGAAAAGTCCAGTTACCTATGCTGTTCAATGTGGGTGCTTAAATATCTAAATCTAGGGTCTGCTATGTCAGTGACCTCTCAGCTCAGTTAGTGCGGGGTGCTGCTGGTTGGTTCCATCCTGCAGGCCACAGCTGGTAGCCCCATCTCTGTATGCTGCTGAGCTCCCGCCCACCTGAGAGACTGCAGGACTAGGAAGCTACATCTGCCTCGGCAGCAGATGAGAACTTTGCATAGGTTCCTAATAGATAGTCCGTGTCATATGTCCTTTGATATCTGAGATTCTCTTTGTGCACTCTCTAGCTATGAAGGACTATTCTCCTCAGAACCCACAGCAGAGCAGAGAAGACAGTGTAGACTAGAACAAGGAACTCTAGTGCTCTATCGCCAAGAGCCTGCCCGACTGTAAGGAGCAGTTGCTACCCTAGCAGGATCAGCAGAAAGGCTCAGGATGTAGGGATCATCTACATTCCTGTGCATTCTTGTTGGGCCAAAATTATCTCAGGGCCTGTACCTGGAGGCCTGTAGGACAGAGAAAAGCCTGGCTCGAGTTTGAAGGATAGTCCCAAAGCTACTGAGTGAGGATGAGACAGCAAAATCTAGATAGATACCCTTCCAGCCAGAGAAAGGGCTTGGTTGTCTCTCATTGGCTGGAGGTACCCCCCACATCACATGATGTCACTTAACCTAAATAAACTGATGCTAAGGGTAATAAATTGAGTTCCTGCTTTGACTTGACTCCCTATAGTGTCTAATTGTCCTGTGTTGTGGGGCTGTCGATCTGATTGTCCTGCATCATGGGGCTGCTTAAGGGGCGGATGGTGAACTCACCTTTTCCTGGGGAATAAGGCTAAGCAAGCCTGGTACCTTCTCTCCATCAATTGATAAGCATCTGCATGTAAGCTTTCAAGACCTATAGTGTCTAAGGTGCTCTGCAGACCAGCTATAAAAAAAAAAGACATCATTGTTTATTTTTCCATGTGAGAAGATATATACAAATAAAATTTCTAATTAGAAAAGTACAGCAGAACACAGTCATGAACCCGCTGTGGAAGTAAAGGAATATGGCTGGGCGTGTCTCAGAAGATGGGGGTTTATAGGAGACTATAGGGTGGAGGATTTGAACAGTACTGGAGGGTTGAGAGGGTCTTGCTGATATTGGCTGTATGTATGAAACCCCACGGATGCAGGTTTATGAACACTGAGAAAATGTCAAATGGAGAAACTGACTTCAGTGCGGATGCCTGAGCGAGCAGAGAGGTGATAAAGGAATAACTAATCGTGTGTGGTCTCAGAATTCTTTGAAACTCAGCCAGTGGTGTCTGGATTTGAGGATGAAGGGAAAAGGAACCATGTGTGCTTTGGGGTAGGATGGGGTACACTGAAAATCCTCTTATAGATTTATTTGGCAGTGGTTCCCATAAGGAAGTTCAGGTATAAGGATTTGGTATATAATAAGAGATCAGCCTGTTCTTCCAGCTTTTATTTATCAAAATGTGAGGTTAATCTTGTGTTCTTAAATCACTACTCGGGTATTTTAGAGAACACTTAAGAAAAGATGGCCAGGTATAATATAACGGGATGGCCTCTTCCTCATTAGACAGACATGCTGACCTTCATCCTAGGCTTTGATCCTCTTTGGTGTTTTCACCACAAGACTAAAGTTACAAGGAGAAATGCCAGCACCCCAGACGTCTTATTTGTGGAATTGTCCACAGCTTTGGTTCGCACACCCAGCATAGTGCTTCTAACTGGCTCATGAGCCATTGGGAAGGAATTTTGTGGAGCACAGGGTACTGTCTTCATGCACCTGGGCAGCAGGCCTAGCAGAACTCAGCTCTGACTTATCTCTGCCTCTAGACCGTTGTGTCCTTAGGTTTCACTTTAGAAGAGGGATTAAGCTGGATAAATGGAAAACACATTCACACAAAAGGTCCTTTATTTGTACAAAGCTAGAGGCGAGCCTGGCATTCAAGGGTAATTTAGATCTCCTGTGGCAGCTGAACAGGAGAATTTAGTTGCCTGAAGATAAGAAGCATAGTCCTTTGGGACAAAACCAATTCTACTACAAGTTGAGCTCACTTGGACCAATCATATGTTCCAGTTCTGGAGAAGGGGGGCTGCACATAGTGCTTAGTCTTGCTATGCCTGGTGCCTATGGAGCACTGGTGGACTTGAAGAATTCAGTCCCTGGAGTACAAACTGCCCATTAGACCACTCAACTCAGTAGTTTCAACTCCAAAGTAAGTCCTGAGGACACGGACTCACACAAGTGGATTCAAAGGTGGAACAGCCTTCAGCCCATCCTAAAGGGGTTCTCCCTGTGCTCACTGTGGCTGCAATGGCAGGAGGATAATGTGCCTCTTAGTGAAAATAGAAGCATGAAATATAAGTCTTACTCTTTGTTCTGCGTATGTCATTTCAGATTGTATGCCCATCCTTGATCTAACCTCAGTGTACATTGTTATTATTCATGACGCGGGTAACCCTGGCAGGTCGCCTGGTGGGTAAAAGACAGACAGATACACCATGCAGAGAGAGCTTGAGTAAGCCCAAGATAGTGTCCTCCACCGGAGCAGGCCTGAGCCAGCGACTTCCACCAGAATAGACCCAAGAGAGTGACCTCAGTGGGAGCAGCCCCAAGCAAGTGACCTCCGTGGGAGCAGGCCCAAACAACCTCCAGTATTGCACAGTAAACCCTGGGAATGCTGAATGACCTCTGGGGACACCAAGTGACCTCCAGGGTGACTGGAACTGTGGCCCTGACTGCACCACAGGGTGCAACCATCTGAGCCTTGGATCCACTGGCACCTGGAAGACTGATCACCAGAGACACAGCCCCAATGAATGAGACAAAGAGTTGGTTCTTTGAGAAAATCAACAAAATAGGCAAACCGTTATTCAAACTAACCAAAAGGCAGAGAGAGAATATCCAAATTAACAAAATCAGAAATTAAAAGGGGGACATAACAACAGACACGGAGGAAATACAGAGAATCATCAGGTCATATTTCGAAAACCTCTATTCCACAAAATTGGAAAACTTAAAGGAAACGGACAATTTTCTAGATAATTATCACTTACCAAAATTAAATCAAGACCAGATAAGCAAATTAAATAGACATATAACTGCTGAAGAAATAGAAACAATCATCAAAAGTCTCCAAACCAAAAAAAGGCCAGAGCCAGATGGTTTCAGCTTAGAATTCTACAAGATTTTCAAAGAAGAACTAATACCAATACTTCTCAAATTGTTTCACACGGTAGAAACAGAAGGAACATTGCCAAACTCTTTTTATGAGGCTACAATTACCCTGATACCCAAACTACATAAAGACATTACTAAGAAAGAGAATTACAGACCAATCTCACTCATGAACATAGAAGCAAAAATACTAAATAAAATACTGACAAACTGAATCCAAGAACACATCAGAAAAATCATTTACCACAATCAAGTTGGCTTCATACTAGAGATGCAGGGATAGTTCAACATATGAAAATCTATCAATGTAATCTACCTTTTAAACAAACTGGAAAAAAAAACATGATCATCTCATTAGATGCTGAAAAAGCCTTCAACAAAATATAACATCCCTTCATGATAAAGGTCTAGGAGAGAGAGCAGGGATACAAGGAACATAACTAAACATAATTAAAGCAACACACAGCAAGCTAACAGCCAACATCAAACTAAATGGAGAGAAACTCAAAGTGATCTCACTGAAATCAGGAACAAGACAAGGTTGTCCACTCTCTCTATATATATTCAATATAGTACTTGAGGTTCTAGCTAGAGCAATAAGACGACAAAAGGAGATCAAGGGGATACAAATTGGAAAAGAAAAAGTCAAACTCTCACTATTTGCTGATAATACGATAGTTTACATAAATGACCCCAATAATTCTACCAAGGAACTTCTACAACTCATAAACACTTTCAGTAATGTAGCAGAATACAAGATTAACTCAAAAAAAAATCAGTAGCCCTCCTGTACACAGATGATAAATGGGCTGAGAAAGAAATCAGAGAAACATCACCCTTCATAATAGCCACAACTAGCATAATATATCTCGGAGTAACTCTAACCAAACTAGTGGAAGACCTGCATGTCAAGAATCTTTGAAGAAAGAAATTAAAGATGACAACAGAAAATGGAAAGATCTCCCATGCTCTTGGGTAGGCAGAATTAACATAGTTAAAATGTCAATCTTACCAAAAGCAATCTACAGATTTAACGCAGTGCCCGTCAAAATCCCAGCAAAATTCTTCACAGACCTCCAAAGAACAATACTCAACTTCATATGGAAAAGAAAAATACCCAGGATATCCAAAACAATCTTGTACAATAAAGGGACTTCTGGAGGCATCACAATCCCTGACTTCAAACTCTATTATAGAGCTACAGTACTGAAAACAGCCTGGTATTGGCATAAAAACAGAAAGGAGGACCAATGGAAATGAACCGAAGACCCAGATATCAATCCATACACCTACAAACACTCAATTTTTGACAAAGAAGCAAAAAATATAAAATGATAAAAAGAAAGCATATTTAACAAATGGTGCTTGCATAACTGGATATCAACACGTAGAAGAATGGAAACAGATCCATATCTATCACCATGCACAAAACTCAAGTCCAAATGGATCAAAGACCTCAATATAAAACCAACCACACTGAACTGGAAACAACCTTAATGCCCTTTGACCAAAGAATGGATAAGGCAAATGTGGTACATTTACACAATAGAGTACTACACAGCAGAAAAAAAATAATGACATCTTGAAATTTGTGAAAACATCATACTGAGTGAGGTAACCCAGACCCAGAAAGACAAATATCTTATGTACTCGCCCATAAGTGGCTTTTAGACATAAAACAAAGAAAAACCAGCCTACAAATCACAATCCCAGAGAACCTAGACAACAATGAGGACCCTAAGAGAGACATACATGGATCTAATGTACACAGGAAATAGAAAGAGACAAGATCTCCTGAGTAAACTGGGAGCAGGGTGATCATAGGAGAGGGTAGAAGGGGAGGGGGAGGAAGGGAGGCGAGCAGAGAAACATATATAGCTCAATAAAAGCAATTTTAAAAAAGATACATTACAGAATCATAGTAATTAAAACAATACGGCACATGCACAAAATGAGACACGTAAACCATTGGGACAAAATCAAAGACCCAAACATGAGTATGTGGCTTCAGTCATTTAATATTTGATAAAGATGCCAAAAGCATAAGCTGGAGAAAAGAAAGCATCTTCAACAAGTGACACTAGGCACAATGGATGTCCACAGAACTCTGCCTGCTCCACGCTCCCCAGTACTGGGATTAAAGGTGCATACCGCACCAATGTGTCCAAACTAAAAATTTAAAACATGCAGATTATTTGTATTGTTACTTTTTATTTTAAAATTACATAAGAATATAAAGACTTTTTTATGTCTTTAAGTACACCTGGAAAAATAATTAAGGTGGAACTGGAATAATAAGTCCAGGTATATAGATTTCAAGAGATAAAATCAATTAGGGAAATATGCAGTTTAGTGGACTGTTTTAAATATATATCTCTATATCTGTCTTTATAACACACACACATATATATATATATTCATACACAAATTGATCTTTATTCTTATGAATGTGTATTTTGCCTGCATTTATGTCTGTGTACCCCATGTGTGCCTGGCACCCTCTGAGGCCAGAAGACAACTTTGGATCCCATTAAACTGGAGTTATACATGGCTGTAAACCACCATGAGTGTAATGATATTTTGTTTGTAATCTAACAAATAATGCTTGCCTGAAGATCAGAGTGCAGAGCTCAATCACTAGATAGCTATAGTAACCAGGCAGTGGTGGCACACACCTTTAATCCCAGCCAAGGCACATAGATCTCTGTGAGTTCAAGACCACCCTGGGACACAATAGAGTAATCCAATCTCAAAGAGAAACAGAGCCAGGTGGGGGTAGCTCACACCTTTAATCCTAGCACTTGGCATCCCAGACCTTTAATCCCAGCACTAGGGAGGTGGAGACAGGAGTGATATCACCCAGCAGAGAAGATTACCAGCAGGGAGGAGACAGAAGCTCAGTGCGGTCTAAGGACAGTCTGAGGACAAGATCTCCCCTTTGGTCTGAGCATAGGTAGAGGTAAAATGTCTCTCTAGTGGCTGGCCGCTCTCTTTCTCTGATCTCTCAGCTTTCACTCCCTTAAATCTGACTCTGGGTTTTTCTTAAGAATAATTAGAATTCATGTTATATACGTGGGTGCTGGAACTCAAACCACAAGCCTCTCTGGAACTGCAGCCAGTGCTCTTAAATGGCTAAGCCATCTCTCCAGCTCCCGCTCAGTGAACGGTCAATGCTTACACCATGATGGCAGTACCTATTTATCAATGGACAAGGGTTACTGTGTCTCTTATTTTGAATATGACGCTGTGAGAAGACTTGTTGAAACGGAAATAGTATGAAGGCAGAGGGAGCGGGGAAGAACCCGTTAGTCCTACCGGGCAAGAAGAAGACCTCTAACACAATTTTGAGCCAAAGTTGAAGCAAGCTTAATCTTATTGGCATTCACCCAGAAGTTGAGCAAAGACTGCCTCCTAAGTCAGGCTAGAGAGAGCAGCCCTGAGTCCATTTCTCAGGCCCCTTTTAAGGAGTGAAATCACAAGTAGTAGCAAAGCAGGTTTACAGAAGAGAGACAATGAAGCAATAAGGAAATACAGAAAAATCTCAAAAAAAAAAAAAAAAAAAAACCCCACCATGTGGTTGCCAGGTGAACAGGGATAGGCAGGGTATTCTCAAAAACAAGTTAAGGTCATGGGTTGGGACAGGTCAGATTTCAGGAAATGGACTTAAAAACAGCAACTCCACTCTTACAATAAACAGATACTTACTCTTAACAATACAGCATAATGGCTCTGGTTCCTCAGAACACTTATAGGATCACACTGGAAATTTACTGGCTAAGGGTCGCCAACACTTGAGTCTAACTGCTTGAATGCAACTGTGGTCTTGTGATTCTGTACTGAGAAAGCCAAGCACAAGGCCTTCTGTGGATTCTCTGGCTCTTGTGATTCCGTTCTGCTGACATTATGGTTCACAGGTGCAGTGTTCCCTCAACATCTTATGTGGAACTCTACGTTCTAATATTCCAAAGCACCGCCAACACCCACAAGACTGAGAATCGCCAACCTGGTAGCCCACAAAGACAGTTATTAATAGGTTTTCTGCCCCCACCCCACCCCATAATGTTTCTCTGCCAATTCAGTAAGCCAGATCAAGCCGAATTGAGAAAGTATAACAGGCATATTAAACAAAGCAACTCACAGGTGGGTTCTCTGATCCCAGAGATTGAGGCCTGAGAAATTGCATCCCTCACCCCAAACTAAAGTAGAGAGATCTTATAGGAGGCAGGTGAAGGGTGGTGACGTGTCTGCCATGAGTTGGTTTTTTGTCCATGTGTGGTCAAAAGCTGAGCACTTAGGTGGGGACTTGGGCTGCTGGCAACTTCAGGGGAGGAAGCTGCAACAGTCACCATGTTGGGCCCTAAGGCCCCACCAAGGAGGAGGTTGCCTCAACAAACACTCTCACCGTGGTTGATGCAATAGCAAGAGCAATTTTTATTTTGCTGCCGCGGCAGAGGTCCCTCAGCCTCGAGAGGAGAAGGACCCCTGCTTTGTCTATTATAGGCACTTTTAAAGGAGAAAACCACAGAATCAAGGGGGGTGTACAGAATCAAAAGGGAGAGTCCAGAAATCATTTGTCAACTATTTTGACTAGTTCATTCAGTGGTCAGCTAACTCAATGCTATGGCGGTTGCTGGATTGGTTGAACAAGGAAGAACACTCTCAGGTCATCTGCAGGCCGTCTCACCCCAGTTCCAGGGTCTGGGTCTATTGAAGATAAACTACAGAGGAGATGGAAAGTACTCAAAGCTCCAGGGCACGTGTGGATGGTTACTAGGGTCCCGGTTCCCAGGAAGTGGGGTGCAGTAATGCTGAGGTGCCCCAAAGTCTTTCAACCAAGGATGCAGATCTGGCGCTTTTCCATTTATCTGGAGACAAAGTGGTGGTGGGGTTTAGAGAAAGAGACAGGAATGGGTCTTTCTGGATTGTGATTTTCATCCTGGTTTGAGGTTTTCAGGCCTTGACTGACAGCTGTCACTGCCTTGACACCTGTGGTAAAAGTAGGACCCTCAGGAAGGACGAATGTGCCAGGGGAAAGCTATCGACCTCAGGCAGGGACCCAGGGACCTGGACTAGTAACACCCATCAAAGAAACACTCCAGTGACCCACTTCACCAGAGTGGCTTACCATAGCTATGCAACCTCCAAATAGCCTGTTTGCATTTTGAATCCATCAATGAATTGCAGGGCTTGCAGTCATGATTCAATCCCTTCCTCAACTCAGGCTGGGCATGGTGGGGACACACCTTTAAGCCCAACACCCAGAGGAGGAGGAAGGCCAAATCATTGAGAGTTCACACCTACTCTGATCTACATACAAGTTCCTGGCTAGTGAGATCCTGTCTCAAAACAGACAACCACCTCAGAACAAACCACCTCAGAACACTGCTCGGACCAGGACTAAGCCTTCAAAAGTGTGCCTGGGAATACTTACTTCAGTTCCAAACCACGACCCACATCCTGGGTTTGAATAGACATGTCACATAACTGACTCGAATACGTTTTATTTAGGTGTAATGTAGACTGTCAGCCACCCTGTTGCAGAAACTGTTAGTTATGAACACGTATGCACTTGCAGCGGGATTTTCAGGCAGTCAGTGGGGCACTTGGACCTAGCACTCAAGCCTCACCTGGGTTTTTCTGCCTTCTTTAGTCTCCTGTGCACCACTGCTGTCTCAGCCATGCTTACTTCAACAATACAGAAATCTAAAAGATGAAGATGCGTTGGGTGTCTACAGTTGGACTTTCCAATGGGCCACGAGCCCACATGGAGACTTATTATTAGTTATGAAAGTTCGGCCAGTAGCTTAGGTGTGTTCCTAACAAGCTCTTACAACTTTAATCCATTTTTATTCATTTACTTTCTGCCTCATGGCTTTATTACCTCATCTCTGTATTACCCATCCCGTTTGCTCTGCATCTCCTTCTTCCCAGCACCCTCTTTGCCCCCCAAATCCTGCTTAGCTATTGGTTGTCTGTTTAGCTTTTTATTATTTATCATCAGAGTGACACATATTCACAGTGTACATGAAGATTATTCTACAAGAGTTGTCTTTTCTTCTACATACTTCATGTGTATGTTTATGTACACGTGTGTGGATACAAGTGCATGTACCTTAGCATGTAGCAGTTGAGGAAGCTTTGGAGGTTTGGTTCTCCTTCCATCTTGTTTGAGTCAGGGCCTCCTGTCATTTCTCCATTGCATCTGTCTGGCGATTATAGATGGACACTACCGTATCCAGCTTCAGTGTGGATTGAAGTGGTCCAAACCCAGGTATCAGGCTCATACAACCTTAGCTTTACCCACTGAACCAATCCCCCAGCCCAAGATAAAGTTGAAAAACACCTCCAAGTCCACAATTCTGTTGTCACATTGAACACAAAATTAATATGAATTCTATAATTGTATCTACTACTCAGTCTATGCTCACTTACTCTGATTTCTCACAGACAGGTATTTTATAATGCTGCTGAGTCCACAGGATGGGATCAGTAAGCTGTGTTTGATGTATAGAAGTTCTCCTTTCGACCTTTCTTATCCCTTTTGTTGATTGTGTCTTTACCAGCTCCATTAGTCCAATGGCTCATGGCTCTCTTTACTAGAAACACCCACCGACAGCGGGCTGGGGAAAAGCAGCCAGAGTGACTCTAAGGGGAGCTCACAGCTTCAGAGCTGACCAGGACTAAGTTGGGCCTCTGGACTGAGGCTCTCGGTAAACTGTGCTGTGGTCCAGTGCCCTCCTCTGGCCGTCATGCTGCCCTCTTTCCTCGAAGGCATCGATCCTCAGGCCTCTTCCCCAGCAAACTTTCCATGTGCTCTCTGGGTGATGGCATTCTACAAAGTGCTTTTGACATTTGCCACATAAAAAGCTATTCCTCTTGATAACATACACCCAGGGCATTTTAATCATTTGTTGAATTTAATTAATTTGTGAGGTGGGGGTTTTACAATAGCCCTGGCTGGCTTCGAAACTGCAGAACTTCCTCCTCAGGCCTCCAGATGCTGGAATGATGTGCTTGTACCACCAGGCCTGGCAGATGCCCTCAGTCTTACATCTGTAAAGTCTCCCAGACTCTCGGAGAATCACACTTGATGAAATGGTCAGAGTACCTCCCAGATATGTGTGCAGTTACTAACGTGATGCCCCGAGTCCTGGTTCCTGCATCTCTTCACACACAATGGAATCTTCCCTGTGGGTCAGTACCTAGAACTGGAATAGCTCAGGGAAAGGTCATGGGGTCAACTGGATTCTGCACTAAATTGTTTTCCAGTGGCTTTAGAAGCTGGCTCTCCAGTGATTAAAAAAAAAAAAAACTATTGTGTTATTAATTTTACTTCTGTGTGTATGTGTGTAAAACGGATACCAGAGAAGACATCAGATCCCTGGATCTGGGAAGCAGCCTGGTGGGAGTGCTGGGCACCGACTGCAATCTTCTGTCAGAGCAGCAAGAGCTTGTAGCCACGCAATGTGCCCTGCACCACAACCAGCCAGTCTCAAATGCTTTCTCCCCACACCGTCAGCCACGTCCTGTGCCGCTGGTCTGGACAGAGGATGAGCTAGTGATTAGTGCTATTTGCAGGAGAAGAGTGACGGTATGAAGAGAAAGATAAAGCTTGAGTAGAAAGTGAGGACCACACACTGCCCTTGTCCCTTCCCAGAGAAGCATCAAATCCATTCCAACTCTCTTTTCCCTGTGCATGTGGTGGAGAAGGGGCTAGCAAGCAGCCTTTAAAGATCAAGGCCATGAGAACTTCACCAAGTCTTCCTTGATGACTTCCTCAAAGTTGGGAGCTCCCCTCCCCCATTACAGGTGCTTGGCTTAGGGCAAAACTATAGAATCCATGAATTCCTCTAATTATTTGTTTCCCATCTCTTCGGTCACTAACCTGTACGCCCTTCGAGAATAGACACACTTCATCTTCATCTGTGTATACCTGCAAACGTGGCGTGACCAACATCTGTGCTGATTGAATGAATATTGTTGAAGACGTTTATGCATCTAAAGTTATCTCTGTCTAATGCTTCCTCCCAGAGAAGACCAACCCACCAGAGCAATTTATTGGAAATTTTCCCCCTAACCACAGCCAGGCACAAGGTTTTGATTAGTCAATATGACGCCCATTCATAAATTCCACAATCCATGTCTGGAAATGCTTGCATGTAGGGTTGTATTTTGCACATCACAAGTAGGTAGAAAGAGTTGCACCTGCAGCCAGCTGAAGGTCAAATCGTTGCGGTCAAGTCATTACACCTATGATGTCTTCTGGAGCATTCAATTACATCTTCAAGCTCCCCTCAGGTTAAATGTAGCCAGCTGCCTGTTTTGTAACTACATCTCTCGGAGCACAGCTGGCCAGTCTGTTTCCCTAGTTCTATGACTGCTTCCATTCTGCTATAGCGGATCAGGTAATTACCACACAGAAGATTGTGTAGCGAGCAAAACATACACTATCTAAACCCTCTGAGAAAGTTTGCTAATTTCTGCCCAGGTTGATAAGTCAAAATTGTATCAGTAAAAATGATTTTATGTCTTTTTGTGAGATGAATACCATAGTCCTTTGGTTTAAACTATTGATACTCTTATCAAATTCTTTTTTTACCACAAAATGCATTTTTTCACCTTGCATATCTTCAGTTGGTAAAATAAAAGAAGTAAAAACTATAATTGTTTGGTCCTCATGGCTTTCAGGTTAGCTCCTGGATCAGTTTGTCCCGGTCGTATGCATGACTTTCTCAAAATTAAAGATGAAGACTCATTTCTGTTAAATTCTATTAGACTACTTATTAAGTGGGAGTTAATATCTACGTAAAATCTGTGGTCAATGGAAAAATTATACGCAGAGAAGCATGCAATTCCCTTACAAGATGGAGGTTCCAGGGTCCACACCTGCACAGGGGAGCTCAATCCATGGTTCTCCATGAACATCTCTGGTTTTGCTGAGCAAGGTCTAGAAGCTGATGAAGTGAGACAGTTCCCTGTCGGCTGTGTAATCTGTGCAGAACCCAGAAGGGCTGTGTGCTTCAGTGGAGATCTGGAATAAATAGATACTTTGGCTCCTAAAATGGTTGTTTCTGATGTGAGACTGTGACGAAGCTAAGTGTGACCTGCGACTTGGTGACAAACATTCCCAAGTGAAAAGACTTTAGCAAGAGGAGGTAGCATGGGCATATGGAAACGACTTTGTTTGCAAATGAAAATGTTGTTTTAAAACATCTATATGACAATGCCATATTAGCTCTAGAAGGGAGGTAAGAGGAAATGAAGTAGCAGAAATATTTAAGATAAAAATAGTCAAGGAATTTTAAAAATATTGGAAAACAGTAAAGCTCACAGTTGCTAAATTCAGTAACTACTGGTGGAAAGAAAACACAAGTAGGCCCCTCAGAGGCCAAGTGCTGCAAGGTGAAGGTAAGGTACAACCAGGCAAGTATTTCAAGACTAATGTGCATTTCATTCAGAACAGGACAGAATGCACTAGAACAGAGTATTTATGGGGTAGAGGGAAAAAGTCAGATTTGTAATTAGACACAGCTCTGCAAATTAGAAGTTAAAAATGTGTGTGTGTGTGTGAGAGAGAGAGAGAGAGAGAGAGACAGAGACAGAGAGACAGAGAGACAGAGAGAGAGAGAGAGAAAGAGGCAGAGAGGAGAGACAGAGAGGTAGAGAAAAAATGAATGGCTATATGTCTATCTATTGCTGATAATTTTAAATAGTTGATGCTTTTGATAGATAAGTTTTACAGATTCCAGTTTCTTTTTTAGTACATTTGTTAACTCCTTTTTTCTCTGTTTCTCTCTCTCTCTGTTTCTCTCTCTGTGTGTTTCTCTCTGTGTGTTTCTCTCTCTCTCTCTCTCTCTCTCTCTCTCTCTCTCTCTCTCTCTCTCTCTCTGTCTGTATGTGTAGAAGACAACATGTAGAAACTAGATTCTTTCCTTTTACATGTGGGTCCCAGAAATCAAACTTGGGTTATGAGCCTTGGAAGTATTTTGTAGCAATTTCCCTATAACTTAGAGAGATGCTAATTGAAACACAGGAGGTAAAGCAATTGGATCAGCAGGGTGTTCTCAAACATTCCTTCCTTCAGGGAAGCTCATTAAGACACAGGAAATAGACAATGCAATAGCTTTAGGAAGTCCCTGAAACTGACCAGATGTACTAGACTCCTCCTTCCCCATGCATATATATGGTATCAGGATTGCTGAGACACTTTCAAACCAGATGGACTACCTTGAAGAAACAGACCGGCAGAGCTGCCCAGAAGAGGCTCAGATCAATGAACCACCTGGAAAGGACACTTAAGCTTCCTGAAGATTGGGCAATGCATTTCTGGTTTCCAGCTTTCATGAGCTGCCACCCATGCTGGGGTGGACTCTTGGTGAAGTGTCTGTATTTGAGTTGCTTCTGTTCTTGTACTAACATCTCACTCAAATTCCTGTAAATAGTCTGAATAAGTTCACCAAGTTGGACTTTGGTGGCATTTATATTTTGGTCTGCCACTAGCTTCCTATCCAGCACGAGTAAATGTTGTTTGTGCCTTCCCAGGGATAATGTCACACAAAAAGGTAGCAAGCACCTTTACCATATCCCTGTCCCAGATTCAATATCTTAGCATGTTACTTGTCCCCACAACGATTTATTAATTTAGCAGAAGCTCAGTCAAAATCCCAGCTGATTTCTGGTAGAAAACAACCAGCTGATTCTAGAGTACACAAGAACGTAAATATAATCTAAAATAGAGAAAAACTAACTATAATTTAATTTTTGCCTTTTTGGGACGGGAACTCATATAACTTTATATAACTTATATGGAACTCATAACTTGGGCTATATTTGAGCTTGCTATATAGCTGAAGCTACCCTTGAATGGCTGATTTTCCTGCCTCCACTTCCCCAACACTGGGATTATAGGTGTGCACCACCATGCCTGAATGATGTTTGGTTTTTACAGAACAAAATAGGTTCTGAATTATTTAAGGTCTCAATAACCAAGGCCATTTGCTATTGACATAAGAATAGACAAAGAGATATTAATATAGACACTAAACTCAAGCAACAAAGGTTCAGCAATAGATTCCCAGGCATGTGGACCACTGGTTTTCAACAGAACAAGTGGCAGAGAAAGAGCAGCTCTATGACTGCTCAGTTTTGGTTCTGAGCTCTTTATATCAGCTACCTAAAAGCATATTTCACATACAAGTGTTAAATGTGGCACTACACAGCTTCCAGAGGAAACACAGGAGAGAATCTTCATTACCAGGACTTTGGCTAGGATTTCTGAAATGTGATAATGAAAGCTGAAACCTTCAAAGGAAAATGAGGAAGTATGCCAAAATTTAAAACCATCGCTCCTGAAGAGACACTATTAAGAGAATAAAAGCCATAGGCTATGAGAAAATACCTCTAAGTTGTGTATTTGATAAAGAATATACAAATATCTAAAGCATGCACGAAGAACTTTCCAAACTTACTAGTATAAAAAATTTTAAAAATAGGGAAACCATTGAGCACTTTACCAAAGAAAATATACAGACAGCAAACTAGACAAGCTAGGCAGTCAGTGTTATCAGTCCTTAGAAGACTTTGAATGAAATGATACTCCACACCCATGAAGCTGGATAAAAATTAAAAACCTCCAGGTGTTGGGGCAAAGCAGGAGATGCGCGCCTCTCACACACACTGCTGCTGGGAATAGAAAAGTCATATCTATATCATCTATATCTATATCTATATTTATATCTACATCTATATCTATATCAATATCTATAGATATGTGTGTGTCTCCTTCCATCTTATTTGTTCTGTTCTTCTGATAACATGGACTATTATACACTTCATAGTGTTTGCCCCAGAAAAATGAGAGCACATGTCTGCTTTTACACAGATTATAACAGGTCCGTTTTTGACAGTAAAGAACTAAAAATGATTCAAGGGTATTAACAGGACAGGAAGAATGTGGTATAGCCATATGATTAAATACTATCAAGCAAGGAAGAAAAGAATTATTTATATAGACAATCAAAGGTACAAGTCTCAGAATATTCATGGAATGAAAGAAGCTGAGTACAAAGTCCTGTTTGCTCTATGACTCCCTTTGTGCAGCATTAGAGTGAAAGCAATTACTCCGTAGTAACAAAATGCCGGCTAGCCAGGGAACACTGGGAATGCCTGGGGCATAAAGAACCTTGGGGGTAGGGGGATGATAAGGCTCACCTTGGAGGTTTAATGGAGTTGTAATCTATCAAAACTATGGTGCACACTTTAAATGCAGGCTGTGACAGCCTTCATCAGGTCAAGCTTCAATGAGAAAATAGATAGGTCTCCCTACATGTGCAAATGTATAATGCATTTGCAAATACACAGAGACAACAGCTGGTTCTGTGCAGGGACGTGGACTTGGGCGTTTACTCTTATTGCATATAGTTTCAGAACTTAGAAAAGATTTTATTTTTAATTGTGTGTGTATATGTGTCTGTGGGTGTGTGTGTACCTGTGAGGGGGCCAGGGGAGGGTATCAGATCCTTTCTGGAGCTAGAGTCCAGGCAGCTGTGAACTTCCTGACCTGGCTGCTAGCAGCTGAACTCAGGTTCTCTGGAGGAGCAGTAAACACTCTAAAACACTGGGCCATCTCTCCATCCTCGTTTCAGATTTTTAAAGTGTGCTCTAAAGTACACTAATTATTTCTTTCTGCACATGTGTGCAGTGGGCACATGTGAAGGTCAGGAGGTTTGCAATGACGTCTCCACTTAATTTTTTGAGCCTTTCATGGGGCCTAATCTATGTCTAATGTCTGATCACCTTGACCAGTTTGCATTCCTATTATGTCTGCTTAGCCATCAACTAGCTGTTGACAGAACTCCTTTCTAGCCTACAATTTCCAGCTGGACCATTCCCGCCTCAGGCTCGTCTGAGTTCTCCCAAACCTTGAATTCCTGAGACGTGCCCTGTAGCCTCTGATTTAAGAGCTCCCATGATTAATGAGGTCTATAATTAATCAAGAATTATTAACTTATGGCTAACCTGCACGGCGGTTATGGAGGCCCTCTGGCAGGTTTGCAGGTGTTACTGCAGAGAGAGCAACTGTCACGGAGCCAGCTTAGAAACTTACAATGTTTCTTGTTCATTTGCTGCAATCAGACGGATGTCTGCAAGGTTCACCTTTATGTTTGCAATTATTTGTAGCTTTAAACGTTCTCTTTTCTGGAGAAGTATCCCACTCCACGAACATATCACAGTTTGTTTATCCACTTTTCCACTGGACTGACAGGTTTTCCCCCCTGCTTTTTGGCCATTGTGAATAAGAATCCTGAAAATACACTTTATACACTTTTTTTTTTTTTTTTTTTTTGCAAATCTTTTGATCACAAGTGTTTACCTTTCTCTTGGTAAGTACCCAGGAATGCCACTGCTCAGTCAGAGGGAATGTACGTGTTTAAATACAAGAAACTTCCACACATTCCTCCAAATGCTCTGTTCTTTTCTGCCTCTTTCTCTCCTAACAATGTACAGGCGCTGTTTTCCCACACCTGTCGCTTGTTCCCGCACTACTTCCTCCCCTTCCTTATTCCTCTCCTCCTTCCCTGTCCTCACTATTCCAGATAATGAGACTTCACATCTCACACCGCGTTTTCCATTCACACTTTCCATGTGACTAGTGATATTCAATTCATCTTTTTGTTGGCTCTCCATGTATCTTCTTGTATGAATTTTCCAAGTACATTTTTTTAGTTTACTTTAAAACCCAGAAATTTTCATTGTTGATTTGTATGTATCAGGAGTGTTAGCATTCAGGCATTATGCTCACCTGCCCCCATCACCTGGCAAGACGCACCTGTCAGTATTTAGACAAAAGCCTAGCCAGCCCCAGGGTCCCATGTCCCAAGATGCTTTTGTCAGTATTCGGGCAAAGGCCCAGCCAGCCTAGAGCTGTGATGTCGCTATGTTATGTGTTGCATGGCTGCTGTAAGGCTCTGTACACTTGAGGCAAGGCCCCTTTAAAAGTGAGCTCTGCCTGTCCCTTGCTCTCTTCTGTCTCACTTCCCTTTCCGGGTGGACTGGCTTGCTCTTTTAACCCACACCCCTCTCCCCCATCGATAAACTCCCACATGGGTTTGTAGTATATTGTGGTGCCATACAATGTAGAAATATGGGCCTGTATAACCCAGTCACTACAACTTCCACTTCTGATGCATTTTAATTGCTTTGTAGTGTTACTGCCTTCAATATAAATTTCCCTTTCTTGTAGTTGCTTTTATTATAGTACAGAGCTACTTGCAAAAAAAAAAATCCATTTTTACTTGCTAAAAATATCTTTGTCTAGGAGCTGGAGAGACTGTTCCGTCACTAAAAAGCTTGCTGTACTTGGATGGGAACCGGAGCTGGATGCCCAGTACTCACACGGAAAACTGAAGGAGCTGAGACACTGACCTCAGTTCTGGGGAGGTGGACATGTTAGTCCTGAAACTTAGTGGCCAGCTGATCAGACCAAATCAGTGAGCTCCAGGTTTAGTGAGAAGCCCTGTCTCAGAAATGTAAGGTGGACAGTGATGGAGAAAGACATCTAAGGTTGACATATGGCCTCCATGTACACATGCACCTTCCCCTGCATGCACATCTGCATGCAGAACTGCTTGCACATGTACACATACGTACACGCACACACGTATACACATATGCACAGTGTTGTTTGACAAAACATTTCCTGGGAAAACACAACACATGTATTTACACATCCCAGATTGGGAGCCCTGAACATTGAAGTCCAACTTGATGAACCAAAGTTTTATTGGGGTTCCTTACAGGTAGGGATGAGCAGTTATGTGCAGAATTAGATGCAACCCCAAGACAGCTACATTACCAACACCCGGCATGGTGGGCTGTCGGAGCCCGTGAGGGTCCAACACAGATTCCCTAACCCGGTTGGAATGGAGTCGCGCGGAATAAAACTGACACAGCTTACACGGTCATCATGGAAAACACCAGATCTCTCTCCAAAGATCCCTCATTTATTCTCCAAACAGCTTATATATCCTCACATGAATAGAGCGGGAACACATTAGGCTATCTCCTAGGCAACCAGGTGCATGGGCTCTGGTCACATCTGCATCTAGTAGTCAGGTAGGCCATGAATTAGCATCTCTATAAGGCTTCCTCCAAATTACAAAGGAAGGGACGCACCAAACATCCTGACCAGTTTCAGTCAACACCTCTCCTCAGGAGATCTACATTTCTAACAAAAAAAGCTAGGAGCAACACATCCTGGGTATTGTTAAGGTAGAGACAGTTTGTCTACAGAGTTACGTGATCAGCTCAGACCGGGCTAATGGCTCTTGTGCCATACCGAAATATGGGCCTACAGTGGGCAACTCACAAAATCTGGAAACCTGGAGCACACTGCACAACCTGCAGACAACTCAAGAGGTTGGAGAGTGTCCTTCCTTTCTAAGTGATTCATTTGGTCTAAACCAGGGGTTCTCAACCTTCCTAATGCTGTAACCCTTTAACTCAGTTCCTCACATTGTGGTCACCCCCAACTATAAAATTATTTTCATTGCTACTTCATAACTGTAATCTTGATACTGTTATAAATGATAATGTAAATGCCCGTGTTTTCTGCTGGTTTTAGATGACTCTTTAGAAAGGGTCATTCAATCCCCAAAGAAGTTGAGGCCCCAAGGTTGTCAGCTGCTGGCCTAAACCCTTTACAGGCATCTGGGCTGGTTTCTGCTTCTTCCAGGTAGCTGACCTGGTGGTCTCAGAGTCTCCTTTGCGGCTTGTCTGGGAGTGGCTTTTGGTAGTCTTCATTATTTATCCTGGGAAGGAGGGGCCTAGGGAATCTGGTCAGTTTTATGGACTTCATGAACTTATTTGAACTGTTTTCCTGCTGGCTTAAGGAGCTTCCCTGTGAGATGGAATGTTTTAATCTCAGAGGAAATTACCGCACAACACACACACACACACACACACACACAATCTTAGTCTTGTTTTTTCTATTTTGAAGAATTGTTGGGTAAAAAAGTTAAGCTCCATTTGCAGGTTTTGAAAACCAACTAGAAAGTCCACCAATCCCTGAATTTGCTGTAAGCTACAACATTTAATAATTAAAACACAAAATGCACACAACAAATAAGGACTATTAAAAAAGCTACAAGGGAAAAACATCAAGCCACAATAAAAGCGGATCCATTAGAATACCCCCTGACATTTTAATGGAGACTCTGAAGGCCAGAAAGGCCTGAAAGAATGTTCTACAAACTCTAAGAAGACACAGGTGCCAGCTGAGACTACTGTAACCAGTAAAACCATCGATAACGATTGATGGAGAAAGAAAAAAAGTTCCATAACAAAAACAAATTTAAGCAATGTCTGTCCAGCAACTGAGCTCTACAGAGGACACTAAAAGGAAAGGTCAGTCTGAAGAGAAGATCAACTACACCCAAGAGGACACAAGGAATAAATAATCCCAGAATAATAAGTAAATGGAGGGGGCTATACTATAATAATAAAATAATAAGAATCAATAAATACTGCTCAATGATGATTCTCAATAGTAATGGTTTTGATCCATCAGGAAAATGACTCAGACAAATAGATTAGATTAGAAGATAAGACTCATCTTTCTGCTTCAGCTAAGAAATATGCCTCACCATTGGAGACAGACATCACCTTAAGGTAAAGGGTTGGAAAAAGCTATTCCAAGCAAATCAATCCAAAAAGCAAACAAGTGCAGCTATTTTAATATCTGGTAAAATAGACTTTGAACCAAAACTAATCAAAAGAGATATGAAAACATACTACACACTCAAAACAAAACAAAAAACTAAAAAACTAAAGACACCTAGATGATAAAACAATTCTAAACATTTCATACCAAACACAAGAACACCCAAGTTCACAATAGAAACACTGCTATATTTCAAATCACATATTGACCCTCAGAATGATAGTGGGTGATACCAATACTCTTACCAGTAGACAGATCGTCCAGACAAAAATCTAAAAAGATAAATATTGGAGTTGAATAACATGATAAATCAATGGATCCAGTAGGAGACAAAGCAAGTCTCAACAGATATTTAAAATTTAAAGTAACACCCTGCATTTTTTCTGAGTATCATATATTAAAGCAGGATATTAACAAAAGAGACAACAGAAAGTATATACACACATGGAAACTGGATAACTCACTTCTGAATGAATAATGGAGCAAAACAGAAATTAAGAAGAAAAAAAATTTTAGAATTGAATGATGAAGCACAATTAAATAAAAACTCAGACACAGAAACTGGAGTTCAACCTAAAAGTCAGAAAAGCAAAGCAGTCAGCCACCGACTCTTACCTCTACCTCAGTCCAAAATGGTGATCCTGCCTCCAGAAATCTCAGAATGAGACTGAGAGCTATCTCTTCCCATTTTATATTCTCTCTAGGGCTGAGATCAAAGGCATACATCACTGGGATTAAAGGTAAGCATCGCCCAGTTTTTGTAGCAAACTAATGTAGCTACTGGGATTAAAAGTATGTATTACCACTGCCTGGTCTGTAAGGTTGACCAGTGGGGTTGTTTTACTCTCTGATCTTCCGGCAAGTTTTATTTATTAAAATACAAATGAAATGCCACTAGAAAATGAAAATATAACACACTCAAACCTATGGGACCCAATAAACGCATTTCTAAGAGGCAAGTTGATAGCATTAAATGCCTATGGAGAGATCTCATTTTAGTAACTTAATGGCACAACCTTAAAACTCTATAACAATGAGAATAAAAAACATACAAAAAGAGTAGATGGGAGAAAATAACCAAACTCAGGGCTGAAATAAATGAGACAAAAATAAACCAAACAAAAATACAAAGAATCAATGAAATGAAAAGTTGGTTCTTTAAAAAAAAATTCAACAAGATTGACAGACCCTTATCCCTTATCCAAATTAACCAAAAGATGAATAAAGATTCAAATTAGTAAAATTAGAGGTGAAAGGGAGGCATTATAACAGACACCAAGGAAATTCATAAAATAACAGTATACTTTGAAAAATCTGTACATACAAATGTACCAATACATAAATACATATGCATATATTAATGCTTCCAAATAAATATTTTAAAAAGCAATGCATACTGAGCTCCCAAAGAGTGGGAGGAGTGAGAATATGAGCAAAGAGGTCAATACCATGATGGGGACACCTGAGATAATGGAGCTCACCAACTCCAGCCGGACAGGGAAGGAACCAGCATAGGTCCAAACTAGTCCCACTGAATGTGAGTGACAGTTGTATGATTGGGGCAGACTGAGGGGCCACTGGCAGCAGCAATAGGATTTATCCCTACTGCTTGTACTGGCTTTTTGGGAACCTATTCTTTTTGGATAGATACCTTGTTCGGCCTAGATAGAGTAGCGAGGGACTTGGACTTTCCCCAAAGCAATGTACCTTACCCTCTCTTAGGAGTGGATGGGGGGAGTTGGGAGGCTAAATGGAGGGAATGGGAGGAGGGGAAGGAATAAGAAATGGGATTGGTATGGAAAATGAAACAAAGATCGTTTGTTTTTCTGGTTTTTAAAAAAGAAAAATTAAAAAAATGCAATGCATAAAATTTGAGGTAGAGGGTGGAAACCTCTGAAGAACATTATTAGGTCAACTGATAAAGGTGGATATGTTGGGCAGTGATTTTATCACTGTGTGGTAATTATATCATGGTCATGTATGTCAGAATCTGTGAGTCTGGAAGTTGCTGGGCTGTGACACAATGCCCGAGAAAGACAGAGAGCAGGAGGTGTTTTCACTTGTGACTCTAAGAACCTTAGTTCATGTTTGATTGCCTAAGTCCTGAGACCCAAGAAGACCACCATGGAGCCACACTCACTTGAATGCAAAAGCAAGGTTTCATTTATTATGCACAAGCTAGCATGGGTCCTCTACCTCACAGTCTGGCACAGTAGATGGCGGGAGAAGGACCCTGTCTACTATTGGTAAGGGATTTATAAAGACAAAAACACAAAGTAGTCACAAGGTTACAGTTTCAAAGTACAAAATTATTTATTATCATAATAGTATTATGATGATCATGATTGGCTAAAGGTTAGGTAGAGCTCAGCTGTTAGTTCCTGACCGGCTATTATTATCTAAGGGGGATAGGAGAGAAGGAGGAAGAGCAGAGAGAGAGTGGGGGGAAGCAAGGTTTATTACCGTGCACGTAATTACAAGCCATCAGGGACCTCATCAGCACAGCAGCGAGAAGAGGTACCCCACCCTTCTAGAGAGCATTATTTAAAGGCAAAACCCAGAAGAGTTAAATTAGCAGAGTGTGGGGTGACAGGCTCAATCCTGATTGGCTCGTGTCTAGAGATTTTTCAGAAATTTTATTTTTGAACCTCACCTGTTGCTTGTCAGGTTTTCTTATTGGCTGACCCTCCGGTGGGGACATTCTGCAGTCCTCTGTACTTTCTAGATGGCTACCTTGTTACTTTTGACCCTAGCCATTTCTGAGGACTGGAATGTTTTACAGGAAATAGCTTACACAAGACACAAGATAGAGGCAGAGGTCAAAATGGAGGAACTTTCACAGTGACCCCACTTCTTTCCATTGAGCTGCTTCTCTTAAAGGTTGCACTGTCTCCCATCATCACTGATTAGCTGGGAACAAAGCCTTTCACTCATGAGCCTGTGCGGAAGCTTAGAAGACAGAAAAAGTCCTGAGGAGACAAGGGTCAGGTTGAAGTAAACGGGAGACTGAGGGAGAGAGGAAGCAGGCCTGGCACATCCTAATCAGGGAACAAGGTTCCTGAAGGAGGAGCACACGGGTGCAGTATTTTCAACTGCCTGATTTTCTTCGTCCTTCAATCTTGGCTGTCAAGAACGATCTCATTGGGGCTGGAGAGATGGCTCAGTGGTTAAGAGCATTGCCTGCTCTTCCAAAGGTCCTGAGTTCAATTCGCGGCAACCACATGGTGGCTCACAACCATCTGTAATAAGGTCTGATGCCCTCTTCTGGCCTGCAGACATACACACAGACAGAATATAGAATATTGTATACATAACACACGCACGCACACAAACACAGACATACACACAACCATACCACACCAAAGTAAATCTATAAATACAAATTAAAAAGTTCTAATGTCACAGGAAAAAATGTTTCACTCGTGCTATTGTNTATATATGAACGATCCCATTGCCCTCATACCCTGTATGTGGTCTGTGATCTGTGATCTGTGTCCTGTGGTGAACACTCCCCTCCTCTAACACCAGCAGCAAGCTCCTGTCTTCTCTGCCGGTCACCTGTTCAAATGCTACCTGACTGCTTCCCAGAATGTGTTCTGTCTCTTCTCAAGGGCCAATGGCTGCTGTCACATGCCCCGCATTGTTGTCACAATGTCACATGAACCGATGAGGATGATTGGGCGGTGAGAGGATCGTATTGTATGCAGAGTCCATGTGCCTGTTTGCTCTCATTACTAGTAAGGTTAAGTATCTTTTCACATTTTTGCTGAACATTTGAACTTTTTTTCTGGATTTTTTTCTTTTACATTCAATCAAAATCCTTGTCATTAAAAAAAAACCTGTGTTTGCTTTTATATTTGTGGTTTTGAAATGTGCTCCTTTTCCCCTCAGATGTCCCTTTTATGAAGTTTTTTTGATTTATGTGTATTTGTGTTGGGGGGGGCTGAGGGAGAGGGATTTTCTGTCACATGTGTGAGAGCGTGCATGAAGGCCAGAAGAGGCCATGGAATCCCTATGCTGGGGTTGCAGGGGGCTTCTGAGCTGCTGGATCTGGGTGCTGAGACTGAACTGGAGTCTCTCCGTGAGAGCACCAAGGGCTCCTAACTGCAGACCCATCTCTCCAGGCCTCATCATGTGCCTTTTTAATGTTACTTAAGCTGTTGTTCATCATCGCATATTTCACTATTGCACATAATGGAATCCGTCCAGTTTTCAATGTGTGGTATCTTATCGCCATCAGAAGAAATGCTTCCCTATTTGATGCCCACAATGTACTCGCCACTGTTTCCTTCTGATACACAGTCTTGTCTTGACAGTTTACATTTGGCTCCTAATCCATCTGTTATTTATTCTCACATGGGAAGTGAGGATTCTTCTAGTTTTATTTTTAACCCCAGTGATAGCTGCTGAGTTTTGAATGGTTTTGCTCTCTCCAAAATTCATGTTGAAACTGAAGCATAGAGTATTGGGAGGTGTGGCATTGGGGCAGTGAGTCAAAAGGACCCGTGAGAGGCGTGCATCTACAGACGTCAATCAGCAGGGAGGGATGGTTCCGTGGTTAAGAGTACTTGGTAGTCTTGCAGAGGATCCAGGCCAAGATTCCCAGCACCAACTGTAGCTCCAGCACCAGGGGTCCTAATAAACTCTCCTGATCTCTGAAGGTACCTGTCACACATGTGACACACACACATACATGCAGGCAAATTACTCAGACATATCAAATAAAAGAAATAAATCTAAAAAATATTTTTACGTTTAGTGGAAAGTTCATCTCTTTTTTCTCTCTCCCCTTCTACAACATGAAGGGGTGACATTCATCCTGTCAAAAGATGGAACAATAAGGTACCATCTTGGAAAGATAAAGAAGAGTTCTCACGAGACAACATCTCCCACCTTAGCCTTGGGCTCTTTTTTTTTTTCTCTAGAATTGTGAGGAGCAAAACTGAATAAGGTAACAATAATCATACAATAGTTATTTTCATTAGTTGAAGTAACATCATATACATATGCACCTCTAGCCAACTATTTGCTCATTTTATATCAGTTCATACATGTAAAAATTACTTGCAGTTGCAAATCATATACTTAAATATTTCTCCTCTTCCTCCTCTTTTAATAAATAGGGTCTCCCTACATAACCCTGACTGGTATAAAACTTGTTATATAAACCCACCTGCCTCTGGCTCCTGAGTGTTGGGATTATAGGGATGAGTCACTATTTGCCCAGCCTAGTTCTTTCTATTGCACTCAAATGGAAGTTATTAGAATATGAAATACACTGTGATCCTAAACTGGCAAGGTGGTGACATTTTATTTCCACTAAGGGTAGAGACCCTAGAATCCAGTTGACAAAGTCATCAGCCCCACCTTATTTCTTTTTCAGGTAGGTTATACATATTTAGCTTTGGCTGGCCACACTCTCTCAACCTTGTTTTGATGTGGGAGTTCCCTCTGTGTGCTGTGATTACCATTAATGAATAAAGATACTGCTGTGGCCTGTTGATAGGACAGAACTTAGGCAGGGAAAGTTAGGCTGTATGCTGGGAGGAAGAAGGGTGGAGTCAGAGAGACACTATGGAGCCGCTGGAGACAGACATGGCAAAACTTGGCTGATAGGCCATGACCTTGTGGTGATGCACAGATTAATAGAAATGGGTTAAATTAAGATGTTAAGAGTTAGCCAATAAGCAACTAGAGCTAATGGGCCAGGCAGTGATTTAAATAATACAGTTTCTGTGTGGTTACTTCAGGGCTAAGCTAGCTGGGCAGCCAGGAAGAACAAGCGGGTCCTCCTCCTACCTTTAGGGTTCTGGGGTTGTTGCATGTGCCACTTTGACAGACCATTTGCCCATTTTTATCTTTAATTTTCCCCATTTCAACACATAACCTGTATCTATAGACATAATCAAAATGATTTAGGATACACAGAAGCCCTTTATTTTCCCCGCAGAGGGAAGAGATGTCCTCTGGGGGTAACACTGGCCGGTCTGCTCTGTTGAAGTCTCCTGGAGGTGGCATGCAAGCTCTTATTCTTAAAAACCCTCTCGCCGGCAAAGCTCCAACAATTCAAAAAGTCGAGTGTACTCCTAAAGCTTGCTTCTTTTCTCTTCCGACATCAAAAACTCTTCCTAGGATAAAGTGTGAGAACACAGCGAGAGAGGCGGTGCCCGTCTGCAGTCCAAGCACTCCGAGGCTAGGGCCGGAGGATCGTGGGTGCAAGTCCATCCTGGGCTACACAGAAAGAAATGCTTCCCTTCCACAAATCTAGGATTGGGTTAATTAAACAAAGTGAACCAAGTGAAATATTTTCTATACTTGGAAAGCCTTGCATTTTGTATTGAAAAGGCGGAGCATGGCGGAGCAAATCATGTCCGGTCTTATGGGTGGCACTCATCGTTTCTAAACTTTCCTTTCCCTCTCTGTTTTGTTATGATAAAAGCACACAGCCAGGTCTGGGGCCTGCGATGAGGTCAAACATCACAGTACATGATGTAGAGCAAAGCTGCTTGCCTCAGCGTGGATAGGAAGCAGAGAGGCGGGGGTTAAGGCAGAGACAGGCCAGGGACTCTCTATTACCCCTAGAATATGCCCTCGGTGACTCCATCTTCATCTTCAACAGTATCCTCCATCTTCCAATACTTCATTATGAATTGGTCGATGAATCCCTGAGAAGGGCAAAATGCTCTCCATCTAAAGCCCTCTCTCAATGACTGGCTGCATCAGCTGGGGACCACGCCTCTGACACATGAGCCTTTTGGGAGACACTTCATACCAAGTCATGATGCTTTCTTCACCCACTCTTGCCTTTTTCTTTACCCAGATTCACCAAGTGATTAACCTAAAAGAATCTGAGAAGGCAGTGTTCTGGAAAAAAATCTGAAAGATAATCTGAGAAGGCACGATGTTCTGAAAGCACATTGCCCTGTGTAAAGACTGTTCTTCGTATTTTAGTAGTTTTGTGGCAGGATTGCATCCCTCTCTCTGTCTTTACTGAAAATCAAATGTTTAGGCTAAGTCAGAACTTCTTGTGCACGTTTATGACCTGAAGTCTTCATACACTATGGTTACATGTTTGCAAAGGGAACTCAGTCTTTCTTGCTTTGTCTTCTTCCGCCTGTACCTTTTTCCTGTTTGATTGTTCCTCCGTACCTTTTCATATCTTGGTTTGTCTCTTCAGCATCTACTTCTCTGATGTGGCCCTCTTCTGTGGTTTTTATTCAAGAAGAGCAACATTTTGGCCTCTTAGGACATATTTTGTTTTGCCCCACTCTGAACTTGCTCAGGGTGCATTGAAAGTTAATGGCTAGCTCTGGAACTCTCTTGGATCCCCTTTGAAGAAAAGTGCCAAAGAGTATATATAAGCAGGGCTCACATGTATCTGGGCTCTGCTGAGTCCTTTGAGGGTGATTGCACACCTGTTCCCTTTGACCCTTCCTGAGCCCAGCTTCTCAAACATCCTGCATGAACACTGGCATGGTTGGCTCATGCGGGAAAGGAGTCTGTGAACCCCTGCCCATGTAGTAATAACCTCCCTGTCCATTGACAGGTGGAGCAGGGTTTCTCACTCACTGAGCTTTTTAGCCCCCTTTATTCTCATTGCTCATTCATAAGAGTCTTAGCGATTCTGGTGATCAGTTAAAAGGTCCTCATGTGTTATGGGGAAGATGGGAGTTGCCCCGAGAGCTTTAACCTGCACAGGTCAGGGGATGACTAAACTCCTGCAGAGGTGGTTGATTGAACCGACACAGCAGTGTTTAGTTAAAGGGGTGCTGGCTCACGGGGTCAGTGAAACTGGCCTGGCACTTTTTCAGTGTTATGTTATGTTGTTTGTTTCCATCATGATTCCTTCTGTTCTAATAAATTAAACCCCAAATGGGCCAAATAAAAAAGATACTTTATTGTCTTCTGTAACCCAACTCCTCAGGGGTGGGGCTGTCTTTATGAGCTGCTCTGTGCAGGATGCAAATGGCGCTACTACAAGGACTCTGGTATTTTCTCTCCAGACGTTTTGGCTTTTCTCTCTTTGGTGCTGAGTTATTCATAGGCAGGCTGTCCCCGCAAACTCACAAGGTTGCTGCAGAGGCTCCACAACACATATCGCCTAAGTGTCTCTTGCACAAGGCACATCATAGTCAACCACTCTGTAGTGGAAAGATTAGCCTTATGATACTTGGCTTCCTGTGTACCTGGAAATAGGAGAGACCCTGGAGATCGGATATGTCCTTTCCTCAGGGCCACTGCAAAAGCTTCCTGGTATTTGGTTGCCGCTGCTGTTGCTTGGTAACAGAACCCAGATTCCTACTGAATATTCACCATCCACATTATGAGTGTATGCTTCAGGACTGAATTTTGGTTCATTCTTATCTTGGCCCCTTTCCTCTCGATTATGATGGCCTTGACAAAGATATGTTCTTCAATTTCAGTTAAGACATAGATGAAGGACATGTGTAGCTTTTTATGAGGCATCTCCCTGAACTTGAGAAGGGATACTGAAGAAGAGATAATCTCTTGGTTTAAAGATTGTTGTCCAGAGGCAAGGCAAGGAGCCATTGTCACTATTTGGTGGCTAGAGGGGAAGTAACCCAAGGACCAAGAACAAAAGATAAAGCAGATGTGCTCTCAAAAAGATGGAAGGAACCAAGGGTTTGATGACATCTCAGAACTCTAGTATTGAGCAACGTGAAAGCCACCTTCAGAATTCTTATTATGCAGGACAATACATTCTTGTCAATTAAATTCTTGTGTGTTATACTTCCTTACTGAAAGAAGAAGTGCTCTTTGTTGCTTGTGTGATCTCCTGGCCTGTACTATCAAGCTCCGTGGTTTTATCTTTTACAGTACACCCAATGGAAAACATTTTAAGTGGTTCCTGACCTTGGGAAGGTGGCTGTAATTGACTGCAGCCTGGATGACCCAAATCTCTTTCTTCTACAACTTGGCTCAGTTTACCTTATCAAACCCTTGGGCTGAACATGGAAGATGAAGCACGTCCACTGAGCAATGAGAACATGGGCTCCATGAAATACTCAGATAGGTACCTAAGCAAAAATACTGAATACACAGCATTATTTGACTGAGCACTTCTTCCAGAGTTTCAGACTGGGTACACGATGGGTGTGGGAGTGTGCTTGGTCTGGTGGCCCAGCAGAGTCAACTCTTGCAGATGCTTTAGAGCAAGGAGAGACCTGCTAATACTCTTAATTCATGTCAATTCCCCATGAAGACTTTCCCTTATGGTCTTTGGTCTCCAGCTTTGGACCAAAAGCCATGTTGAGATCACACGGAACACAAATGTGACTCACGGATGGATAGATGGGGAGCTTTGCTGGAAGAGCACCAGGCCATCTCTCGGTAGGCACTTTCGCCCCTCATGCCCTGTGTTTTTCTGGCCCTCATCTCACCTTCTTCCTGAAGGTCAGTTGTCTCATGGCTCTCAGAACCAGTGTGGCTCACAGAAGAGGAGGGCTCAGACCCTGCTCTGCTTGGGGATCCCTGTCCTGCTGACTGGAATGCCCTTGGTCAGGAGACGTTTGTAGAGGGCTTAGTTCATGAAATCCTGGAGACCTGGCATGTTTTCTGCAAACAGTGGTGGTTTGTGCGTCTCCCTGTTTCATCTTTGCCGAATGTGCTTCGCATCTGAAGATTTAAACAGTAAATACAGAATTCGGGAGAATTTCTGTATTTCCGTGGATGAACTTAAGTAACTTTATGGCAAGGTAAACTAATCAATAACAAACTGCTTCTCACCAAAGTCATTTCCTCTGTGGCTGCAGATTAGCATTTTTTTACCTAGATATAATTTACCGTAACACGATTGGTTTTTGTTTATTTAGATTGTTTTTCAGAGGGGAAGGAAACTGAGCTTTCCAAGAACCTTTGTTGGAGGGCGGGGAGGATTGCACAGGGTCAGCTACCCCGGAGTCAGTGAGATCTTAATGGACTCCATATCTCTTAATGCTCACTCGTCTGTGCCGACAGCACCACAGCACCAGAGCGAGGGCTTTTCCATTCAGAGAGCTTCCAGAACTGACTCCACAGGACACGCCCTCCATCTGCCTGGGCCTCTAGCTTGCCCTTGACTCTTCACTCCTCCGCTGTGCCCCTGCCTCTGCTGGGCTGGATCACTGGATTCTTCTTACAAGACGAAAGCAGAAAAAAAGATGCTCTCTGGGATAGTTCTCCCTACTACTCCCTCCAAAGGCCTTTAAAAAAAAAAAAAACAACCAAACCACACTCCCACCCTCCACTCACACACAGGAACCCAAACCACTTACGACTGAGTCCTTTCACATTACTTAAAGGAGACAGCCATGTTTGGTGTGATTAAAAATGAGTATTTATACAGCTGTCCTGAGGTTCATGCTCTGGAAGAGGACTGACCTTTGACCTTGCTGCCTGAGTCCTTTCACACAAAACAGTCAAGCTCCTCATTTGGGCAGTGCCAGGTTTGGGTTCAGGAGCAAGTAGTGCCAACTCTTCCTTGATACCATTTCTACATCTGGGATGTCAGGACCAGCGGGGAACCAAGCAATAAGGGATGAACTTTAAAGACTTGCTGTCCACGTCTTTTTGTTTGGACGTCCGCAAAGCTATTTTACAGAGTTTCCGAAAACGCCCCCAGAAAAGGAAGGGGAATCCACCAATGTCCTTTATGTGTTTTGCGGAGCTCTGGGCACTTTGGATCCCGATGACACCCCAGACCTGGGGCCTCCCCTGCCTTAAGCGGTCCTTGACTGGCGTCCTTCAGGGAAGAAGGGGGCGGGGTATCTGGGGATAGATACATCCGCACAAAGCCGCGCGTTTCCCCACCAAAGCCCCGAGAGGCGGAAGAACCAGAGCTCAGCATCTGGCTGATGTTCAAGCGCTCACGGAGGAGCAGGCTTCTGGCAGCTTTGGGTCATTTTGAGCCCATTCTGCCTGGAACTGAATGCAGGGGCAAGTTCGGGTCACCACCTGCGGGCCGGGGGCGGGGCGGGCCACACACGCTGAGGGACGCGGAGGCCGGGGGAGAGCCGGGAGTTAGGAAAATGTGACCCTGCGACCCCGAACGCCGCCAGGCTCCCTCTCCTGCGCTCCACCTGCTCGTCTGCGCCCAGCTGCCAGCCGGCCATGGCCAGCCCCGCGCCCTTAGTGGCTTCCATCAGTCACCAAATGGTGGCTCTGCAGACCCTGCAGCTACTCCAGCAGGAGTGGGGTTGGGGTGACGGCCCTAGCGCCCCCGGAAGCCCACGCGGCCCGGACCACGTGCCCGTCGCCCAAGCTCGTCGCCCAGGCCAGATGCGGACTCGGCGGGGGTTGGGACGCGGGGTCGCCGGAGCGCGGAGCTCCCCCGAAGCAGGCGGGCTGCGGGGCGCAGAGGGGGGCGCTGAGCTGCTGCCCTTCCCCCGGGACCGCGGGCCCTGCACCCTGGCTCGGATGGCGATGCGCAGCGCGCTGGCCCGCGTGGTGGACTCGACCTCGGAGCTGGTCAGCGTAGAGCAGACTCTGCTTGGGCCTCTTCAGCAGGAGAGGCCCTTCCCCATCCACCTGAAGGTGAGTGAGTCTGTCCTGCTGTCCTCTTGGCCTGCAGTGGCTGGATAGAGTGGAGCAGGGTGTGGTCAACCTGCCGTGGGCGGGGAAGGGGGGACACAAAAGGAGATAAGCATTGGGGACTGGCATATGGGACAGAGAGCTTGAGAACCAACCACCTGGGGTCTGTCTGATTGAGGAACTAGACCTAGACCTGGACCAGGACTTGTGTGTGTGTGTGTGTGTGTGTGTGTGTGTGTGTGTGTGTACATGTGTGTAGAGGTGGAGTGCGGAATAAAGAGGAAGAAGTCTTGTCAAGATCTACTTGTCACATAGATCATTTTTTCTACCTGTGGAAGTCATCTGCCCCTACTTCCTCCTCCAAGAGGATAACCTTAAGTACTCTTTACGTCCCTAGCTGCATGGATTATGAAGGCATCACCCGCGTTTAAAGTTCCTGCACACTGGTGAATCACAGTTATTTTGCATAAATCCAGTTCCTCACGGAGTGCAGAGACCTGATGGAGAACCTAAATCCTCTTAAAGTGTGCTGAGGGCAGGGGGCCCCAGATGTTGACAGGCCTGCTGATAGTAACAGGGACCCCTGCTGAATATGTATGGGGCAGAACTGGGAAGAGATCTGAGGTAGGTTGGGGTCTAGGGTTTTGGGGTCCAGTCCTGGCCTAACCTAATTGTGCTTGTTAGATTTTTATTAACTTGACACAAGCGAGGGTCATCAGAGAAGAGCAGGCTTCAACAGAGAAAATGCCTCGGTCAGATTGACTGTAGGCAAATCTGGGGAGGGGGGGCATTTTCTGACCTAATGATGGATGTGAGATAGGAGTGGGGGAAGAGCTCGTAACTCACTGGGCAGCGCTACCCTTGGGCATCTGGTCCTGGGTTGTATAACAAGCCATAGGGAGCAAGCCAGTAACCATGGTTCCTCCTTGCCCTCTGCTTCAGTTCCTGCCTCCAGTTCCTGTCCTGACTTTTTTGTGAGGAGCTATAAACTGTTAACTGAAATAAACCCTTTCCTTCTCAGGCTGCTTTTGGTCATGGTGTTTATCACAGCCATAGAAAGCAAACTAGGATATTGTCTTAAGGTCACACCTTTTTGGGACCTGCTGGCTCTCAAGTTGTGGCCAGGAGCGTCATCTTGTCCGTCACTTAGGAGTCCAGAGGAGACGGGGTGTTGAAGAGAGCTTGGTGCATTCCTTAAGGGTTGATGCTGTTCTTACTCTAGGAGCCAAAGTTTGGAAAACGCGCACTATATTAAGTTGCATCATCATCATAGGTTGTAAGAAATTCAAATCAAACATCACCAAGCAGTGTCTGATGCAGGGGTGTCTCTCTCTTCCTCCCCCCCAAGAAAAAGTTTAAATTCTGCCAGTGTGTGACTAGCATTGGTTGTGAATTACATACTGATTTCATTGAGCTTAAAATGTGAAAGAATGTGTATCTCAGCACTGATGAAATTTCAAGTGCCATGTAATATTAAAAACATGTTAGAAATACATATGGGTATTAGTAGCTTTTGGTCACTGTGACCAAAAGTCTAATGGAAATAACTTAAAAGAGGAGGAGTTTATTTTGGTTTAGCCTTTACCTCTTTTACTCTTTGATGACACTGGGGAGTAAACCCAGGACCCCACACGTGCCAGGCAGTAAGTAACTCACCCACTGAATTATTTCCCCAGTGAGAGATTTATTTTTGGCTTACAGTCGCAAAGAGATGTTGGTCCATCCTCTGGGGGAAAGAAAGCATGGTGGAACTGCTTCTTGGTGGTCGGACATCATGGGGACTTGTAAGCAAGGAGCAGGATGTGTAGGTGAGGGTTAGGGATGGTCTTTAGTCTTCAAAAGCCTACCTCCACCACAAAGGCCCCACCCGCTAAAAGCTGTACAGCCCTAACTCAAGTTGAGCCATTCATGGCAGAGCAATCTAAACAGAAGCCAGGGGTGTTGTTCATCTTCAAGCCCGTAGCAGTGTGTTGTGGAATATTAGTTTAAGATGTGTTATATTTGTTTATGCTGTGGAATATTTGTTTTGATGATGCAAAATGTGTTGCATTCCTATATGTTGCTTTTGTTTAGCTCTGTAAAGCTGGGTTACTTTGCCTGTCTAAAACACCTACCTGACTGGTCAAATTTTTTTTTTCGATTGATTATGCATGCAGACGTCATTCACACACAGCACAGAGACACTCATACACAGTTACAGTCACACACAGCACACAGACACATTACAACACAACAGACTTACCTGGGACTCAAACCGGCGGCGACCTCGGGCTCTGCGGCCGGCGCTCCAAGCTCCAATCCTCTCAGCCAGCTCTCTGACCGTTACCTGATTGGTCAATTAAAGAACTGAATGGAATGGCCAATAGTTAGGCTGGGGAGAGAAATAGGCAGGGCTGGCCCACAGAGAGAATAAATAAACAGGAAAAAATCTAGGGAAGAGAGAGAGAGGAGGAAGAATGAGAAAAGGAGAGGAGAGGATGCCAGGGGCCAGCCACCCAGCCACCCAGCCACCCAGCCAGCCAGCCACCCAGCCACCCAGCCACCCAGCCAACCATGAGCTAAGAAGGAAAGTAAGATATATAGAATAAAGAAAGTTAAAAAGCTCAGAGGCAAGAGGTAGTTAAAGAGAAACGGGATAATTTAAGTTAGAAAAGCTGACTAGAAACAAGCCAAGCTAAGGTCAGGCATTTGTAAGTAAGAATAAGTCTCAACTACAGTGTGATGTCAGATACTCAGGACACAGACAGGCCAGCAGCTAGAGAAGCTGAATGAAGGATACGTGTTGCCTAAGGTAATGTATGAAGGCTGCTTGGGGGAAGCAACTTTCTCTCTCTCTCTCTCTCTCTCTCTCTCTCTCTCTCTCTCTCTCTCTCTCTCTCTCTCTCTCTCTCACTGTGTGCTTTCCACATTGGGAGATGCTGGGGGTTGGGGGGGGGGAGGCTGTGTAATCTAAACCACGAGCATCAATGCAGCTGGCAGCAGTGAGGTTCAGTTTGGAAGAAGGACAAAAGTGATTCTGGACACTTGGGACCGAGAAGGGAAAAGGACTGCTTGGCAGCCTAGAATACTAGAGAGATCAGCCACTGGTGGCTGGGTTTCGGTGTGAGTCAGGTTAGGGGTGATGTTCTCAGGAACAAGAACCCTAATGCCACCGGCACTGAGATTGTGGTGTTTTGTTCGGTACAGTGGCCACTCATACTCGGTAATCCTTTAGGCATTTCTAAAGGTGACGTAAGGTCCTAAGCACATTCTACCATTTTCCAGTCTTTATCTATATCTTTCTCATCCTCTGGGAAAACTGAGGCCAGTGAACCCAAATATCTTCCTTTCCCGCTGAACTATTGCATGTGTGTGTGGTGTATGTTGTGTGTGTGTGTGGTGTGTTGTGGGCCATGCCCGTGTCAAAATACACACTCACCCAGGGCTTCCTCCTCTCACTATGGAGCTTCTCAGTTTTCATTGGATGTTTGGACAGATGCTCGCGTGCCCGTTTTCCTCGCTGCTTTGTTGGTTCTTCAGAGACGGGGAAACATGTCTCCGTGACTTTCTCCAGTGTAGTCACGTCACATAGCTTGATGCACATTTAAAATAAATATGCTGCTTTATTAGCTGAGTTAAACAGGGTTAGATTTAGTTAGGACATGGGAGGGGAATCTCTACCGTGGTGCCCTCAGTTTGGACCGCTGTAGCCGTCAACGCATTTCATAGGCAGAGTCTGAATTACAAAGCACTTTAGATGCTCCCCAAACTGTTTTCGGTGGCTCGGGTGTCTGGTTCTGACTCTGGCAAAGCGCTCAAAGCGCTGCAGGATATTACATCATTTCTGGGAGCGCCTGGGACTTCCCGTGTAACAGTCACGGGAGACTACGGTTTGTCATCGAGCGGAACACACCGAGAGTGAGATCATGGCCAGTATTGATCTTGTGTGTTTCTACTGAAAACCACAAAGCATTTAATGAGCCTTGACCTTGTGTCTTGGGATCCCAGTCTTCCCCAGCAGGAGCAGCGCTAAGCTGATTGAAGACAGTGATTGGTGTATTCAGTGTTGGCGCTTAGTCCTAGAAAGGAAGAAATCACCTGTTGTATTCCACCATCTCCAACCCCCAGTCAGAGTAGAAGTCACGTGGGAAGCCAACTCCTAATCATTTGTCTTCATTGACTGTTACTGTATTTTAGAAAGGACTATAAGGAAAGACTATACTAAGATAATAAAATAAGAGCGACCTTGCAAAGCTCACCATAAGCCTGCAGTTTACCCAGGCCCTTGGAAACCAACTATAGACTTTTTAAATTTCCCCCAAAGATGCCCTTTTTGAGTCTTTACATAAGTAAATGTGCAGTCAATTTCAGCTTTCAGGCCCATGGGTTTATCTTCTATTTTTTTTCTTTTCATTTATTCTTGGGTTTTTTTTTTTTTTTTTTTTTTTTTTTTTTTTTTTTTTTTTTTTTTTTTTTTTTTTTTTTTTTTTTTTTTTTTTTTTTTTTTTTTTTTTTTTTTTTTTTTTTTTGCAACAGTTCTGGCTGTCCTGGAACTCCCTCTGTAGACTAGGCTGCCTGCGAACTTACAGAGTGCTGGGATTAAAGGCGTGTGCCAACACCGCCCAGCTGGGTTTATTTTTTAAGGCATTTTATTCTTGTTTTTTAAATATTTATTTATTATGTATACAATTTTCTGTCTGTCTGTATATCTGCAGGCCAGAATAGGGCACTAGACCTTATTACAGATGGTTGTGAGCCACCATTTGTTTGCCTGGAATTGAACTCAGCACCTTTGGAAGAGCAGGCAATGCTCTTAACCACTGAGCCATCTCTCCAGCCCAAGGCATTTTAATCTTGGTTGGGGTGAACAGGGACACATCAGCACAGGTCTCGGCCATTCCCATAGCATGTCTTCTTTGATCCTTCCACTTTGTACATAGATTGGATTCCTTCTGAAGAGCAACTGGACAGTTTCCCTTGATGAAAATTTAGGGGAAACAGCCCATGGTGACTTTCTTATTCTAAGCAATATGATTCTGCAGTGTGGGTTGCCCCATCAACTGTAGGAAGATGATCCTGGAAGACCCTGGCACCTTCTGGGCAGAGACAAGAAACACATGGAGGTAGAAAGGCAAAAATACTTAGCAGATAATTAAGACAAGTGCTGTGTTTGTGCATACTGGCATCCAGGGACAACAGTACACTCTCCTGCCTCAGCTAGAGGCTCTCACATTGGCTTTTTGCACTGCCATAAATTTTACTTGTTTTGTTTCTTAGGAAATGCTGAAAAGTAAGCAGAAACCCAAATCCTTCTTTCTTAAGTGCTCTCTTTGGAAGAAAATAGTTTTCTCTTCTATACAGCATTAGGAAGAAACGTTGGCCCCTCATTCTCTTAGTGACTAAGCAGAGTTACCATGCTTTCTTTTTATAAAATTTATACCAGAATTCTTTTTATAAAAGAAAGAATTTACTGGGGACTTACATTTAGGGGTGAGTCCATGACCACCACAGTAGGGAGCATTGCAGCAGGCAGGCAGGCATGGTGCTGGAGCAGTAACCGAGAGCTTACACGTTGAGGCAATGATGAGGCAGAGAGAAGAAGACCTAACTGGAAATGGTGTGGGCTTGTGAAACCTCAAAGCCCACCCCCAGTGACACACTTCCAACAAAGCCACACCTCCTCATCCTTCCCAAACAGTTCCACCGACTAGGGACCAGGCTTTCCATTATATGATCTTAGGGGCCATTCTCATTCAAGTCACCCACTCCCTAACCTTGCCATTAACTCTCAGCCCTTTTTTCCATTGGTGGGGGGGGTGACATTTTATGCTTTCTCCACCAAACTGTTGGGTTTAATTCTTCGCTTAGGAATGTTCTGTCATTTTTTTCTTTTGCATATAGGCATGTAAGTCTTCATATCATTCTCCTTTCCACAATTTTGATAGTGTTACTGTGCCTGATATACATAGAGTATTTTCAAAGTTCTTTTTTTTTGGGGGGGTTTAAACCTATGAATTATTTAGAAGTGCTTTTTAAAGTCACATGTGTTTGAGAAGATAAGCTGCCCCACTGATTTCTCTCGGCTTGAACTGTGATTTTGGTATGACACAGACTTCCAGATGTGTTACGATATGTCCCTTGATGACACGCTGGCATCTAATTCCACAAAACATTCCCTATGTGTTTCAGACAGCGTCTGTTTGATTTTTTTCCATTGATTCAAACCAGTCTTTTCCAATCTGTATAGTTTATGCTGCATGACTTATTTTGTTGCATGATCTACCAGTTTGGGCTCTTAGGGGTCTCTCTGTGAAGCCCAGACTGGCCATTTCTGGAGGCCATGTCCATTGCATTGTAAACCCTACAGTAGAATCTTGAGCATGGTAAACACCAAACAGTAAGAAGACAGGCTGTTTGTGTATTTGTCACAGCTCTTTCAGGAACAATAGCAGAAATTGGGCTTCAGCTAGCTACAGTAAAAATGGCTGTTCATTAACTCAGCTAGATGAGCGATCCTGGAGATCCCTGTTCGAGTGTAGCTGGGTCCACATAGTCAAGAAAGGTATTAGAGTCAGTCACTTTTAATCTCTTTCATCTAGAACCTTTTCGCTTTGGAGACATCTTCCTTAGTACTTTGTCCTAAAGGTTACAAAATGTTCCCAAGTAATCCCAATCAAAGAGAGTTTCTCTCTTCTGGTCCAGTAGCAGTGGGACCAGTGACATTCATTGGTCACCTGTGCCTGACCAGGTCACTTGACTGGGTTGTCCCTCTGCTCATCACTGATCAGTTCATTTGTCTGGGCGCCGTGCAATCTCATGGATCGGGAGGTGGGGTTGGGTCAGTTTTGGTCAAACCACCCTCCTATAACTAAGAGAGGGTAGTTCTTTGAGAAACCATCGATCTAATGTCCCGCCTGTTTGCTGTTCATTTCAGGACAGTGTTGAGTTCCGAAACATCTGTAGTCACCTGGCTCTCCAGATTGAAGGACAACAGTTCGACAGAGACTTGAATGCCGCGCACCAGTGTCTGAAGACCATAGTGAAGAAGTTGATCCAGTCACTTGCTAACCTCCCGTCGGATGCCCATGTGGTTGCCTGTGCTTCCTTGAGACAGATCTTACAGAATCTCCCAGATGTGTGAGTGTGAGAGACAGCCAGTCTACAGCTGGCCGTGCTGAGAGACCCGGCTCCTTCGCCTTCCTGAGCAACTAGCCATGATGGGTGTTTATGCTCCCAAAAGGACTCGATATTTCATGTCTAAGTCTGGCCACGTGCGCGCCTGTAGCCTTCAGCATGACAGCATGCGAGTGCACATATTTTTAAAGTCGTAGTGCATATTTTTTAAGTATGTTGACTTACTGCTGATTTTCGGACCGAAATACATTTCTCGCTGTGGAGCTAATCGGATTGTATATATATGTATATATTTATTAACCATAGTAAGCATTGGGTTTGACTGAATGATATTTGAGTCTATATTTGTATTATTGTGGGCAATAAGGCTCAGTGCGGATGTGTATAGTAGAAGGACCATGGCGCTCGTCACATTATGGGAATGAATGGGACATTTAGTAACTGATTTTCTGTTTTCTGGGCACTTCATGATAGGCAGTGGTGGTGCTCTTTAGCTGTAGAACTACAGGTATCAGCATTGTGGGTCCAGCCCTGACATTTGTCATTCTTCACTGTGTGGGAAGTGCTGCTTCTAAACCTTGCACCACTGTGTGCTGATCTGTACATTTGAAATGATAAACTACGGGCCACCAAGCTTATATGGCATGTAAATATAAGTACATATGATTAAAGTCTCAATGTGGAACCATCCAACTTCTCTTACTGCTTTTAAAAATCCCAGAGGAGACAGGAAAGCGCCGCAAGAGGAAGGAGAGGGAGTGGGCGCTCTAGCACTTCCTCTTGCATGATCTGCCATTGGAGTCTGGAGAGAGAAGGTGGTTTCATGGTGATTTCTTGTTGACAGTCATCTACACATGCTTCCTATTGTTCAGTGATGGCTATCCTTGGAGCTAAGAAGGGTCTTGCTGGGTCTATTGTGGAAACAGCCTCAGGTTACGAGTGGGGAAGACCACAGTGGATACGAACGGCTTGCTTTGGAAAGAATTAATGACTGAGTCAGTGTGGTGAGGTGTGTCTGTCTAAAGTGAGTGTTAGTGATAAGCAAAGCCTGTTTTATTGAAAATATTGTTTTCACACAACAGCTTCCTGTCACTGTTTCCTCTCCCTTGTCTCCTCCCAGATAGAACATAAAACCCTAAACCATATTATACAAGCAAAAGACCAATAAGATTAAAAAAAAAAAAAGCCCAAACAAAACATCTGAGGCAAAGAATCTCTAAAAATACCACTGAGTTTGTTTCGTGTGGCCATTTACTGCTAGACATGGAAGCTGCCATTATATGTGTTTGTATCAGTGAGGCTCCATGGGAGAAAGCCAATTTTTCCTTTGTTAGAGATTGTCAACTGAAGAAAGCTTCTTAGAAATGTGTTCTTCTGTCCACTTCCCTCTCTCAGTGTTGGGACCCATCTGACTTGGAGCTGTGTAGAAACTCTGCATACTGCCACAGCCTGTGCACGTTCTTATGTGGTCAATCCTGTTGTGTCTGGAAGACTCTGTTTCCAGGGAGTCATTCGTTCCCTCGAGTTCTTAAAATCTTTCCCCTCCTCTTCCAGATATTTTCCCAAACCCTGAGTGGAGAGGTTTGATGAAGACATGCCACTTAGGACCAAGTGTTCTGAAGTCTCTTACTCTCTGCACATTTTCTAGTTGTGTGTCTCTGTATTAGTCTCCTTCTCCTATAGAAGGAGGCGTCTCTGATGGTGGCTGAACTAGACACTGATCTATGGTTACAGCAGAATGTTGCTAGGAGTCATGTTATTGCTATGTTCCTTCAGCAGGAACAGTAGTATTCGGTTTGCTTTAGATTCCTGGCCTATCACTCACACAGTAACAAGTAGGGTTTCCTCTCATGGAAAGGGCCTTACGTTTACTCAGATACTGGTTGGTTGCTGTCCCATCTTTTGTGCCACTACTGCACTGACACACCACGTAGTTACGTCACCATTGTGGACTGCAGGATGTGTAGCTGGGTTGGACACTAGTCAGTAGGAGTGAAGGCTCTAGGTAGGCACCTGTTCCACTTCTCCATGTTCAGTGAGATATGGAAGTGTTGTCTTCATCAACAGGGCCATTTTGCGAAGAGCAGCCAGTAGCCTTGACAACAGCTTGAGTTGTTTGAAAGTCGACAGGAACCCTAAGACAATAAGACACTCCTAACTATATATTCTATTTCCTCTTCCTTGGGAGATCCTTCCCTCCTCACTAGTCCCTCACTGTGTAACTAACCTCTGAGGTTATAGGGTTTATAGCATGTCTATTGAAGGCTTAAAAGTTAACATCCACATATAAGTGAATACATACCATATTTTTCTTTTGGAGTATGGGTTAACTCAATCAGGATGTTTTTTTCTAGCTCTATTAATCTACCTGTGAATTCCATTGTTTTTTTTAAACAGCTGGCTAATATTACATTGTGCAAACATACCACGTTTTCATTGTCCATTAATCGATGATAGACATCTAGGCTGTTTCCAATGTCTGACTATTAAAAATAGAGTAGCAATGAACGTAGATAAGGAAGTGTCTCTGTAGTAAGGTATAGAATCCTTTGGGTATATGCCCAGGGTATGCTCTGACTAGTTTTATGTCACCTTGATACAAGCTGTTGTCATCTGAGAGGAGGAAACCTCAGTTGAGAAAATGCTTCCATAAGGTTGGGTTGTAGGTGAGCCTGTAGGACATTTTCTTAATGAGTGATTGATGGGTGTCCTAGTTAGGGTTACTATTGCTGTGATGAAACACTCTAACCAAAGCAACTTGGGCAGGAAAGGGTTTATTTGTCTTACACTTCCACATCACTATACATTATCCAGGGAAATCAGGTCAGGAATTCAAGCAGCACAGGGTCTTGGAGGCAGGAGCTGATGCAGAAGCCATGGAGGAGTGCTGCTTATTGCTTGCTCCTCATGGCTTGCTCAGGCTATAGAACCCAGAATCACTCGCCCAGGTGGAAGTATTCTCTAAGCAACTTGAGAGGAAAGCCAGACAAACCCTTTCCTCCATGAGCTGCTTTGGCCAAGATGTTTCACCACAGCAGTAGAAACCCTGACAAAACTTGGTACCAGGGCCGGGCAGTGGTGGTGCATACCTTTAATCCCAGCACTCAGGAGGCAGAGGCAGGCGGATCTCTATGAGTTCGAGGCCAGCCTGGTCTACAAGAGCTAGTTCCAGGACAGGAACCAAAAAGCTATGGAGAAACCCTGTCTCGAAAATCAAAACAACAACAACAACAACAACAAAACAAACCAAACCAAAACAAAAAACTTGGTACCAGGATTGTGGGGTACTGCTGTGACAGACCTGGCCATGCTGCTATGAGGAGGCTGTGGAAAGACTTTGGAATCTTTGGGATAGTAAAGTCATTGAGTGTTGAGAACTTATTGAGATGCAGGAGATGGGAGAATGTTGAAAGCAAAGCAAATGATGGAGGCCTGGCTTATGGAGTGTCAGGAAGCAGAGATTCCCCCAGACATTTTGCCTGAAGAATCTGGTGTCTGGTCAGCTGAAGTGGAATAATCAGCTGTGATTGACCAGAGAATCACTACTTTGCTGGGACCGTTGATGTCCATCAGTGGGGGCTGAAGAATTAGCTGTGATTAAGAAGAGATCAGCATTGCTAAGGTGAAGTCTTCTAGGAAGTGTTTTCTGAAAGTGTTCTGGAGGTGATCTAGGTTGTGACTTGTTCCGGCAACCAAACTTGATCCTGTGTAAGAGTCTCCCAGGTGGCACTGGCTTTAAAGGCATGAAGGGGTCATGGTGATCACTATGAGAGCCTCAGGGTTGAAGGGGCCATGACGAGAAGTTGAAGCTTGACACCCTGAAAACAGCCCAGGAGAGGCTATTGTTGAAAGTGTAGCCCAGTTGCAGCAGATGCCAGAATCATGGGACACCTCCCAAGAACAGCAGCAGCCATGGAGTGGAGCCTGCTGGAGCGTAGAAGTCAAGCTGTGTGTGCTTCAGAGAGCAGATGAGCTGGAAAACTGACCCAAGCTCTTTGGGGGATCCCAAAGATTGTGAGTGGATCCTAGACACTGGGCATTGAATTATTTACCCTGCTGGAGTTTGGTTTTGCTTTGTTTAGATTTTGGTTGTGCCTTGGTTCTTCCCTCTTGAGGTAAGAAAGTCTTTGGTTTATTTTTGATTTTACAGGAGTCCAGGGTTGAGAGACTTTAAGCTTTTAAAACGAAGATTTTTTTTTTAGAGGCTGTGGAGATTTTTGAATTGTAAAAGATTAGATATTTTTTACAGAGACAATTTTTAAAGTGTCTGAATTTGGACGGCTGTGGGATATTTTTAAGTCTTAGAATTTTGTACTGTGATGTCTTTGTTATTTCGTCTTGTGTGATCTTGGGGATGACCAAGAAAGGAATGATGAGGTTCAATGATGATGTGTTTCTGTGTCCGCTGTGCCAGGTTGTTTTATGTCAGCTTCACACAGGCTCTAGTCAGCTGAGAGGAGAGAACCTCAACTGAGAAAATTCCCCTGTAAGATCCAGCTGTAAGGCATTTTCTTAACTAGTGATTGATGGAGGAGGGCCCAGTCCATTGGCTACTACTACTCCTGGTCTAGTGGTCATGGGTTCCATAAGAAAGCAGGCTGAGAAAGTCGTGAGAGCAAGCCAGTAAGCAGCACCCCTCCATGCCTCTGTATCAGCTCCTAGTTCCAGGTTCCTGCTCTCTTTGAGTTCCTGTCCTGACTTCCTTCAGTGATGAACAGAGATATGGAAGTGTAAGCCAAATAAGTTGTTTTCTCCCCAAGTTGCTTTGTTAATGGTGTTACATCACAGCAATACTAACCCTAACTAAGACAAGTGATATAGCTGGATCTTGGGGTAGATCTATTCCTTTCTTCCCAAGAAACTGCCACACCAGTTTCCATAGCGACTGTACACGTTTGCTTTCTCATCAGCAATGGGTGAGTTCCCCTTTCCCCACCCCCACCAGCATGAGCTGTCATTTATTTTACTCATCTTGGCCATTTTGACTGGCATAAGATGAACTCTCAAGGGAACTTTGATTTGCATTTTTCTATAATGGCTAAGGATGTTGAACATTTGTTTCTCAGTCACTTGTATTTTGTCTTTTGAGAACTCTCTGCTTAGTTCTGTACCTGATTTTTAAATTGGGTTATTTGTTTTATTTATGTCCAGTTTTTTTTAGTTCTTAATATATTTTAGATGTTAAATCTCTATCAGAGCTGTGTAAGTGGTTAAGTTTTTTTTTATTATGTAGCCTAACACTTTGACCAAATGATGGTACTCTTTGTTGTACAGAAGGTTTTCAGTTTCATGAGGTCCCATTTATAATTTTAATTACTATTGATCTTAGAGCCTGTGTCTTGGTGTTCTGTTTAGATAGCCTTTCCTTGTGACAATGAATCTAAGCCTATTTACCACATTCTGTTCTATCAGATTCAGGATATTTGATCATATGTTGAGATCTTTGGTCCATTTGAATTGAGTTTTACACAGGCTGATAAAAATTAATGTTTGCATTTCTCTATATGTAGCCATCCAGTTTGGCTAGAACCACTTACTGAAGATGCTGTCTTTTCTCCAGTGCATATTTCTGGCTTATTTGTCAAAAGTCGGGTGTCCATAGTGTGTGGATTTATGTTTGGGTCCTCCGTTTGATTCCATTGAATAAGTCTATTTTTATGCTAATACCGTACAATTTTTATTGCTATAACTCTGTAGTGCAACCTGAAATTGGGGATAACTCTAGCAGTTTTATTATTATTATTATTATTTATTATTATTATTCAGGATTGTTTTAGTCAATCTTAAGTTTTTCTGTGTGTGTTTCCAACTGAAGTTGAAGATTGTTCTTTCAATCTCTGAGAAGAATTGTGTTTGAATTTTGATGGGGATTGAGTTTAATCTGTAGATTACTTTTGGAAAGGTGGCCATTTTTCTATATTAGTCTTACTAATCCACAAGTATGGGAGATCTTTCTATTTTCTGGTATTTGCCTCAATTTATTTCTTTAATGTCTTAAAGTTTTTATTACACAAGTCTTCAACTTGCTTGGTTAGAGTTAACCCAAGATACTTTTTGAGGCTATGGTGAAAGGTATTGCTTCCCTGGTTTCTTAGTCTGTCATTTGTATTTAGTAAGAACACTGATTTTTGTGTGCTAATTTTGTATCTTGCTATTTTCCTGAAAGTGTTGCCCACCAGTAGAAGTTACCTGGTAGGATTTGTAGAATCACTCATATATAAAATTATATCATCTGCAAATAAAGATTATTTTTATTTCTTCCTTTGTTATTTGTATCCTCTTGATCTCCTCCAGTTGTCTTACTGCCCTAGTTAAGACGTCAGGTATTGTATTGAATAGTTATGGAGAGAGTGGACAACCTTGTCTTTTTCCTTATTTTAGTAGAAAGGCTCTGATTTTTCTCTCCTTTTAAGATGATGTTGGCTATGGGCTTGATGTAAATTGCCTTTATTGTGCCTAGGTATGTCCCTTGTATTCCTAGTCTCTCCAGAATGTTTACCATGAAGGGATGTTGGATTTTCTCAAAACCCTTTCCCCCACCTAATTAAATGATCATGTGATTTTGGTCTTTCAGTTTGTGTGGTGGATTGCATGTTTTTGATTTGTGTATGTTGAAACATTCCTGTATCTTAGGGATGAAGCCTACTAGATTAGATCATGGCAGAAAATCTATGTGTTTATGGATTAAGTTTGAATGTATTTTGCTGAGAATTTTTGTATCTGTGTTCATGAAGGAGATTGGTTTATAATTTATTTGTTGTGTTGTTCGGTTGTTTAGATATCAGTGTTGTTGTAGCCTCATAAAATGAATTAGATAACACTCCTTTCAGTTTCTATTTTGTAGACTAATTTGAGGGATATTAGTGTTAATTCTTCTTTGGTGGTTTGAGTAGGAATGGCCTCCATAGTCTCATAGATTTGAATGCTTGCTCATTTGGGAGTAGTGTTACTTGACAGGGATTAGGAGGTGTGGCCTGGTTGGAGTCGGTGTGGTCTTGTTGGAAGTGTGTCACTGGGGGTGGCCTTTGGGGTTTCAGAAGCCCAAGCCAAGCCCTGTTGACTCTCTTCCTTCTGTCTTTGGATCCAGATGTAGAACTCTCAATTACTATGTCTGCCATGCTCCCCATGATGAGGATAATGGACTAAACGTCTGAAACAATAAGCAAGCCCCAATTAAATGCTTTCCTTTATAAGAGTTGCCATGGTCGTGGTGTCTCTTCACAGTCGCAGAACACTGAATAGGACAGAGGTTGGTACCAGGCCTTTGTGTGCGCTAGATAAGTTCTCTACCAAATAAGCCAACTCCAGCTTCTCTTTAAAGACAAGCAGCCCACTCCATTTCAGTTAATCATTTTCTTGATGAACATAGTTATTTTCTACTCTTAATTCAATATACATATTGAATATTTTTTTGCCTTTTCTCTCTGAGTTTGTGATTTCCCCCTTCACTTTGTACCATGGCTCCCAGAGATGGTTACAATGCTGCTCATCCTTTGGTACCCGACTGACCTTCTGTTCCCTTGGAACCTTTGGGTCGCCCTTCTGGAAATGACCTCCTCCTGTCTTAACTGGCTTGGAGCACAGTTCATGCTGCAGTTCTGAGACTTATCACACTCTGTCTTAACAGTCTGGCTGATTGGCACATCTGCCGCTGAGATCAGCCTTCTGAGGGCGGGAACCCTACATCTCTGCATCTGTGGCATAGTGACAAGTTCTGAAAGTCCTTTGGTCCCTGATGTCTTTTTACACCTGCCCACCTAGCTCTGAGATTTTGAGTCTTCTCTACTGTCAGTATTTATGATCATTCGCCTGTACACATCTCTGCATGTACATTCGCCGTACAATCTGCCAGGTCCCTTTGTTCTTTTCCAGGAGCCCCCAGTGCTTTTGCTGCTAGCAGAAGGGACTTAAAATACCTGAGTATGTCTTATGACTAATTGCATGTTGAATAAAACGGGTTTGCAGAGGAGCTAGGTATAAGAACCCTTGCTCTGAAAGCCAGAGGACTGATGTTCAAATCTCCGAATACCCATGTGAACGCCAGGTATAACTACAAATGCCTCCAGCCCCTGAACTGAGGAGCAGGGACAGGCTGATTTTTTGGAGCTTCCTGGCAGCCAGCCCAGCCACAACAGTGAGCCTGCATCCACATGCACCTGCACCCACATGCCGTTCTGGGTTCTTACAAGCAAGAAGCAGAAGGAGACAATATAGGTAGGAAAGGAGACACTGTGCTTATAAAGTAGAGACTGAAGTGGCAGGCAGACAGTGTGGGTAGTGCCATCTCTGGGATGATGGTCTTGAGTTCTATAAGAAAGCGGGCCGAGTAAGCTGTAGGGATCACACCAGTTCAGCTCCCTCCATGGTGGTGCGTCAGCTCCTGCCTCCAGGCTCCTGCCCAGCTTGAGTTGCTACCCTGGCTTTCCTGGTGCTGTGGAACTGTAAGCTGAGAAAAATCCTTTTTATTCCCCCAAGTTGCTTTTGGCGTATTAGCGCAGCAGTAGAAACGCTAAGATCCACAGTTTCTCCCCAAGGTGGATTGGCTTCCTCGATTTAAATGATGGTCTTTGGTGGGAGGCAGCCTTTGAGATTCTCGTGTTAGACAGAATACTGGACTGCAAGCATCAAATCCTTCACATCTTACCATCCCTCTCAACAGTCGGCCCCCCCTTTCCCCATTTCTTCCCTCTCTAGTGCCAGATCCCCATGCGGTAAATCTATCTGAAATAATAATGATAAATCCTGAGGATTCGTATGTTTCAAGACGTGTGATTCCGTGGAACTCAACCGAGAAGTTGAGTATTGCCTGGGGGCTCTTCATCTGGGAGCACAGTGTTCTGTGTTAGGGCTAAAGACTCACCACAGCCCTGGCATTGCTTATCCCATGTCACTTTCTATAGAAAAGCTCATGTCTGCTTTGTGCTTACAGGCCTAAGCCAGGAGACACTTCCAAAGGCTAGAAGAAACCTTTCCTGGTACACATGTGTCACTAATTCTCCCCGCGCCCCCCCCCCCCCCCCCCCGGGT
>NW_026067956.1:4154776-4235122 GCF_014885135.2 Alexandromys fortis
TGCCCCTTCCTTCCTTCCTTCCTTCCTTCCTTCCTTCCTTCCTTCCTTCCTTCCTTCCTTCCTTCCTTCCGTTTTCTTTTTCTATTTTTTTTTTTCGAGACAGGGTTTCTCTGTAGCTTTGGAGCCTGTCCTGGCACTAGCTCTTGTAGACCAGGCTGGCCTTGAACTCACAGAGATCCGCCTGCCTCTGCCTCCCAAGTGATGGGATTAATTAATGCCTGTGCCAACACCACCCGGCTCACCACGCCCTTTTCATACACAGGGCAGCAGGCCTGTAATTTCCTTATGCTTTGGGGCTTTACTTAACAGTTGATCTAACCAAGATGGAATAACTGAAGATGAATCAATAGTAATTTGGTAGATGTGTGTGTGTGTGTGTGTGTGTGTATGTGTGATTTCCTATATCAACAAATGATTTCCCGCTGTTCTCTCCTAATTTTCTTCTCCTCTAATTTAGTTGATTGAAATACAGGTTGAAAGGATCTCTTGAGAGCAGAGGATCTCTGTTAAGAATGTGTAGCCACAGAAACGAGAAACTTCAGAATGACATGCAGCTCTATGTAGTGATTGGATAGCTCACATGTCCTTAAATGGGCGTAGGTAGTGATTCATTACTCTTATATCATAATTCCATGGGGCCTTTAACTTTGAGCTATCATATTTGAGCAGTTCATCACAAATTTAAGGTGTTTCTTGGGGGCAAAGAGCAATACCTTCCAAATGAGTATGTTTTCCAAATAAACTACTCACTGGTGGCTTTACTACTCCACAGAAGAAATGAGGGAGGCATCAAAACAGGAGCAAAAGATGGGTGGCTAAATAATTGATGGATGGGTGGGTGGATGATGAGTGGATAAACAAACAGATGGAAGGGAAGACAAATGATGAAGATGTATGGATGAATGATAATCTATAAAAAGAACCACCAAATAAAGCCTTGTCCCTGGAGAACATTCACACGGGTGACCTGCTACCTCTCTTGGCAGAGCTACCAAAACTTGTGAAGCTCTTGTTCAGGAAAAATGGAAAATACATTTTCAGATGTGGTTCTGTCCCATTGTGTACTTTCACATTTTCATCTCACCAGGGACCTTTCAAAACACAGTGGTAACAATGACTTTGCTCAAATAGATACAGATCTAGCCATTTTTGTTTCTTATGCCTTTTTGAAGTTGAAACTAGACTAAAAAAAGAGATCATGTTTCTTTGATTTCCTGCCAGATGTGACTGGTGCCCCTTTGCTCATCTGAGAAATTCCCAAGTTGAAATTCAACACAATTTTAAATATATATCAACTGAATCTCCATGTTTGTGTTTTATATTATTTTATGTATGAACTATGGGGGTAGGCTTTTTTAAAATATAAGTGATTACTTACTTAAAAGGTAAAAAAATACCATTTGCTGTTTGTATTAAAGAGAATAAATATTGGGAAGAAAGCTTCTAGAGCTTTCAATCTGATCTCACATAGAAATTAGGCATAGTTTAGAAGAGATAAATGCATTATGAAAATGAATTCTATTTCTTGGGCTGCTTAGGCTGTAGCATATAACCTTGGTTTATTCTACTATGTAATCTAGGGTCTTCACTTCAACATTTCATCTAAAGGCCTCTCTAATTTGTCTTAAAGGGTTTCTATGTTGAATACAGATTTTTAATACCAGCTTTTCCCAGCCTGCTTAGTTCCAGGAGTCTCCAGGTCTTAGGTCCTCAGTCTTTGAACATTTGGTTCAAACTTCTGCCACCCACCTGGCTCCTGGTGATGTCAGACATGGGCTGCTCCCAACCTTGGTCACAGAAGCTTCTTTTTGCAGCGGGTAGCAGTCGGTGAAGAGATGCATCACTGCTACGGTGCTGAGAATAGGAGACTAAACAGCACATCGGTATTGACACCACCACTACCAAGGCTCCTCACAGAGGAGGAGGGGAAAGGAATGCCGAAGGGTGGAGAGGAGAGCTATGAAATGCTCTCTTTTGTACATGACATGGCTGTGCCAGTTATGAACTAATAGTAGCTGTGGCTACCTGCCTGAGATCAAGCTAGCCCAAATCCCATCATGGATGGCGTAGATGATCTCCAGGTTCTACCCCTTACTGAGGAGCTATTGGCAGTGCTGGGGAAGAGAGAATTACTCTTTCTTGAGGATGTGCCCACTAGTATGTTTCCATTGCTCCAGTGAATGGCCACATACCCATGCACATACAAGCAGCAGGAAAAAGGCATGCAGTTTGTAGGAGGCTGTGTTGGGAGAATATGGGAGAGTTGGAGGAGAAAAAATGGGTAAATATGATAATAATTCGTTGTATACATATATGAAAGTCTCAAAAAGAAAAAAGAATTAAAATGAAAAACAAAGTGCAAGAAGTGTGTGTGTGTGTGTGTGTGTGTGTGTGTGTACACATATATAAGAGTGCATGTGCAGGCCATAGGTCAACCTCAAGAGTTATTCTTCCAGAGTCTTCCACCTTGTTTGCTTTGAGACATTGTCTCTCATTGTCCTGGCGGTCACCAGTTAGGCTAGGCCTGCCGGCCAGTGAACATCAGATATCTGCCCATCTCTGCTTCCCCCATACAGAGATTATAAGTGCACCATCACATTCAGTTTTTTAAGGTAGGTTCTAGGGATCCAACTCAGGTTCTCCAATTATTGAGGCAAGGACTTGGCCAAGTGAGGCATTTCCCTAACCCACAGGACTTTTTAGTTATCTAAGAGAGGATATTAAATCTCATGTTAGGTTTCTTCCTGGGGTGTCCACCATCAGCTGCACCGTGTGAGTGTATTTCATATGCCACAGCTCTCGGGTTATCATACAGAAGACGTCCGTGTCTCTCCAGATGGCTCAGAGGAAAGGGGAAGACGTTACTTGTTTTTTTTTTTTTTTATCTTTTTAGGGCAGGTCCCCCCCCCAAGGAACAGCTCAAATATAAGTTTAAGAAGAAGTTTTGATTTTAAGATGTCTGTTTGTCCTGTCATTCTATAATCCCTATTTTCAAGTAACAATTTTTATCTATTACTTTATTTTTGATGTTTACTTGTCTCTATTTTGTATGTAAGTATTTGCCTTTATGTATACATGTGTACTCTGTGTGTGCCTGCTGCTAGACTAGAAGAGGGTGTTGGATGTTCTGTATCTGGAGCATTAGACAGTTGTGAGCCACCATGTGGGTTCTGGGAACCGAACCCAGGTCCTCTGCAAGAGGTCGGTGCCATCTCTCCAGCCTCACATCTATTCTTTAAATATTCCTCTTTTGCTCTATGAACTGGATGGAGACTCATAGGCCTATACTGAAGTATGCACCCACACCAAGTGCTACCTCGAAGCTCTGTTACAATGGCTGGAAGCCGTTTATTCTACGAGTTTATGCTGTGCCGAAGCAGCCCTGGCATCCGTCTGGGCTGTGTCAGGTGCATTTGTAAAGGTCTTGGCGCGCTCATGAGGGTGAGCTGTGGATCAGCCATGGCCATGTTTGCCCCTGCCATCCTCTCTAACAGTAAAGTGGAGCTCACTGGGATGCTCGCCACACGTGTTCCGCTGGGCTCAGACTAAGAAGATGTGGGAGTTGCCTGTCAAATCCGTCTTGTTCTGGGGTCGCACAGACTTCCTCAGAGCAGGTGGAACTGGTAAAGCCTCTTGTGGCTCCTGGATCTGGGCTGCGGTGGCAATTCTCCCGTGTCCTTTCCCGCATCATTTAAGTGCCTTTCAAAGACTCCTTCTGTTTAAAGTGGCTCTGCTGATGAAGAAAGGTCAGAAAGGTCAGGAGTGAGTGCTGTCTTAGCCACCTTTCTCTTAGATTCCAAACACAGAGCTGGGGTCAGCTGCAGTTCCTCCAATCCCCTACTCATCTATCCCCACTCTACTCCCTTAGCTCAGCATCCCCAGACCACACGGCCCTGACTCCAAGGTGATGCTGGGGAGGGGGTGTCAGCCCCAGCCAAACACAGGCATCCATGCCAGGAGCATGTTGGCAGAGATGCCAGCCCCCACAGTCCTTTGAAGCAGGAGATCTTAGGCAATTGGAAGCATTTCTGTTAAGCAGACAGGACTTCTGACTACAAAAGGATGTGTATGGTCTGTGGGCCCCAGGGCTTGTCCCAGATAGATAAAACTTCAATGTCCATGCCTCTCTTTATCTTGTCTCTGGTACTTTGAAGGCCGAGTCCTTAACACTCGGTTTCTGTCTAAGCTTCTCCAGTCTGTTTAAATTTCCTGTTGGATGTCTTTATGAAGGCCCCAAAGTGACTTAACAAAAGTGGGGCTCACACTGGTGGCGCTCCCAGTTCACACTCTATACACACACAGACACACACACACACACACACACAGAGTAATACATATATACACACATATATACACATATGTACCATATACACACATGCTTCTAGGACACACATGCACTAATGTGCATACACACACCATACACATATGCACACCAGTTATACATCTACACAGATATGTACCTCATCCACACATGCATGTAGGTATACACACGCACTAATGTGCACACACACACACACACACATCTTCCTGCTTGTAGCCCAGTCTTCTTGAGACTTTCACTGACCCTAGTTATTTTAGGATGTTCACAAACTGTTCTCAGTCTCACTATTTATGAACTTTTGGGGTCTCTGACATTCCTTGGGGCCGTAAGGATTTGAGATTCTTGAAGTGTATTTAATATAAATTTTGCAAAGCTTTAAAATAAATGAGAACAATTCGCAACAGTTGACTATCACTTAAGATCCCTGAAAAGCACACCCTGCTGAGCTGTGGGTGGTGATGGATCACATGTACGGCAACAGTGAACTATCTCCCCCTTCATCAGCTCTCAGGGTAAGAAGCACTCTGTGGATGCAGCCCTAAAGCAGGGTGGGTGGGGCCACATCCTGATTAGCCTTCTGCCTTCCACAGGAGGCCTGGGAAGACAGAAGGAGCTGTCCTGCAGAGCTAACTGCCCTGAGAAAGCTCTGCCCTCTTTCTTTCTAACAGACATGTGTTCTTACTCTTCTTGACTTTTCTCTGTTGTCAAAATGGTCCCTTCTCTTAGAATGCAAAGGCAGTATTTGATTGTAAGAAACCCTGTGCTTCATTGGACTGGCTGTTCTTCAAGAGCTCGGAACTCTGGGTTGATGTTAGAGCCAATGTTCGCTTCATAGGAAATGTGACATTGGAGCACACTGCTGGATGACACCGAGTCTGTAGATGTGGCTGAGGTTGGGCGGTGGGGATGGGGCAGTCTTCTTGGGAAGAGCCAGTATCAGGGACATTCTCCGGGGAGCGAGGTCTCTGTTTCTAAGGGGAACTTCTAGAAGGTGTGAGGATGAGCTGCTGAAGAATCTCTAGCCACTTCTCTTTTTCCAGCATCTGCAGAGTCCATGGGAGCTGCCCACAGACCCTCCCGGAACTCGTGGTGCAAAAGTGGCTGTCCTTGTTACCTTGAGCCAGCTGCTGGGGGTCACCAATCTGTCCTGCATCTGCTGGCATAGAGAGCCATCTGGTTGAACATCTTGTCACAAGCAGTTCTCCAGATTGGTCACATTTTTTTCCAAAAATAAAAATAATACTTTTTTTTCTCTTTTTGAACAAACTTTATTTGTATGAATTTTATACACTGAGCATAGACTTTCTGTTCCAGTACACTTGGGCATTAAAGACACTGAGGAGAGCTCTCTGCTGGCATCCGGGGACCTTCCAGGACAGACTGACCCAGGAGTGATCACTGAGCATTAGCTCTACCACAAGGAAAACATTTTGAAAAAGGTTTGATTTTGGCTAAGTGTCTCCATCTTGGGTTACAGGCTTCACGGAGAACTGCGTCTCCTTTGCCCTGGGTGGCCTCTCCTGGGCAGACTGAAGATTGAATGCAGGCCGGCCTAGCTGAAGTCTAGAAGAAATTCTCAGGAAATCTCGGTCCCTCGGGCAGCTGAACTCTCACCCCTCTGAGGCCGGCAAGGATTATTTTCTTACTTCATTTAATCAGCCAGCTGATAGATTGAATGACGGGGTCGTTATGTCCAGTGTGAAGTAATTTTAGAATGAAAATGAAGCAGTAGGTTAGACGACAGCCCAGCCTATCACCCCCAGAGCATGCAGCGCTCCTAATAAAATTATCTTTGGGCTCCAACGGAAAGGAACGTTCAGTTCCCAGGTGCCCATATTTTCTGGAATGGATGGAGTGAAGCTTGCCTGCTTCCTCCAGCTGGGAAATGGATTTCTTAGGCTTTCCTTTCTAAGTATCTGTTACAGGCGAAAGTTCCGCTGATTGATACCTCCCAGGGAACAAGGCGCTGGCGAGGAGGACGGGCCGGCTTTATCTTCTGACTGTCCATCAAACTGCTGTCGTCATTTTCATGCTCAGATTAGTCAAATAAGTAGAAAAGTGCCGGGCAGTGGTGGCGCACGCCTTTAATCCCAGCACTCGAGAGGCAGAGGCAGGCGGGTCTCTGGGAATTCAAGGCCAGCCTGGTCTACAAGAGCTAGTTCCGGGACAGGCACCAAAGCTACAGAGAAACCCTGTCTCGAACCCCCCCCCCCAAAAAAAAAAGTAGAAAAGTTTCCAGACTTGCAGAATTGACTGAGAATCTGGGAATTGATCCCATTTTAAGAAATGTCTTCAACAAGACAATCTTAGGAGACTTGTAATTTGAATATATATGTGTGTATATGTGTGTATATTTGTGTATGTGTGTTTATGTGTGTATATGTGTATATATGTGTGTGTGTGGGTGTGTATATGTGTGTGTATATGTGTGTATGTGTATATATGTGTGTGTGTGGGTGGGTGTGTATATATGTGTGTGTATATGTGTGTAGTGTATATATGTGTGTGTATGGGTGGGTGTGTATATGTGTGTGTATATGTGTGTGTATACGTGGTGTGTGTGTATGTGTGTTGAGGTGCAGTATTGCTGTGGTTCAGGCTACCATGAACTCACAGCAGTTCTATTGTCTGTCTTCTCACTGCTGGGGTTAAAGGCCTATGCCTCTCAAATACCTTCTAATTTAGAATGTAAGCAAGGTATAGCATATTGGCTTTTCTTTGGGACTTTTCTATTTTCACCTCTATGGCTTATATGTTTGTTGTAGTTGTTTATGTTTGGACAGGATCTCACTGCATAGCCTCAGCTGGGCTCACATTTATAATCCTCCTGCTTCAGTCTCCCAAGTGCTGGGATCCTAGGCTCTGTCTGGCTCTACAGATTCCCCCCCCCCCCCCCCCCGTTAAATAAAGAAAGAATTTTAAAACCATTATTTATTTATTTATTTATTTTTACAAAAACTGAGCAAGAATATCAGCAATTCTCATTGGAATAATTTGGATCTGGAATGCCTAGAAAGGGCTCACATGTTAAAAGCTTGCCTGCCAGCTGCTGGTATGGTTGGAAGGGGTGGAGCCTTTAGGAGGTCTGACTGCCGCTCTCCCTTCTATGCTACGGCAGGCAGGCATTCTGTTAGCGTTCCCGAAAGACTAACACGTATGTAGGCTTTAGGAAGAGCTAAAACTCTTGCTGTTTCACCTCGGGTTGAACAGATCTCCATCTTCTCCATTCAGTGGAGGTCTCTCTGGGTGACCAGCAGTGAGCCTCTTGCCACCGCACCAGCCTGCAAGTGATGTTTCGTGTGTATTTTAATAAATAAAGCTTGCCTGAAGACCAGAGCACAAAACAGCCACACTCGTCAGCCATGCAGGCCAGGCAGTGGTGGCACACACCGCACGCACTCCCAGCAGCCACTCTACTCAGCCAGACAGTGGTGGTGCACACCTTTAATCCCAGGGATGAGACAGGAACTCGCTCTCTTTCAGTCTGAAGACTTTATGGAGCTGAGAGCTCTCTAGTGGCTGGCTGCTTTGCTTTCCTGATCTTCAGGTTGAAACCCAGTATCTTTCTCTGGGTTTTATTATTTGTGCTGCGCCTGTCCCCTCTCCAGACCTCTAGCTTTCACTACTTCTGATGCTCCCCGTCTTTCGTCTTTTGAAAAATGTCTTTCTCAAGCTATTTTGTAAGGTATTTATCTTGAGACGACTTCAATAACCTCAGGTTGAGCTGGCTCAGCCCACGTCACCATGGAGAATAAAAACTGCAGAAAGAGCCCAAGGCGCGTGATGCATTGGGCTGTTTTTGGGCCCGAGATAGGAAACCACAGCCAGTGCACTTTTATCCCGTTTCTTCCCCTTATGGTAACCTTTCAGAGTTTTGGATAGAGCAGTCCTACTGCTTCTCCCTGCACCCTCCCTATTTCTGTGCCTCCAGGTTTTCCCAATCTACCTATCCCCCAAAGTAAAACAACAAAGGAAAAAACCCAGACACATATGACACCAAATAATGTATTTATGATGGCAATTTCCCACCACTTAAAAATTAACATTTCTTAGTCAAAAAATATAATTACACTTTACAAGGATATTTGGGTACTATAGTTTTGGTAAATGTATTGCTACATAAAAGATAAAAAATAATTTACTTTAAAAGTAGGCTCAATATATGAGTAAATAATACATAGTGTCGTTGTTTGCCTTTTGTTAACTTGAATAAGCTAGAGTTATCTAGGAAGAGGAACCTCAACTGAGCAAATGCCTCCACCAGACTGCAAGTCTACAGGACATTTTCTTGATGAATGAAGTCAAAAGAGGGTGTTGGATCCTCCGAGGCTGGAGCAGCTACATGGATTCTGGGAATTAAACCCAGGCCCTCTGGTAGAGTATCCAGTGCTCTTAACCACTGAGCAGTCTTATCACCCTCCTGACAGCTCTTTTGAGGAACTCTTGAACTTTCGTCTGAAGTATCACGGCTCATGGCTCCCTTTCTGACACCATTCCAAGCCAGGTACCAAAATGGAAACCCAGTATTTTCAATGGAGCTAGTGATTTTTTTTTTCTGAAATAGCTAAGTGGTAAGTATTTTTGCTTTCAGGAATATATAGTCTACACCATGACTACCTAGCTGCTGCTGTAGTGCTAAAACAGCCACACATCATAAAAAGATGGCAGGACGTAGTCCCATAAAACTATTGCTATAAATAGGCAGAGAGTTGGTGGCTGTACTTTGCTAGCCCTTGTTCTCTGGAAAGAAGGGCTTGCCAGCTGGAGGGGTACATTCCTGAACATCATTGGAAGGATTTCTAGAAAAGCAAGGTAAGATGAAGTGGGCTGTAGTGTGCCAGAGAGCTGCAAGTTCCTTTGCTCTGTGAATGACTCAGAGTTCTGAGACCTTTTGGCTATAGAAAAATAAAGGCTAGAACACCCACTCTCTCCCTTCACACAAAAGGTTTCTGCCAGGTAGAACATGACTGGAACTTTTTTTTTTTTTTTATCATAGAAGTCTTTTAGAAACAACTGGTTCACGTCACATTAAAGAAAGAGAGGCTGGAGTACATGTGAGGGTCTTGAAGGAAGAAAGGGAAGTGGGAATGATGTAATTCTAGTATTAATATTAGCTGTTCCTCAAAGCTTTACACCATGGTGATTAAACAAGGGACCCGTGTGGGCTCTACACAAAGATACTAAAAAGAGTGACTTCAGGTGGAAAGATGTGGTCGAGAAATGGTTATGAGAAAAACGTCTCATAAGGGAGACAGAAATCTTCAACCAATACACTCCCAGTTTATATATATATATATATGGTGAAGCAACCTACATAGGAAACAACCCTGTGACAGCAGAGCCCAGGGAGAGTGAGAAAATAGCCAGAGACACGGAGGCCAACATGGAGACTCGACACAGGAGTCTTGGCTTTGCCAGGAGCATGGATGACTGAACGGGAAGCAGGGTTGGGAAAAAGTGAGCAGAAAGAGCACACGGGAAGTTAAAAGGGGTCATGTGACATGACATGTAGATGAACAATTAACAGAGAACACAGTAGATGCCCACAGCTGGTGTTCCCTGGGAAGCAAACCCACATAGCAGGATAAGAACTCAGGAATATGCTACAACACTGTAAATATAAAACATGTTAACAAACTTGACGAAGAATGGAAACTCCTGCTGGTTGAAGCTTTACTACCCAGTAGAGGTGCGAATGCAAGACAGTTAGCACTGAACACAGTCTCTAGCACTGTAGTCAGGGTAAGGGATAAAAAGGTGAAATTCACTTTAGTAATATATTGTGTTACCTGGACAGATCTAACGTACTGTCCTTTCAGTAAATGATATACAGGGTCACAACTGAAATATTTCCATTGCTTGTGTAAGAGATATATTTTGTGTTTTATATTTACTGGAAACCATAACTTGTGCCAGGCATATAACAATATAAAATATTAAAATATATAAAGAGTTCTCATAAAAGTCTAACAATCTAGTAAACATGGAGGGAAGCCCAGTATTAACTCAGTAAATGGGAGAGTTTCGAGTTAATCTAGTAGAAAATACTCTCATTTGAGACTGACAAAGATCAATCCATTTATAATAAGCTGAGCCCAGGGGTTAAGGGAGAGCATCTCATCTTCTGGTGGCTGGGATGTATCTTAGTGTGTGGTAATGTCTGTCCAGGTGACCAGTGGACATCTCAATTAATTAGCACAAATAATTTATGTTGTCTATGAATTATTAAGTTATTATTTATTTATGTAAATAAACACTAATGTTATCAACAGAGCACAGGTCAAATAGATTATAGGGCACTTACAATGAAATATCACCATAAAACATAAATGAATGAGCATATATTTGATGTCACAAATAAAAAGTTATATTCATTGTGGTGGTTTGAAAGAAAATGACCCCCAAAGTGAATGGCACTATTAGGAAGTATAACGTAGGTGTGGTCTTTTTGGATGAAGTGTGTCACTGTGAGGATGGGTTTTGAGGTCTCATATATGCTCAAGTCATGTCCAACACCTCAGTTCACTTCCTGTTGCCTGCCTATCAAAATGTAGGACTCTCAGCTCCAGCACCTTGTCTGCCTGAGTGGGAGATGGCAGTGGACTAAACCTCTGAAGCCCTAAAACCACCACCTCAATTAAATTTTTTCCTTATAAGAGATGCCTTGGTCAGGGTGTCTCTTCACAGCAATAGAAGCCCTAACTGAGACAGAAATTGGTACCAGGGACCAGTATTGCTGTGATAGGCTAGACCATGTTTTTGTTTGGAGGAATATAGACCTTGGGAGTGTGGATAGGAAGGGCAGTTGAATGCTTTAAGTCTGCTTAATGGGCCATCCTAGTAGGAGCATGGAAGACAGTGGTGTTGAGTGTGATTTGATGAACTGTGGGGGCCTCGCTCAAGAGGTTTCAGAGGAGAAGAATATATCTATGTGGTTTAGTGATCATTCTTGTGATATTTTGGTGAAGAATGTGAATACTTTTTGCACTGGTCTGGAAGAGTCTGACTGAGGCTAAAGTGAAGAGTTCTGTATTAATTCCATTTTGCAGAGGAAATCTCAAAACAGCCTAGGAAAGAGTCTACCCTGTGCTTATTAGTCATAAATCTAATAGATATTTATAATGAAAAGGTTAAAGCTGAGCAAGAAGATAAATAGATTGAGGAGCAGAATAGAGGAAAATGGTAGCTGCAGGGCAAGAGCCCACCCAGCTAGGTTTCCAACTTGTGAAAATGGATTAAACGAAAGCCTAGAGCCGGGTGTGATCATGCACTTGGAAGGCAGAGACAGGTGGATCTCTGCATTCCAGGCTAGCTTTGTCTACAAAGCAAGTTTCAGAACAACCAAGCTTAGGCAGTGAAGGAAGCTATGGAGAACAAAAAGCCGGTGACTATGTAACTAAACGAGAGGGCCATGGTCTGGGCCCAGCGAGTAGCAGAACTTGGCAGCTTCAGCCACATGGTTATGACTTTAGAGTCAAAGATAAAAGAAAAGCATTATGGAAACTTTCTCCATGACTAAGGAAAGCCACTGAAGGCAGGCATACGTCAGGGGTGGACCTGAATGGAGACCCAGAGAGCCCATCATGTGAAGCTGCGACGTTGAAACTGGAATTGTGTTGGAGACCCCAAAATGTCAGAGATCCCAGAGCTGGGATACTTCAGGGGAAAGTTGCTAACAGGCCTGGAAACAGCCCAAGAGAAAGAAGTGTGCTGCAGTTAACAGAGCTGAAAGGAGTTGGAGATTTGAAGGGCATTTTGATATCAGGCACAGAGATGCAGAGTCTGGAGTTTGTCCAGCTGGTTTTTGGTCTTGCTTTGGTCCACTATTTCCTCACTATGCTCCCTTCCCTATGTTTTGGGACAGTAATGTACATCCCATGCCATTGTATGTTGGAAGAATGTGATCTGTTTTGTGTAGTTTGATTTTATAGACGATTAGACCTAATCTTAGACCATGTCCCACCATGATGATAATGGACTGAACCTCAGAAGCTTTAAGTCATCACCTCAGTTTAATATTTCCCTTATAAGAGTTGCCTTGGTCATAGTGTCTCTTCACAGCAATAGAAACCCTAAGTAAGACACACATTATATCATTATGTGGGGAAAATGTGCAAGAGATAGGTAAATAAAAATATAAAATGTGTCTGTATATGCATACAGTTTACATATACAGATATGTCAAATACACCTGGAAGGAACCATTTGTAATGAATGATTTGGAGTGGGGTAAACCCTTCACTGCTTTTTACAAGGGGCTATCAGAACTTAATGCTAGATTCGAGTTTTCCGGAAACTCTAAATTTTCCATTGGTAGATGGTTTAATGGGTATTTTAAATTTCAATCTCCAGGACATTGATTCTGCCCACTTGACAATATGGCTGAAGTCAGGAGAAAAAGGGATACGATGTTTCTGTACCAACCAGAAGAGGGCAGTGTTAAGTCGCTAATCTCATTTGAACTAATCACTTAAGTTAGCCGGGCAGTAGACAGCCTTCCACCTCCTCCCCCATAAAAACAAGATAGAGAGAGGCTTACACAAAGATGAAAAATGCAGGCTTATGGCCACAATGCTGAAGAGTGACAGCCTGGAATTCTGTGACATTTGGAGTAGGAACGGGGACATGGATGGAAGGGAGATGCTGGTGCAGAAAGGGCCTTACATGCTCGTCTCTTCATTAGCTATAGGGGTTGGTTTTAAATTTGTTTTTACATTTTATTTAGTTGTCTATTTAGCAATGTGTGTGTGTGTGTATGTGTGTGTTTGCCTGCTTGAGTTTGGAAGTCTGAAGACAGCTATCTGAGTAAGGGCTTTCTTTCTCTCATGTGAATTGAAGGAGCTGAGGCTTATCGCCAGGCTCCTTTACCCACAGAGTTGTCTGGCTGGTCCAGCAGTGGGATCTAAAAAGCGAGGGTAAAACCAGGTGATACGTATCTCAGAGTCAGAATCTGTGATGGCTAGTCCTCATTGTCAGCTTGACTACATCTGGAAGTGGCCCAAATCCACGTTGCTAGGTACACATGTGAGGCATTTATTTGACTCATTTCAAGCCAGAAGACCCACCCTAACTCTGGGTCACACCTTCTGCTGGCAACCTATATAAAGGACATGGAAGAAGGAAGCGCTCGTTCTTCGCCTGCTTGTCCTTGTTTTGGCTGGCAAGTTCATTCCTTCATTGACATTAGGCCCTGCTTCTTCAGGACTCAGGTGAATACTGAGACATCCAGCCTCGTGGACTGAACAACTATTGGATTCTCGGGAGACAGCCGTTGATGGAACAGTCGGACCCCAGCTTACATGTCGCTCTAATAAATTCTGTTTATATACATATTCATTCTCTCAGCTCTGCTTCTCAACAGAATCCTGACTAATACAGATTTTAGTACCAAGAGTATATTTTGAGCAACAAGCATTATACAGATGAATTTATAAAGCATCTGGGACAGGATTTCCAATTTGCTGACACAGTTACTAAGGCCTCTCCCCTAAGCTTGGACAGTACTAAACACCTATGCTGTGAACTGCAGTGCAAATTCCAATTGGTCTTACTAATAAAAACCCAGAGTCAGATATCGAGGTAAATGTTTAAATATCAGATAAGTAAAGGAGCCAGCCACTAGAGAGACGTTTTACCTCCACTGACTCCTTGGACCAAAGAGGGCAAGATTCTGTCTCCATGACTCCTTAGACTGAATGCAGTATCCTGTCTCTAAAGATAGAGACAGAGACCCACACTGGAGCACTGGACTGAGCTCCCAAGGTCCCAATGAGAAGCAGATGGAGGGAGACCACGAGCAAGGATGTCAGGACCACGGGGGGTGCACCCACCCACTGAGACAGTGGGGCTGATCTATTGGGAACTCACCAAAGCCAGCTGGACTGTGACTGAAACAGCATGGGATAAAACCGGACTCTCTGATCACAGCGAACAATGAGGACTGATGAGAAGCCAAGGTCAATGACAAGGGGTTTTGATCCTACTTCATGTTCTGGCTTGGTGGGAGCCTAGCCAGTTTGGACGTTCACCTTCCTAGACATGGACGTAGGGGGGAGGACCTTGGACTTTCCACAGGGCAGGGAACCATGACTGCTCTTTGGATAGGAGAGGGAGGGTGAGAGGAGGGGGGGGAGGGGGAGAAGAGAGGGGGGAGGTGGAGAAGATTGGGGGGAGGGGGAGGGAAATGGGAGGCTGGGAGGAGGCGGAAACTTTTTTTTCTTATTCTCAATAAAAAAAATAGTATAAAAAAAAAAAGACTGAACGTCTTTAGCGCTTGTATCTTCCTGCCTTATATTTCTCTCTCTGCCCAGCCATATCCCTTTCTGTCTCTACCTTCCTAGTATTGGGATTAAAGGCATGTGACTCCCAAGTACTGGGATCAAAGGTGTGAGCCACCACCACCTGGCTCTGCTTCTCTTTGAGACAGGATCAGTCCAGGCTCAGGGAAGCCGTGAACTCACAGAGATCTATCTGCCTCTACCTCCCGAGTGCTGGGATTAGAAGGTGTGTGCCACCACTGCCTGGCCTCTATGACTAACTAGTGGCTTGCTCCACACTCGGACCCTCAGGCAAGCTTTATTTGTTATAGCACAAACAAAATATCACCATACTTAATAAACTCATTGAGACAAATGCATTTGATTATAATGATTTACCTATTGTGAGAAGCAGGGGATTTGTTGACTCTCTGTGTAAACTTTTGATAATTTGTGAAAGATATCAATGCTGTTTGGCTGCTCCTGGCATCTCTGAATAAGTTGACAAAGGAAAAGAATGAGCTCATGATAAAAATTAGCCAATTTCTAGCATCTCAGAATACAGTGATAAAGGAAATGAACTCAGTGATAAAATTTGACCAGCTTCAGGTTTGCATAAACAGTTCCAGGTTTCTAAGTGTGCCCTAGAAGAGAATCTCCTCTTGAGCAGCCTCAGAGCTCAAGTTGGGGAAAATAGAAGGAAAGCCCTCATTATAAGCTTGACTGAATTACAGCTAAAATTCAAGCCTCAGCCTCAGGGGCTGCTGGCAGTTAAAGTAAGCATAAAGAATGCTATCTACCCTATAGCTTGAGATGGAGCTGTGTGGGAGGACCCCACTATGGACAAGAACTTTGAACCCTCAGATTCTAAAGGGTTTATCTCACCTGAGGAAATAGTCTCCCCAACCTCAGCAAAAGATATACCCCCAACCCTACAGTCTAAAATGTTGCCTTTTCTGCCTTTGTCTCATTGTCTGCTAGACCAGAAGCGACTTTCCCTGAAGGAGCTACCTGGGAAGACAATACTGATGTCCCCTAGACCAGACTTAAGGTTAAGCAAGCTTCTAGAGGGGGAGATAAAAGGTGTGGTCCATGAGGAGGTGATGCTGCACCACTAAGGGGCTTAATGAGTTTACCTAGCAGATGTCTGGGGGAATATGTGTGGGAATGGATTTTAAGGCACAGGATAATGGAAGAAACATAAAACTGGATCAGGCTGAGTTTATCGATCCAGGCCCACTGAGTGGAGATTCTAGGCTTAATATGGAAGTTCACATGGTTTTCTTTAAAGATGTACAGTTATCATCTTGGGCGGCATAAGCAATGCAATGTCCATAATGTAGGCAACACAATTAAAATGACTCTTATGTTGGTATGACTCATACGGATTTTTGGTACTCGCTAATCAATCATGGTGTTCCCAAGCATGAAATAGATAAGCTGCCTACTGAATTTTTGTTTGCTCTGTATAAGTGGGAAAATAAAAAAGAAAAAGATAAGCACATTGGATCATGGCAAGAGGGAATCTCAGCTCGTGAATCAATTTCTAAACTTGGGCTAGTTTGCAGACCTTGAATGAAGGGGCAGCCAGATTCCCCTGAGGAAGAACCTTGATAAGACACCCACAGTGAGGAATTAAGGGGTGGACAAGAGAGTGGGTCCACTTGCAGTCGCCCCTTAGTGACCCACTAGGAAAGTTTTCTTCTCGTCCTGTGACCTGAAGTTCTAGTGGACTAGAAGTTTTCATTCCAGAGTGGGACACACTCCTGCCTGGAGCTACAACTAACATTTCATTGGACTGGAAACTCAGACTTCCTTCTGGCCACTTTAGGCTTGTGATGCCAGCAGGTTAAGGAAGGAGTAACAGTGACTGATCCAGATTGCCAAGCGGAAAATGAATTGCTTCTCCATAATGGAGGCAAGAAAGGTTATGTCTGGAGGGCAGGAGACCCTTTAGGGGGTCTCTTGGTGCTACTGCCATGTCCTGCGATTAAAAGTGGACCCATTTAATCAATGGGAAACTACAACCTAGTCCAGGCAGCGTGACAAAGGGCACAGACCCTTCAGGAATGAAAGTATGGGTCACCACTCCATGGAGAGAACTGAAACCTGATGATGGCTTGCTGAGGGTGGAGGAAATGCAGGCTGGGCAGTAGAGGAAGGCAGTCAGCAGCCCCAGCTAATGGGACCAGGTGCAGAAACAAGGCTTATAATCGACATGAGTGTTACTGTCATGTTTTGTTAAGAATGTGTTTGTCCAGACATTTGCATTTTCTTTCCTCGAGTTCTTTACCATGTACTATAACATCAATTAAGATAATATCAGTGGTCATCATATTAAGTTTTATAATATTAAAGAATGTCCCTCAAGGAATATTGCCACTCTTTCTAAAATATATAATGTGTTTATAGTTGTACAAGGGATAGTTATACTGTGGTAGGCATAATTATGAGCTGGTTAAACATATAATGCATTTGTGATTGTATTTGGGGTTGTTGTATCGTGTTAGGTGTAATTATGACCTAGCTATTCTTTTCTTTCTTTCTTTTTATTTTTTTTTTATTGAACTACACATTTTTCTCCGCTCCTCTCTCCTCCTCCCCCTCCCCTTCTACCCTCTTTCATGACTCCCCCATGCTCCCAATTTACTCAGATCTTGTCTTTTTTTCCTTTCTATGTAGATCTATGTATGTCTCTCTTAAGGTCCTCTTTGCTGTCTAGGTTCTCCAGAGTTGTGGACTGTAGGTTAGTTTTTCTTTGCTTTATTTCTAAAAACCACTTATGAGTGAGTACATAATTTTATCTTTCTTTCTGAGTCAGGGTTACCTCACTCAATATGGTTCTTTCTAGATCCATCCATTTACCTGCACATTTCAAGCTGTCATTATTTTTTACAGCTGTGTAGTGCTCCATTGTGTAAATGCACATCATTTTCTTTATCCATTCTTCAGTTGGGGAGCATTTAGGTTGTTTCCAGGTTCTGGCTATTATGAATAATGCTGTTATGAACATAGTTGAGCATATGTCCTTGAGTTATGATGGAGCATCCTTTGGGTAATTCCATCTTACACCAATCAGAATGGCCAAGTTCAAAAACATTGATGGCAGCTTATGCTGGAGAGGATGTGGAGTAAGGGGAACATTCATCCATTGCTGTTGGGAGAGCAAACTTGTACAGCCACTTTGGAAATCAGTATGGCAATTTCTCAGAAAATTGGGAAATAATCTACCCCACGATCCAGCTGTTGGGTATATACCCAAAGGTTACTAACTATTGTTTTTGCTTTGAAATTAACTAAGACACAAGAAGATATTATCATGTGTCAGCTTGATAAGGGGTGGATTTGTAATGGCTATTTTTGGTTGTCAGTTCGACTACACCTGGAATCAACCAAAACACAAGCTGCTAGCTACACCTGTGAGATTAATTGAATCATTTAAAGTAGGAAGACCTGCCCTAAATCTTGGCCACACCCTCTGGTGGTAGTCCATATAAAGGTCATGAAAGAAGAGTGGTACTTTTGCTTTTTGCTGGTTTGCTCTCACTCTTGTTGGTAAGTTCATCCCTTTATTTCGAGCATCCAGGATTGTGATATATTCTGAACACCAGCTGAGATATCCAGCTTCGTGGACTGATTGGATTCTCGGACATCCTGTTCATCCCATTGATGGAACAGTCGGCAGCTGAGATATCCAGCTTCGTGGACTGATTGGATTCTCGGACATCCTGTTCATCCCATTGATGGAACAGTCGGCAGCTGAGATATCCAGCTTCGTGGACTGATTGGATTCTCGGACATCCTGTTCATCCCATTGATGGAACAGTCGGCAGCTGAGATATCCAGCTTCGTGGACTGATTGGATTCTCGGACATCCTGTTCATCCCATTGATGGAACAGTCGGATTCAGTCTCCAAGCTATTCTAACAATCCCATATCTGTCTCTATTATCTATTTATCTATCTGTCTGTCTGTCTGTTTGTCTTCATTCATTCAATCAGTTCCGTTTCTCTAGAGAACCCTGACTAAATCAGAATCTTTATTCCTATTATTGGTTGAAATGGTCTCCCCAAATATTCATTTTAAATTGAGCATCACCCCCACTGCTTAGCTTGCTAGTGGTCATTCTCTGGCCTTTCCCCTGCCAATCTCATACATGCGTGGGACTGCAGGGCCCAGGCTGCATGCTGCACAATTATCCACTGGGTTATTAGGAGAATCTCAGGAGGTAGGGAACACAGAGGTATCGACACCACTGATAGCCCTCTCCTCACCTCCTCAAGGGCCATGCGCCTGCTCTCCATAATTCAAGGATTTGAGGGTACAAAGGTGGAGTGGAGTGTTTGTCCAAATCAAATACTTAATGCTCCGGGCGGTTTTATCCAGCTCTGCAGCTTTATTGCTCATTACCAAAGTGCTTTGTCTGCAGGGGAGGAAGGGTTTGGTTTGCCCCGCGGGAAAGGTTTTCACGTCCTTCTGCTGGTGGACGAGTCCTTCAGACTTAATGCTCTTTCTTCATCAAAGAACACTTTAAAAGGAGTGGGCTGCAATCAGTACCTTAAAATTACACTTAATGAGAAGGGCTCCCTGTTCTCCAGAGTGTACGGTTTCTTTTCACAGCCCCTATAAAGAAGGAGGAGGCACACCGACCTGGTTTCTAAATTCCCTTTCCAGCCTCTCCTGTGTGTTCTGAAGGGTTTCTGTTCTTTTTCCCCTCTCAGTCACTCAGCTAAGCACTGCTCATGGGCACTCCTCTCACATGAGAGTGGCACCTGCTGCAGCTGCAGACGTTACTTCTGTCCTTTTCGTACCACAGGCTCTCCTCCCAGACTGCCCCCCCCCCGTCCTCCCTTCTCTTTCTCACGTGTTCCCCCCTGTGTGCTCCCTACAGTTGCCAACCCCAGGACAGGCAGCTTCCCCATCTGGTGAAGTTTAATTGGTTCTTCAAACCTAGTCTCGAATGTCCCTCACCAGTCCCTCTGAAACCAAACCAAACCATTCACCCTTCCGCCCTCAGAGCTCTGCACGGTTTGATAATTCTTGCTCACATGTGGGAGCCATCAACCAATGGAAGACCAGAGCTTCAGCAGCACGGGAGTGGGTCGTCTGTGACACCATCGTTGCCTTGGCAGGATGACGAAAGCACGGTACAGGCCGCTGCCATGGGGGGAAAGACAACGAGTCCAGCAGAGAGGAGGCTTTTCTGCACAGCTTCTGAGGACGACATTGCTCAGCTACTGTTCCCGAGTAAGGGGGCCTAAATAAAACATGTTAATTCCCTTTACAATAATATCAAGACAAGAGCAGCTGTGGCCGTCATTTTAGAGCTCGTCTTCAATCAGTCAGCCAATCAATCGCTTTTCTTAGGTGGGGGGGGGGGTCTTGCTATAGAACCCTCGTTGGCCTGGAACGCATTAGCTAAGTGAGCCTGGCCTTGAACTCAGTGTGATCCTTCTGTTCCTACCTCCCCCCACGTGCTGGGACTGCAGATGTGTGAGCTCACATCTGGTTCACAGAGCCTGTTTTAGACAGGACCCCAAGTGTCTCACGTTTCTGTACTCGGGTCCATCGGTGTGGTAGTAATTAAGGGATGGGAAGAGCTAGTGTCCAAGAAACCTAGGGGTTCGCGTAGGAACTTTACGACTGCAGAGACAGATCTCTGCAGTTAATAAAACCACTCCCAGGCAAGGTAGCCTCTAATTTGACCAATCTACTGGGGGAAGAGGCTGGGGCATCGGCCAGACTAGACAAGTGGGCCTGCCAATAGCAAAAGCTGGCGAGAATGAATCTGAGCGGCTCCCACCTTTGAGTTTCAAGACAGAGAGGCAGAGGGGCAGTGGGCATGGAGGAACATGGAATACAGCTTCCAGAGTCCAGCCCGCTCAGCTGGGAAGAGCCAGAGGAGAAGGGAGAACTTGAGAATGAGGGCTTCTCTTCAGAGGGTGAGTGGGCAGGGCAGCACAGGCGGAATCGTGGAGCAGGGACTCTAGAGACACAACTGGGGGACGACGGGAGTGAGGCCAGCAGAGCTGAGGTACTTGGAAGTCCTAGTGTGGCTGGAATGGAGGTGGCAAGAAGAGCCTGCTCCCTGGCTGCCTTAAGCCCCACTCCAGGCAGGTGGGCTGTTAGCTGTGGCTCCACCAACCATAGTATAGCATGGCTTGGAGAAAGCCTCCCCCCTCCCCAGCACTTCAAGTTTAGCTTTCAATGGTGAAACTTTCAGTGACATTTGTGACACTGTGCAACCCAAGTTATGCACAAAGTGTCACCTGCGCTAGTGTTATTTCAGATGAACTGGGAGAGCAAGAGTTCCTCCACATGGATTAGGCCTTTTCAGTCACTCTGATCATTCTGCTTCCATTACTATTGGTGAGCACTGGGCAGACTGATGTCTGTGGCCTTCTGAATGGCACGTGAGAAGACCATTCGGTGTGGTTGCCTGTAATAAGGGCACTTTGAAATTTGCCCTGTCCTACAGTGGCTAGACCACGAACTCCCTTTAGCAAGGTCTCCCTGAGCACACGTTCTGACCCAGGGGAGGGCTCAGTAGACATTTCATGAAGGTGCAGAGCACCATCCATTGTGCTGGAGCCAATTTGCTGTGGTGAGGCTGCGGTTTCTCAGGCCACGTACTTTGTCCTCCCTTCAGGCTCCAGCTGATGTGGGGGCACAGAAGCCACCTCAGTGCTGGCATGGATGAACAAATCATAAGCATGAAAGAGTAGGATAAAACATGTAACATCAAACAGGCTTTCCATGTCCCTAAGGAAGTGACCCTGTTGAGTTAAAACAATAATAATTATAACCCTTTTGTCTTTTTTTCTCTTTCCAGTCCCAACAGAGAGCCATAGCCATTGAACTAAAGTCCTAACAAAACACAGAAAGTCCTTCTTTTTTTACTTTTATTATTTTTGGTTTTTCAAGACAGGTTTGTGATGTGTAACAGCCCTAGCTGTCCTGGAACTAGCTCTTGTGGTCCAGGCTGGCCTCAAACTCACAGAGATCTGCCTTCCTCTGCCTCCTGAATGCTGGGATTAAAAGTGTATGCCACCACTGCCCAGCAGAAAGTCCATCTTTAAGTATGACAAAAATTGCCATTTATTCTTTTCCCATTGGACATTCCCAGTTCACAGACACCTTTGATTCTTTTGGAAGCATGAGTGTGGAGAGGTCAGCATCTCGCCTGGGCTTCTGGCTTCTTTAGCAGGCTCCACACAAGGACTGAATGTTGCAGGATGCCTTGGTCCTGAAGCTGGACTCTTCCAGTGCCTGTATTACATGCCCAGGTTCAGGCCGGTGCTCTCAGAGCGGAAGCCTGCTTTCAGGGACCACGCCCCTTAGAGCCCTTCTTTCTCATGCCAGCCAACTCCCTCAGGTTCTAGCTCTGCTTTCTCAACTCGCATTCCTGTGGTTTGCTCAGCCTTATCTGGTGTGCCCACCCTCAAATATTCCATCAGCTCAAAGCCATCTTCGGGGTTGGTAGCAAGCCCATACTTGCTGAGCCATCTTGCCAATCCACATATATATTTTAGCTACAAGGACAGTCAAATGAGTGAGTAGCTGTTATTTGGTGATAGCTGAATGAGTGAGTAGAACACGTATATGTGATGATAATTACACCACCCTTCTCCCTCTTCCAGGCTTTGTGCTGAGCCTCAGTTCTGCAGATAACTTCAGAAACAATCTCAGTGTGAATTAACACTTCAGACGACTTGCGGAAATACTTAAATACACTCACTGTTTACTGATAAGTTGAATAGAAACACAGCAATGTGTAACACCTTTGCCAGTGAAAACACCAGGGTGGGCTATTTTCATATTTTAACACCCTGAAGGGCAGTTTGACAATAAAACCAGGCCAGTGTCATGCTCCTGCAATGGCATACGTGGTCTTTACGCGTGTAATCTTGACCCAGCTCTGTCGCTTTATCTCGACTGCTGTTTCCCAAGGAACATGGCTAGCCAGGCTGGGAGAACACGGCTGAACTCCATGTTCATGATTCCCTTTTCCTTCACAGCTGCAGTGCTGGCGGACAGCAAATGGAGTAGACACCGGACCATGGTGGTGAACACGTTGGCAAGAGCCTGGGTTCAAGGTCGATTTTCTCCTCCCTGTCACTGGAGTGTCTTCTCTCCCAGTCAAGTGTCTGCAATGGGGCCATTAGAGTCCAGGAGAACCTAAGAAGAGAAGCAGATAACCTGGAATAGAAGTCGGTTTTCCGAGGAAGGTTCTTTTCCCAGGACAGTGCTGACAAACTTTCTGTACTGCTATGGGTAGCACACATGCAGCTTTCTGTTAGTAATGGCAATTCCCCAAACAAACCAAAGACTCCACACCATGGGGCCATTTTGTGGTGCATGCGTCCATATGTGTGTGTATGTGTGTGTGTGTGTGGTATGTAAGTGGTATGTGTGAATAAGTCTATGTGTGTGTGTGTACATGTGGGGTGTGTATGTATGTGTGTATGGTGTGTGTATGTATGTGTGTGTATGTATGTGTGTGTGTGTGTATGTGTGTGTGTTGCTGTGCTGGTGATTGAACATGTACACGCTAAGCAAGCACTTCCCCACTTAGCTGCATCCTGGCCTCTCCTGCGGTGTTTGAAGTCAACCTTCATTTGGTGGCTACTTCATTCTTAATTAAATGGGATCACATGTCAAACTAACCATTCTGTGATAGTAATAGAGTTTTCCTATGTATAGTTTTATATAGAATCGTGTCTATTTGTAATTTTATCATGTCTTATAACCTAGCGTGCTTGATATTCAAGCTAGTCCTTCAGCTTCCAGATGCAGACCTTTGATCTCAATGCTTGTGTGTGAGAGAATCAACCGAGGGCAGATCCAAGTTCGTGTGTCAGCTTTATTGCTGTTCTGACTGTCTGTAAATGATCTTGCGCTTCAGTTCAATGGAACTGCTCAATACTGCTTACACCGATGTTGTGAAGCTATCTGGGAGCATGCGGAGCGACTGGCTACCTTTCTGTTTGGATCTCAAATTCAGCCCTTTCCATGTTTTGCATCTAAGAATATGAAACAAGTTGGCCACCAGCTTACTGTAAGAGCTTACCACTGTCGGCAGATGTCAAGGGCCATCTGGCCACCTGATGTAGTATATGGGGCACAGCAAGGGTGCTCAGAGAGTCCTGGTCTCCACACCCAACTGAGCTCCAGTTTGGCTATGGCTTTGGGCAATCCCCCCCTTCAGCCTTGTCACTCGTGGAGCAGAAACTCTACTGCAATCAGAGTCAAGCATTTACAGCTAAACTGGACCCTCCCACAGCATTTCCTAAAAGGTTCAAACTTGGCACAAGATGAGTGACATCCGCTTGGCATGTAGCTCATGACCCATGCTGTGCCAGGCAAAGAACATCTCAAGGTGCCAGGTGTGTGGCTGAAAAATGCCAGCAGTCTTGGGCGTGCCAGACCCCACTCGGCCTTGCACACTGCTCAGAGCAGAGCCCAGCCAAGCCAGGGAGACACATCTGTGCAGCCCTGAAGCCTGGTGGCATTTGTCTGTCAATTTCATGTGTGAGGCACATGTTGAATCTGTGGCTTGAGCACTGAAATACAGAACCAGGGTTTCCTGCTTCTTCCTCTGTGTCTTCATCTGGCCCCAAATCCATGTCCAGGGTCCCCTCAATCCAGTGAAAACGAGGTAGAACTGCCCCTTCCCTACCTTCCTGCTTTCTTGGGGGCATGGCTCAAGTATGTTTACTCAGATTGGTGAACAACCTTCTAAGCATTTTTTTTCTACCTTGAAGGGGAGATAACTGTTTTTCAAATGAGTACAAAGGCACTCTATGGCTATGTTCTCCAGGAATTAGGAAACCAATAGAATAGCATCCATGACTTGTCTTGGGAGAGGCTCTGACTTGCACGCTCCGTCACTAACGCTGGTTGATGTCATGTAGAAATGTTTGGGTTGAGTAGTAGACAGAGTTCCTTTCACAGCCAGCAAGACTCCACTTCCTTCCCCAGCCCTCGCCACCACAGCTTGGCTGTCCGTACTCCCTGCCATTCTGAATTTTCCCAGCATGTTTCCTCTCTGTCAGTGTGTGAGAGAGGGGCCAAAGGTTTCTCAGGGCCGTCCTGAATGTGGATGATAGTCAGACTCTATGGCCAGTCTGCAAAGATTACAAGAAAAAGCATCAGGGGGCCTGGGAAGCTGGGAGCATCCTTGAGATTCACACGAGATCCCTGTGGGTGTAAGAGGACACCTCAAAGTCCACAGTGTTACAGACAGAACCTAAGAAGGTTGGAAGAGAAAAACAAACCTCACTCCCACGCAGCTCCAACTCCCCACTTCAGATCTTGGCATTTTATTTTTGAAATAAAGGCAATATTAATGGTGACAGATACATAAACAGGGATGTAAAGTAGACATCTTTGGGGCACCAAGACTCGCGGAAATACTTGCTAGCCTGTCCTGAGATGTTTTCATTTCCTTAGGAGTTTTTTAACTCCATTAAAAAAATACTCACAGTGGGCAATTTAGTTAGCTGCAGTGTGGAATTAAGATAAAATCATTCAGAGGTTCATTTTGGTGCTAACTCTAGGAGTCCTTGTTAGTGTCTGTTTTGCTTTTTTGGTATTTTGCTGTTTTTAAGTCTAGTTCAAAGGCATTATGATTAATCACTTTTAAGAAGAAGTATTAGATGCTGTCCCTATATCTGCCCGGTCCCAACCTGAGAACCTGGATGTCCAAGCACACCAGTATAGTAGATGCCATTCTTGGGGACACCTGACAGCCCTAGGGAACATTCATGTGAACAGACAAGCTACTGAATGCCATTTTCATATCATGATGAGGTTCTGCGTTTTTGGCTGCAGGATGACACTCCGGATGTAGTTCTCTGAAATTGAAGCTGTCTATTTATAAAGGAAAGCCAAGCATCACTTCACGGCAGCCTTCCCAGAAGCTCTGTTCTCTTATCAACTAGTCCAGGTGCCACCCAGCACCCCGCACTTAGCTGAGGGTTGAAATGAAGACCCAGCTGGGAGAGTGAGTGCCCCTCTATCCTGGGGGGATTGTGCCCAGGAGAACCTGGAGATTTTGCCCCCCCTATTCTCAGCAAGTCCCCCAATAAACAAATGGGAACAAGTCACATTGCCTGCGGGAGTCCCCAGTAGAGGCTTCAGTGAGCATCATTTGTCATGGTCACTTACACATCTGGCAGGCAGCAGGAAGGAAGACTGAGAGACACTTCCTCCAACAAGGTCACACCTTCTCCAAAATGGCTGCAACTCCTAATAGCGCCACTCCCTGTGGATCTTTGGGGGCTCTTCTTACTCAAACCACCACAAGGGCAAACAAAAGAAAGCACTGGGGTGGAGAGGCAAGATGGCAGGCATATTGAGAATAGATGGTGAGGAGTCTAGGATATAATCTATCTCTGTCTAGAATCTGCCCTGGGAACCAGACTGGCAGCCCTCCAGTGTTATCCTTCCAAGTGTTAGGGTTACAGACAATAGCTTTCTGATCTCTGCACTGAATCCCTAATGTGGGGTTATTAAGTAGACCGACTATCCTGGGAAAAGTCGGAAGAACTTTAATGGCCTTTCCTGAGCCAATAGCAGGTAGTCTCTTAAATACTTCATATATATCACTCCATTTAGTCCTCACGATAGCTAAGATGCTGGCAGAAAAGGATATAAAACTTGGCATGACAGCAAAATGTGGTTCCCTCTTCTTGCAGTAACATCAGGGAGCAAAGGTCACCCAAACCCTTCCTTGAGAAATTTCTTTGGTTCACCTCATTGCTTAATGTTGACTAATGTTCTCAGACATAGAGGAGTCGTGACCTAGTTTGAGTACTTTAGCCCAGAAAATTTACAGCTATTTTCTCTTCATTAAAATAGATAAGCCCAGAAGTTTGTAGTTGTTTGGACACTATAAAAAATTGTATCTCACAGAACAATCTTTTCCTATAATTTCTTTTTTTTTTAAATGTCTGCATGTTCCCTAACTTCCAGACTCTTCTTTGAGGGGTCTGTGCTGGTTGATTTTATGACAGCTTTTATAAACTCCAATCATCTGGGAAGATCAGCTTGCCACTAAGAAAATGCCTCCTCAGATTGGCCTAGGAGCAAGTCTGAAGGGCGTTGTCTTGATTGATGATTGACATGGCAGGGCCTAGCTCACTGTGGGTGGAGCTATCCCTGGACAGGTGGTCCTGGGGTATGTAAGAAAACAGGTTGAGTAAATCATGAGGGGCAAGCCAGGAAGCAGCATTCCTTCATGGCCTCTGCCTTGAATTTCTGTTCTGACTTCCTTTGATGATGGCCTGTTACCTGGAACCTTGCTTTCCTCCTCAACTTACTTTTGGCCATGGTGTTTTATGACAACGTCAGGAACCCTAACTAAGACTGGGTGATACCTAATGAGTTAAAAATAATTAATTTTACATTTCCTCAAATCTACCTTGTGAACATTATCTTCTACATTTTATAAATGAACCAGTCAAGGCCTAGAAAGCTAAGGGACCTACCTGTCCAAAGTTATGGGGACCCCTATGTCCTAGAGTGGGAATTTGAACTCAAGGAATCTGATTCTAGATAATTCTCCCTACCCATTCAGCATGCATTTGTTAAATACATCTCTGTTCTTGATTTTTCTAGATCTCTCCTTTATTTGAATCTAATATATTTGACAATTATTTACTGAGCTGCTGAGATGTCACAGTTTCAAATTAGTCTGAATGGCAAACTGTATTAAGGCTGCATAATTCCAGTTTTAAAATAAACTCTCATTCATATGTCTGGAATCCAGGAAAATACCTTCATATGATTTACTGTGTCCTTTCTTTGGTGTATTACGGTTGTCTGTTCTCATGGGGGACCAAGTGTATTTGACACAGGTAATTGGATGAGCCAGGCACTCTAACAATCAAGTTCTTTGATGAATGGATAACAGCTGACATTAAATCCCAAAGCTTTTTCTCCCCAGAGCCTTGATCCCATGCCTATCTTATTTGCAAAGCTGGAGAGGTAAAATGGTGCCTGGGAAGGCTTCCTTTGGCCAAATCCACACTGTGTTTCAGAATGTTTGCTCTCCACCTCGCCTCTCCACCCTGTTCTCAAGGAGCGTTGGTTCTTTGTGGCAGGATCTATCCAAGCAGGTGTAATTCTCAAGGCTGGATCCCTTCTCTGTTTATTTCAGTTGCCAGGAGGTTCTGAGGTTCCCACTGTATCTGCTTGAGATCATGAAAATGTAGAAATATGGCCTGATGGACCTGCGACTACCTTCAAGCAAGAGGTGTGGATCAATGCTCTGCTCTTGGAGAAGCAGCCTCTCATGACTGCACTCTGAGGTGTTTGCCTCCATCACGTGGGTAGCAACTCCAGCTCCTAGTTAGGAAATTCTGCTGCAGGCCAGGGAGGAAGGAAGTGCTGACCCCAGGCCTGCCCCACAAGAACAGGAGTGGGTGGGGGTGCTTAGTTTATTGTTTTATATGGTAGCCCCTCAAATCACATGGCAGCTGGCCACTGACACTTTCTAAGGCTGGAACTAGGGCTGGAAGAAATGTCTAGCAGCCTGATTTCCAGATTTCAGTTTTCAGTGGGTAATGTTTACTACAGGAGCAATGGTTGTATTTATTTCCAATGCAGCAAAAGGCTAGGGGAGAGTTTTCATAGTTGCTATGACCTCCTGCAAAAAATCCAGCTTTGGAAATGAGAGCAATACAATATGCAAAACTATTTTTTAATTTACTTTATTTTAANATGTGTGTATGTATGTAGGTGCACATGTGTGTATGTGGGTGCATGTGTGTTTGTGTATGTGGATACACATGTGTGTAGGTATCTGGTACTTGTGTTATGGTGTACATGTTTAAATGTGTGTTTGTGTATGTGGGAAAGTGTGTGCTTGCCTGTGTGTGCATGCATGCGTGCATGCACGTTTGTGTGTGTAGGCCAGGTTGATATCTGGCATCTCCTTTGATTATTTACTGAGGTTGGGGGCCTCTCTCATTGGACCTGGCATTTACAGATTGGCTAGTCTGGCTGAGTAGATGGACCAGAAGACACTTCATCTCTGTTCCCTGAGGGCTGGGGCAACAGACTGGCTACCATGACTACCAAACTTTTATGTGGGTTCTGGGAATCTGAACTCAAATCCTCATGTTTACACAGTCAGCATTTTACCCCCGAGCCCTCTTTCTATTCCTAGACACTGGTATTTTTAGCTCTGACCTCTTTTAGTTTTAGCCGAAATTCCTCTAAATTGGTGAAGAAGTGAAGTGTCAGTGTCTGGTCCAGTTCCTGCTTCCTAGTGTTACCTGTGTGACCCCAGGTGACCTTGGGTCTCTTCCCAGTGATGCACCGTCATGGCTGGGTGGGTAGGGATGGCGTCTTTCAGAGGGACTGGGAAGAAGAATCTTAGCCCAAGCCACACTGTAGGTCACCCCTTGACAAACTGGCTGCAGAGAACCAGGTTGTGTCTCAGTGACACAAGAGTATGGGACTTCCAAAGGGCCTGATAGACCACTGAGTGGTCATTCTTTCTCTGACTGCCTCTGGCTCGATGTCCCCATGGTCCCCAGACTCTCCTCCATTGTGGTGCTCACCCTTCAGTTTGCCTTCCGGCTTCAGGCTTGGGACTGACAGAACTATTGAACAGTGACTGACCTAGAGCCTCAGGACTTTTATGTGAGTTCAAACACGGAACGTAACTTCATTGGCAGCACAGATGCAGAAAAGAAGGTGGGTCACCCTACAGCAAGTGAGAGAGATCTTCAAGATGCCCGGAGAATTCATGTTGCTTCTCTAAGATTACTGCTAGTTTTTTTTTTTTTTTAAAGTAGATAAAGAACAAGGCCCTACTGTCAAAGCAATGGCCATTTATTCTCTCTGTGATGACCTCCAGGCTGGGCCTGTGTTGGGGCACGGTAAGAAGCACTGGAGCGCTGAGTTTCTCCTTAAGGGTGTGTCTGTTAAGAATTTGGGACAGCTTCACTTCCTGCAGATTCCCCTCCTTCTCCTTGAAGGTGGTGTCAAGCTAACGGCAAAGAGATCCCCAGGCACTCCATGAGCAGCAGTAACTCTTGGGAGTCCCAGCAGAAGGCAGAGGCAACTCCTGTAGCTTTGGATTTCATGTAGGTGCCGGTTACATATTCCCATTCGTCTTTATGGGTCTCCGAGAAGCTGTAAAAAGCCCCTGGTCTCCAGAGACTGATATTCGAAGGCAAGCAGCTAGAAAAATCCTTCTTTAACATGCTCTGAAATGAATTCACGATGGCAAGGGAAATGTGTCTTCTAGCACGAGCTAAAGTAAATAATAAAGCAAACAGTGAGGCTCTCAGGGCACCTCCAGTGGGGGGTTTGATCAGCATCTCTCAGCCCAGAACACATTGGGACATTCTCGGAATCCAGGTGGCACAGAAATCCACCCACAATGGGTGTCTGGACTGAAGTTTTGCGAGGACACTTTACAACAGGGCTTGGTACTCTCTTAGAGACTAGGAATGCTAGGGCTGGATTGGTGAGCAGAACTTGTGCTGCACAAGGGCATGAGTTCAAATCTCCAGAGCTCACATAAAACCAAACACACTAACGCAATGCTAGATTCTCTACAGTAAGACAGGAGATGGAGCCAGGGAAATACCTGATGCTCCTGGGCTAGCTGGACTGGCGTGTGCCAGTCATCCCAGCAAGTCCAAAACACCAAGCAACCATACCCTGGATCAGGGTGTGTAGTTAGACTTGTTGTCAACAACTTTGAAGAAGCTGAAATTCTCTTACCTTCAGACCAGGTGGAAATAGCCTCACGTTTTTGAGCCCCCACAGTTGTCTTTATTAGGCTGCCCTGTGGGCATGTTCTGTGAGTGTCTTGATTGTTAATGACCTTAGCCAACTGTGGGTGATACCATTCCCTGGGCAGATGGTTCTGTACTGTAGAAGGAAGCTAGTTAATTGTGAGCCCTAGTAAGTCAAAGAGTGGGCCAGCGAGCAGAATTTCTCCTTGACTCCTGCCTCCAGGTTCATGCTTTCGGTTTCTGCTCCACCTTTCCTTAAAGACGGATTGTGACTTGGAAGTAAAAGCCAAGTAAACCCTTCTCTCCCCTAAGTTGTCTTGTTTGGAGTGTTTTATCTTAGCAGAGGAAAGCAGACTAAAGCAGGCAGTAAAAGGAAGAGGCAGGGGATATGGAAGAGGAAGAGAAAGAAGAGTTGCTCTAGGGTTGCCATCTTACTACGCCCTGAGAAACCAAGGGGGAAGGTGCTTTAGAACATTTGGATGGACAGACAAGGACGTTCGGTCAACAATTCCCAACCTTAGCTGAGATTTTCCATCTAGAGAAGGCACCAGGGAGCATAAAGAAGCAGGTAACATCCTTACCAACCTCTACCCTCCCAGAGTTCTTTCTGCATGGTTACAGGTTCCATCTCCGTGAGATCAGTCACATGCCTCCTCGTCTTGCTCTGCCTTGGGTTTGATCTATGAGGCAATCCTTCTGGGTAAGGACTAATGCTGACTCTACTTTTCTGGGCTGATTTTATTTCATCCCAGCAGGCACGCAGCATCAGGATAGTGTTCCTTCCCCAGCACCCACATCCCACATGTGTGTCTATGACTACATCTCACAGAGGCAAACGACGCACACATTTCTACAGAGATTCCGTAAACATTAGAGCTTGTTTTACGAGGAGGATCCTTAGTTATACTCTGATTCCCACACAATGATGTGCTGCAAATGACTAGTCCATGCTCTTTTTCAATAATCTGCAAGTAGATGTTTGCTCTCAACAAGTGAGTCACCAGTAGAAAACAAGTGACCCTTCACATTTGGGAGTGCTGATAAAGTCCGAGTTTGAATTAAAAAGTACATGTTGTAAGACCACTGTGTTAATCTACTTGAAGCAGTGGCATGTGGTGGGCAGGAACTGCTGCCTAGGAGTGATGCGGACAGAGGAACACGGTGAGATCATGCCATCCGCGTAAGCCCAGATTGCTCAGAGTCTCCACCAGGGCTATGCATATAAATTTGCAGTCTGGAAGATTCAGACCACATGCCGCTGCCAGCTGTCCTCTGGGTTTAGCACAACCGTGTGCTTTGCAGGAGAAGCCTTGCTACTAGTAGCTAACAGTTGACAGATTAACGGTCTAGTGTGGCTTTTTTTTTTTTTTGATACTGTGCTCAAAAGAACATACTAGCTCTATGAGGTAAGGGTGGAGGTATGTCGTGGTCAGAAAATAATTGTCCTAAGATTCTGTTGCAGAATCAGAATCATATCAACATTTAAGTAGCTCTGAAAAGCCTTCCAGTAAAGACCCCACTTATATCAAACTAAGCTGGTTCTAGGCATCAGATACTAGTACACATAGTTCTAAAAGTTTCCATTAGTCAGGATTTTCCAGGAGATGGCATGCACTAGACGAGATCAACTAGGAAGACCTGAAAGAAGAAGACAGCACATGGAGGGAAGATATTGTCCCTACTAAGCACAGAGCCACAGGGTTCTCTAGAGTGACCGTGGCGGGACGTCTGTGTTCACACATAAGTGTGACCATTGCTAAGGGACATGTGATGGCAGCAGAAACAGTGCCTCTTCTGTAAATGTATACCAGTGTGTCTGGGCATCACTTCCCACCTTCCTGCTTAATTTTGGTCCTGGCTGCATCATTCCTGGCTGTGCTCCCAGGGAATGGCAACAATTATTATTACTAACATGTTGTTATTATGGTTTCTTTGTCACTTAAGTTACATAGACTGAGTTCAGATCATAACTAAGACTTGACTGATCCGACCATTGGAGTTATTTAATACTTATAGACAGCCCATGAACCACATGTGGTGTGGGAAGTCCTGTCTATGTGTTGCTTTTTATTGGTTAATAAATAAAGAAACTGCTTTGAGCCTAAAGCAGAGCAGCGCATAACAGAGCTAGGAGGGGAAAACTAAACTGAATGCTGGGAGAAGGGAGGCAGAGTGAGAGAAAATCCATGTAGACCCACTGAAGCCTGATGGAACTTTACCCGATAAGCCACAACCATGTGGCAACACACAGATTACTAGAAATGGGTTAAATTAAGATCTAAGAGTTAGCCAATAAGAAGTTAGAGCTAATGGGCCAAGCAGTGATTTAATTAATACAGTTTCTGTGTGGTTATTTCAGGAGTCATAGCAGCCAGGAAACAAATAAGCAGTCTCCCACTACATACATGGGTTTTAGATAGAAATGCTTCTCTTCAAAAATAGCACTTGGGGGCTGGGAGACACCTCAGTTGGTAAAAGGCCTGCTAGGTGAGCTCAAGGCTACCCAGTACTCACATAAAAAAGCTGGGCATGTCTGTTCATATCTATAACCCCAGCACTGAGAAATGGGGAAGTGGTGCCCAGTAACCATCTAGGCAAACCAATTATGCGCTCCAAGTTCAGTGAGAGACACTTCTCAAAATTAAGTTGGAGCATGACTGAGGAAGATACTTGATATCAACTCCTGGCCTTCATCCACATGTGCATACCCATATGCACCTGCCTTCATAAACAAATGCATCTCTCTCTCTCTCTCTCTCTCTCTCTCTCTCTCTCTCTCTCTCTCTCACACACACACACACACACACACACACACACACACACACACACACACCAGGGCTGGGGGGGAAGATTCCAAGTCTTGATTCAATGGAATATGGACTCTGAGGAGCACAATTCTAGACATTATACCAGGCAGTATCTGTCAGATGGATGTGGGACCCTATCTGGGCATGCACCCTGTCATTTACCATCTCTGAATTGGAAGGTCATGGGGAACTTTCTAGATGTACAACTCCATGAAAACATTAGCTAGAATAAACATCTGTTCTTTATTTCACACCGTGCTAGGACTTCATGAGAAAATAACAATGAGTAAATGGTTTGATTGCCCACTGGGACTAAGGAGAACTGGAGATTTACACAGGAAATCATTAGGGAATGCGAAGGATGTAAACTTAAGTGCAGCCGTTCAGAATTTAATATATCCAACTTATTAAACACATAAATCAAAACCAGCTCTTCCCTTTATCGAAGATTTCTTCCTCTAAATTAGTGTCTTAAATTGGGTCCAAAGACATGTTTTATTTTGCCCACACAAGATTTTGTTTAAGCTTCCAAAATTGGTAAAATTGGGGCTCTTTTTCTTTAAAAATGAAGAGATGGGACTATGGGCAGAGGTAATGATGTACGTTATTTCTTGGTTTTGTTTTGTTATTCTCCACAATGAGCAAGGTGATCTTAGAAAGCTTTTCCTGAATTGTTAAATTTTCAAACTGCAGTTGTTGCCTTGAAAGCAGCTCACGGGCTCAGTGGAAGAGAACCATGGCGTTTCTTCCTATCTCAGTGCGGTAGCAACAGCGTGGATGGCAGCTGGTGTCTGAGAAGGAGATGCAGACATGACCTTTCTGGGGATGGTAGATGTGGCCAGTAAAAGCCAGGTCTGCTGACGGAACACGGGTCTGGTGCTGCCCACTGTGTCCCCCAAGGGTTCTATCTAAAGAGAACAGATGCCTGGCATGGTGTTGGAGTGTGGATGCACACTTATGTGTGTGTGATTTTTGTTGTTTTGTTTTGTTTTGCCTAGATAGGATCTCACTATGTGGTCCAGAGATGAGCCTCAAGCTTCTGATCATCCTACCTCAGCCCATCAAGAGTTGGAATGATAGGTGAGGGCCACATCTGAGACCATACTTTAATGCACAGAGGAAGAAGCCTCAAAGGCTAAAAGGTCTGCTGAAAACCGAAGGTTGCAGTCATCTCTCTCCATCCTAAATGTCCAGCATTTTGTTGCTTTTTAAAGACAGCCTCTGTCAAACAAATAATTCAGACATCAAAAGGAAGCTACCATGTTAAAGAGAAGATAATGAGGAAGACGAAAAACACTCTTAAAGAAGAGCTGGTTTAGTTGGAAGTTAAGCATGAAAGTCCAGCCAAATGCCATTAGCCCAGTGTATACAAACATTTACTCTTTCAGTAGCCAGCAAGGGAAAGTAGGCCTGGGCCTCTATAGGGTGCCCCAGTGACCCTGGACGTCCTGGAGTGGTATCTCATTCCCAGAGGGAAGCCATCACTGCATTTCTGGGAATCACTGCTGCATGAAGGTGCAGCTAAGCATTGCCTAAAAGTCACAATTCTAGAGAGGATTAAAAACTTAGGTTTGAGCTGGGAGATGGTGGCGTATGCCTTTAATTCCAGCACTTGGGAGGCAGAGGCAGGTGGATCTCTGTGAGTTTGAGACCAGCCTGGACTACAAGAGCTAGTTCCAGGATAGGCTCCAAAGCTACAGGGAAACCCTGTCTTGAAAAACAAAACAAACAAACAACAACAAAAACAGAAAAAAAAACCCTTAGGTTGGTATGTGAAGTGTGTGTGTGTAGGGAAACAAGATGTGGAAGCCACCAGTTTGTAGTCTCTTTGTAAAACACTCACTTGATCAGGCTTCTTACAAGTCTTACTAATAGGGGATCTGTGTTTTACAATACAGTATGGCAGAGAGAGAGAGAGAGAGAGAGAGAGAGAGAGAGAGAGAGAGACCCACCTTTAACAAAATGTGCAGTAATTGTAAATAATAAGTTTAAAAATGCATAGTTAAGCACTCTGAGGAGTGAAATAAAGTCCTTCACAGTGACCTGTGAGCTGGTGCTATGACTACCTGCAGTTGGGGGGGAAGGCCTTTCCCATTTTGGTAGCTGAGAAGTTTAGGTTTTAATGACTATTTTTAAAGAAAAATAAGATATCGAACATTCAGAGGCTCAAAAAACATGTATAGACCCAGGACTCCTAAACTCTTAAATATTTAACTCTTATTAAAAGGAAAAGCTACACACACCTACACCTACACACACACACACACACACACACACGCACACACACACATCCCTACCCATTGACATAAACATACATCAAAGAAATGACTATTTTAGCACAGATGTTGCTTGGAAAAATATTAATGTATAGGAACTGTTCTGCTTTCCTTTTTGGTGCTGTGGTAAAACACTGATCGCAAGCAACTTAGGGGAGGACGTGTTTACTTAGCTTATACTTCCAAGTCATAGCCCATCATTGATGGGAATTGGGTCAGGAACATGAAGCAGAAGCTCTAGAGAAACATTGCTTGTTGGTTCTCTCATAGGCTTATATTTAGCTAGCTTTCTTATACAGTCCAGAACCATTTGTTCAGGGAATAGTGCGACCCATGATGGGCTACATCAACTAAGACAATCATGACGCCCTCATAGATCCATCCACAGACCAACCCGATGAAGACAATTCACCAACTGACACTTTAGTGAAGTTTCTTTCTCAGAAGATTCTAGGTTGTGTCAAGCTGAAGCTGACTAGAACAGGAATCCTGGAGCTTAGAAATTTTTGAAGCCTATCCAGGCAGTGATAGCACAAGACTCCTGGTAATTTAATATAAAACTTGTTTGAAGGGCTGCACCCTTCACCAAGGACAGTAGATCGCCTCCTCAGACAAAACGTTACTGTGTATAAATTCAGACTCCAAAGTTGAGTAGAAAACTGAAGCACACACTGTCACAATGAGTAGAGGTCAAGTTGTGTTGACCCTGCAAGATACAAAGGTCATATAAGTGTCAGAGACTGAAAAACAGGTATTGTTGAAATGACAAGATAGTTCAAAGGAGAATTGGAAACGCAAGACAAGAATAATACCCTTGTGTAGTGGCGGCTCATAAGCCTCACACAAATTCTTCACAGAATTCTAGAGATAGAGGGTATAGCCACCGAAATGAAAATTCCATCAACAGATTCAAGTCAATGAAACAAACCTCAGAAGAGAACTACCCTACGGAAAGACATATGGGATGGAACTGTCCAGAATATACCCGAGAGAAAACAGATGGGAATTATCAAAGTGGGTAACAGAGGAGAATCTTTGGATGTTAAGTATCATAAGCTTTGAGAAGGAACATACATAGGATGTGAGCCAATCTCCCCCAGTTGGTACAGATTTGGCCCTCCTATGCTCACATCAGTCTGAGGTTCACAGCACTGGAGCAAAAGGTGGCAAATCCATGGAGGTTAGGAAATGGAAGATGGAATTTGGGTCTATCAGAGAGACTTAAACTGGATGGCACATGCCTTTAATCTCAACACGATGGAGGCAGAAGCAGGTGGATCTCTGTGAATTCAAGATAAGCCTGACCAACAGTGAGTTCCAGACTAGCTAAAGCTCCATATCAAGACTTTGCCTGAATAAAAAGAAAAAAAGAAAAGAAAAAAATACAATTTTCCTAATACTGAAAAAAAAACAAGCATTTCCCTGAGATTTATTATATTAAAAATGACAAAACCAAAAACGGAGTAGAGACTCTGAAGACTGGACAGTAGGAATGAACCTAAACTAAGTGACAGAGAATTTTAATAAGAAGACTGCCATCGAGCTTTGGGATTCTCTCAGAGTTTTTATTATACGTAAGAAGTGAAGAGAGTAGAAATGATGTGGGAAGCACACAACTGTGTTAGCTGAAATTCCCCTAAATCTGACCCCAAACAGCCACCACACACCCGTGAAGCCCAGCCAAACCCAAGCAGACACTTCGAACATCAGGAGCAAGCGAGGCACTTGCGGCTGAATTGGCGTCAACCTGCTCGAAACCAGAAGAGCGGCAGAGGAAAGCACCAACGGAAAAGACAAAGGTGGGGGAAGCAACAGCTGGCTTTCAAGGGAGGAAAAGGCCTTTCGGAGTAACACACGTGGAGAGAAACTTGTTACCAGATGACAAACAGTCCAAGAATTCTCACAGATGTTCAGCCTACCCACAAACAGATGGGAGCCAGGGCAGGGCAAGGAAGGACATGTATTAACAACTTGGTCAAAATTAGCATTTGTGCTGTGAAACCCACAGCTAGGGGAGTCAAAACAGATTCTAAAAGAAGAAAGTGTTTGTCCCCTGTGACCTCTGCCACCACCCTGGTCTGGGGCTGGCCAGGAAAACAGGGAAGAGAATGGCAATGGAGGGTGGAGGCTAGCTCCCCTGTCTGGATCTCCCTCCCAAGTTGGCCTGAGAGGAATCTGCAGGCATCTGAGCTCTTCCTGGCATCCATTGCCAGGCTTCAGCTCTCATTGCACACAGGCTGGGAACCTGGAGGAAAGGTGGAGCTTATCGGCTGTCCAGTGGCTCTTTGATTCCCAGTTTTTATTCCTCCTCTTTAACCCACCTGGTAGACAGAGCTCTTCAACTCCTAGGGCAAGTGTGAGAAAGGTCCTCCTCCAATAGCTGGCTCAGTAGCTGGTTCAGGTAGCTCACCACAATGAAAGACAGATTCTTTGATTCCCTGGTCTCTGTCTTATGAATTGCATTCTCTGAATCCCACTTCAGACGTGTTAAGGCTGAAAAACCTCTAGGGGGAAATATGTGTCTGAAGTCTTGATGTAAACTAAGGACAAGAGACAAACATCTCAGTCTTCAATGAACAGTTTATTATGATGATGATGATGATGATGATGATGATGATGATGATGCATAGTACTGACAAGAGCCAACAGGGAGACTCTACAGAGTCTTGGGACCATCAGAATCCAAGTGGTGGGTCAGATAAAGATCAGATGTGCAGGAGAAAATTAGACTCCTGTTCTAGTTCTTCCCTAATAACATGCACCATGCTTTGGTGTGTTTGGCTGGTGCCTGCCTGTACTTCTCTCTGCATCGCTTGTAGCAGGACTGTGGAGGGAGAGGAGTGTTAAAAGTGCTGATGATCAGGCTGTACTTCAAGCTTTAAACAGAGCAGTTATGCAACCAGCCTGGCTCTTAAAGCAGCTTTCACTGGTGTGATGTGTATTGACATGTCCACTTCACGGAATTTTGGATCACCTAGGAGACCCCTCTGGGTTGTGTTTCCAGAGAAGGAGTCACCATGAATGTGAGCATCCAGTGTGGATCCTGGCCTATAATAGAAGGGGAGGAGCTGAGCACCACCACTCATCTCCTCGGGCTTCCTGTCTGTGAAAGCAATGTGACCAGCTGCGGCATGTGCCCTGTTTGCAAGGCTTACCCACCATGATCGACTGTACCCTTTACAAATGATGAATCAGGATAACTCTTCCCTCCCTCCCTCCCTCCCTCCCTCCCTCCCTCCCTCTCTCCCTCTCTCCCTCCCTCCATTCCTCCTTCTTTCCCTCCTTCCCTAAGCTCCCTTTGCTAGATTGTTTTGTCTTCAATGGCAAGAGAAGTAACTGATACCCATGTGTTTTGCTCCAAAGTTTGAAGAATCACTGTTTAGACCAAGGGAGGATGTAGGTGAGCCTATTACCAGAATAAAGAGAAAGAGAGAGTACCTAGCACACACACACACACACACACACACACACACACACACACACACGTTCCCAGGATTTGGGAAGTGACATTAGAAGAAGAGGAGAAAGAGGAAGAAGGAGACCCTTTGGTTTCCTCATTTCATATCCCAAGTGGCCACACTTTGAGAAGCTGATCTCTCATGTCTGCAGCTTCTCAGGAGCCGCAGGGCTGTTGGCTGACTGGGGGATGTTGAGCTGAGGGTAGACAGCAACTCCTCCAGCTATCCTAACCACAGCGGGGGCAGGGAAGCAAGATGTAGACTAAGCAATTCTGGTTGGTATTTTCTTTAAAGCAATGAAAAGTCCTTTGCTGCTCTTGTATGACTAAGTCACATAGGTTCATTGGTGAATTTTATGCTAAAATCCACTGGTCATGTTTTATGTAGCTCTGCTATAGCCAAACAATACCTGTTTGAGTGGGACATGAAAGTGGATGATATTTCATCAGTGTGGTGGTTTGAATAAGAATGGCCCCCATAGGCTCATCTGTTTGATTGCTTGAGCATCAGGAAGTGCCACTACTTGACAGGGTTTGGAGATGTGGCCTTGTTGGAGGAAATATGTCACTGAGGGTAGGCTTTAAGATTAAAAAAACCCAGGCCAGACCCAGTGACTCTCTCTCTCTCTCTCTCTCTCTCTCTCTCTCTCTCTCTCTCTCTCTCTCTCTCTCTCTTCATACTGCCCACAGATGTGGTGTAGAACTCTCAGCTACTTCTCCAGCACTATGTCTCCTTGCATGCTGCCATGCTCCCCACCATGTTGACGTTGGACTAAACCTCTGAAACTGTAAGCAAGCCCCAGTTAAATGCTTGCTTTTGCCAGTTGCTGTGGTCATGGTGTCTCATCCTCTCTCATGCCGCACGCTGTAGTAGTTACAGCTTTGTACCATCACGACTAGTTCTTTATTGGTATGCGGCAGACTGGTACCCCGAGGACACAAAAGATGTGATCAAGTCCTCCTGGCAATTTCAAATAGAATAGTACGCCACATGGCTTCCAGTCATACAACCATCTACTGAGAGTCTCTGCTGCATCGTGTATGGAGAGTATACAATGGATAGGGCATGAACCAGAAAGGGAGGGGGAGATGTTGGGTTCACAGGCATGCATCTTAACATCAGTGCCTTAACAGGACAGGCACTTCTCTGAAGAGAAACAGAGGAGGAGTAGATGGGGGGGGAGGGGGAGAAGGACTAGAAAGAGAGGAAGGAAGGAAGGGAGGAAGGGAAGGTATGGTTGGGATATAAAAACAGACAAACAACATTGTACTTATTTGAATCCACCATTACTTTGACTCTGTATTCTTTGTAATTCACAGGTTTCTGAATAATGCAGGTTCTTGGACCATTTGGAGAATTCTCTGGTGAATATTTAACCATTTCTGCAAACGAAAGGGAGAGGGTGGGATTAGACCACCATATTTTCCTTTCTGAAGACAGTCTTGGAAAAGCTGGGCCCCTGGGGGAACTGGGTGTTTTTCAGGAGGAAAAAGCACAAGGTGGAGCCCATGTTGCCGAACCTCTTTTCTGAGCACCCATTGTCTGAGTATAGTACTCACGTGTAAAATTCTCAAAAAGATCAATGCTGGTAGGTTCATCTGTCAAAGAGCTGAAACAGACCACTGCCCCAGAAAGGTATGAGCTTAAGATGCTGACTAATGGCTCAAAAAAAAAAAAAAAAGGTCTTTCTTTTCTCTATTCCCAGCCTCTGTCACCAGCCCCCTTCATCAGATCCTTTTTCTGTTCCATAATGAAGTGGAAAAAATCTCTTAAAAGGTGGGTGGGGACCCAAGGAAAGACTGTCCCAAGAGATTCTCTGAATCTCTTCTTGTTTTTCTTTCCTCTTTAGCTGCACCAAAACCCACAATTCATCTTTCAATTTTTTTTTTAACCTTTAGAGTCTCATTCCAGGCAGGCACAGAGTTTTAAAAGTTTATTTTCCTCTCTTAACAGTACTAAGCCACGAGCCCCAGGCCTTTCATCATGAAGAGACACAATGCATCTGTTTTTCACAAGTGTAGTTTACCAACAAACCGAGAACACTTGAAAATACAAAAGTACTACCGAGCGGCAGGAAGGAAAAGGCAAGACTCCTGTGTTGGCCAGCGTCGGAACCCATGACCGAGAGACAGAAAGGGAGGGAAGAAGGGAGGAGAGGCAGAGATAAAATGATGGTGAGGAAGGAAAGGCAGATTTTCCACACATGCAGCTGTTTGAGTATTCTGTGTTGCCTCAAGACACAGCTGTATATAAAACACTCCCCTTTCTCCTTCCTAATGGACCCCTATTCATTTCCATTTAACGAACCACAAATGTTATTCCGAGGCTGCTTGATTTTGAAGAACACTGACTAGTTGGGTGCTTGTTAGGCGCTAGTTGGCATGGCTGTGCCCGCCTCATATAAATGTCTGTGGCCTTTCAAAGGTCTTAACAGGACATCTTTGAAGCACGCCAGTTGCCATGGTCACCGGTGTACCCATTTGCAAGGAAAATTGGAAGCCCTGCTCATTACGTCAAAAACGACATGGGGTGATAAAGAGAGCATGTTTGCTTCAGAGTTGGCAACTGGCTGTTTGTTAGCCTCCCCGCCCACACGGTTCCATCGAACAATGTCCCATTCAACTGCTGAAGTCAAAGTGTGCTGCTCCCATCTTTCCAAATGGAGCAGGTGTGTGTGTGTGTGTGTGTGTGTGTGTGTGTGTGTGTGTGTGTGAATACAAAACCATCACTAGCAGACACCCAGCTCAGGCGAAGGGTGGGTGACCTATTCTGGTGACTGTAAGAGCGACGGAGGCAAGTCATATGAGGGATGGAGCAAAGCCACAAGAGCACACTTTTTTAAAAAGATTTTTTATGTGTGTATGCATTTGCTTGTGTGAATTTATGTGCACTACAGGCATGCAGGTGGCTTTGGAGGCAAGGTGAGGCTGTCAGATTCTTGGGAACTGGAGTTACATCTGTTAATTGTTCGTGTGGGAACACAACTCAGATCCTTTGGCAGCTGAGCTATCTCTCCAGCTAAAATAGCCTGTGTTCTAGAACTGTCTAGCATGAACTAGATGGTTGTGCTGGGCTCTGACACTTTTCAATTTCTTTAGCCATAAACTGAGGTGGGTGGGAGAGACTACCCTGTAAAATATCTTAGTCTAAGTCAGGCATAGTGACCGGCACTTTAATCTTAGCATTTGGGAGGCAGAAGCACACAGATCTCTATGAGTTCAAGACCAGTCTGGTCTACACAGTGAGTTCCAGGCCAGCAAGGGCTGTATAATGAGAATCTGACTAAAAAATAAAATCCCATAATTTCCCAAGTTCTGCGATTCTAAAGCACTCTGAGTTCATGCATTCATGTCTTGAGTTCAAACGCGTGTACACTTGTGCACACACACAGAGACAGAAATAGAGAGGACCTGCAGAGAATGCTTTCTTCCTTCTAAAAAATCCGAAGTTGAGAGTGTCATTAACATAGTTGACATTTTTATATAAAGTATCGCCCCTTCTGCGCACCACCCTTATCTGTAATACAGATGCTCAACTTGAAAACAAGTTGCATAGTTCCCCGACCTCTGACTTGAGAGTTCTCGTGAAAACACATGACTTAATTATTTTAAGTGCGGTAACTTAGGGCCAGAAAGACAAACAGTGCGCATTCTCTTATATGTCTTATATGTGGCTCTTGGGTTTAGCTCTGTGTTTAATTTGGAGTCTCTGTCGAACACGGAAAACTAGAAAGGGGCCACTGTGGGAGGAGGAAGAAAAAACTGTCGAGAGGCTGATCATAGCACACAGTGATGTGGGGAAAGTGGGGAACAATGGGGAGGGAGCTTAAGTGGGGAGAGGGAAGGAGGAGAGGGAGGCAGGGGGAGTGAAGGAGAGACCCAGGGTAGGGATAACTACCACTGAGCATGTTTGGAAATATGCATGGAAATCCAGTTTTATCAACTCCCTATCTCCCTATCTAATATGATTTAATATGATTTAATTTACATAGGGACTATGGTCCTGTCAGAAACCACAGATCAGAAACCCAGTACCAGGTGTGGAATGCTTCCCCTAGAGTATACCTCTGGGGTCTGTCTTAGGTAGGGTTTCTATTGCTGTGAAGAGACACCATGACCATAGCAACTCTATAAAGTAAAAACATTTAATTAGGTTGACTTACATTTTCAGAGGTTTAGTCCATTATTACCATGGTGTGACATGGTGGCGTGCAGGCAGATATGGTTCTAGAGTTGAGAGTCCTACATCTTGATAGGAAGGAAACTGGAAATGGTCTGAAACCCTAAGGGGTATCTTGAGCATAATATAAAACTTCAAAATCCACCTCCACAATGACATACTTCTTCCAACAAGGTCATACCTCCAAATAGTGCCACTCTTTTTGGGGGCCATTATCTTTCAAACCACCCTAGGGTTCCACAGGACTTCCCACCTCCCAAATTTAGGGTACCACCATGGAGCTCGTGATTTCCCACTGGAACTTGATGGTGAGACCCTACTGCCAAAGACATCAGTCAGAGAACATGGAGAAATCAACTCGGTACTAACTGACCAAGAATTTCTGCTTCTGGTTAGCATTCATAGGGCTATAAGGCCCTTTATGGGATGCTGGGGGAGAATATTTGGTAGTAGTCTTACCTAGCTGCGAACTTGGTGAACTGCAATATTATGCCCATGAGTGCAATACTGGAATGAATATTAGGGGGTAACTAACCAATTTCCAAGGAAATGCATACCTGGTACTATAAATCTGGCCAATAACTGGTAGCTGGGGTGTTCATAGGCTCTAGGAGTAAGGCTATTACTATTTTTTTTTGCTAACTGGACATAGAATCAAACTATCTTCTAAATTCTGAGTATGTACACTCTACCCATAGAATAATGTTCCAAGATCTCATCAGGGAAGTTTCTTTGTGCAGTAGACGGTATTTGATATAGACTCATAACTAGCCAAAGTGCAGAAGAACAAGTATCTGTGGAGTGCTCGGCTACAAATGTGACATCTGTATCACCTCTCTTCTCCCAAAGTTCAGGGATCACCATGGGAGAGGGGATTTAACGAGTAAAAGAGCCAGAAGTCCCAACGAATCTATCTATAGAAAATAGTGGTTTCTGGACATGACAGAACTGTGGCACTCCCGAACTCAGAGCAGCTGTGGTTGGCTACACAGACCTGTGCAAAGTCAAGCCAGTCAACAACTCATGAGCACCCACCCCTAGATGATGGCTTCAGGGGGAAGGAGAGCCAGTTGTCTTTAAGGGCGTGGCCTCTGGTGTGTTGACCAAGCTCCGGTGGATGGCCCAAACCCATGAGTTTATGAGCAACACAAACTGGACTAGGTGAGTTATAAAAAGAAAAAAGAGTGCAGGAAGTTGAGAGGGGTCGGGGTGGATCTGGAGGAGCTAGCAGGAGGAGTGGAGTGGAAATATGATCACAATACATTGCATTCTTATGTGAAATTCTCAAAGAATTAATAAAATATTATATAGAAAGGCTGAATCTCCTAGCTAATGTGCTATGCCATCCATGAAGTTGTAGGTAGACCTCCATGTTACAGAGCATGCCTGAGAAAGAATGAGCTATACAAATTAGTGAGAAAGTTCCACTATTTTGTTATTATAGCTTTATAATAGACATCAGGAATCATGAAACCTCTGAAAGTTCCTTTATTGTACAGGATTGTTTTAGCTATCCTGTGTTTTCTGTTTTTCTATATGAATTTGAGTAGCTTTCTTTCAAGGTCTGTGAAGAAGTGTGTTGGAATTTTGATGGGGATTGCATTGAGTCCATGGGTTGCTTTTGGTAAGATGGCCATTTTTGCTGTAAATCCTACTAATCCATGAGCATGGGAGATCTTTCTATCTTCTGATATCTTCTCTAATTTCTTTCTTCAAAGACTTGAAGTTCTTATCATACGGGTCTTTCACTTGCTTGGTTAGAGTTACTCCAAGATATTTTATGTTTGTGGCTATTGTGAAGGATGTTGTTTCCCTGATTTCTTTCTCAGCCTGTTTATTATTTGTATATAGAAAGGATACTGATTTTTTGGAGTTAATCTTGTATCCAGTCATTTCACGAAAGCTGTTTATCAGCTGTAGGAGTTCCCTGGTAGAATTTTTGAGGATATATATAACCTATACCACTCTTGAGCATATACCCAAAGGATATTTAATCATATCACAAGGACACTTGTTCAACTCTCTTCATAGCCATATTTGTAATAGCCAAAGCCTAGAAACAATATAGATTTCCTCAACCAAAGAAATGATAAAGAAAATGTGGTACATTTACATAATGGGTATTAAGCAGCTGTTAAAAACAATGACATCATGAAATTCGAAGGCAAATGGGTGGAATTAGAAAAAATCATCCTGAGTGAGGTAACCCAGACCCAGAAAGACAAATATAGTTTGTACTCATTCATAAACTGATAGTAGGTGTAAAGTAAAGAATAACCGTGCTATAATCCATAGATCCACAGAGGTTAGATAACAAGGAGGGCCCAAGATGGGACACATGCATCTCCCTGGGAATGGAAATAGATCTCCTGGGCAAACTGAGGGAGGGTGGGAACTTGAGGAATTAGGTTGGGGTGGGATAGAGGGGGAGAGTAATGAAAGGGATGTCTTGATGGGGGACACATTTCAGGGGTCAGCTTTAACTGGCTTCTCAGATTTTCTCTCTTGTATTTTTTTTTAAAAAGTCTTTCCTTGTTGGTTTTCTTCCCTAATAAAAGCACGATTACAAAGCCCATTCCCTGAAACAGAGAGAAGTTGTGGAACTGGTAATGTGCCTCATGACTTACCCTTTAATGCTCACACAGCCAGGGGCCTGTCAGTTGATGGAAACCATACTGAGGGCCAGTGAGGCAGTCAGAGGATAGGGGTGCTTGCATCCAAGTCTGAGGACCTGAGCTCCATCTCTAAAAGCCACAGAGTGGAACGTGACAACCAGCTCCAGAAAGTTGTCCTCCGAGTACCACACACATCCACTATGGGACATATGTGCTGTTCTCTCTCCCTAAAAAATAAAAACAAGAAAAAGAAACCCAAACAAATAAAAGACAAAACAAAAAGAAACATATATAAATGATTTAAAAAAAAAAGCGTACCAGCAATTCCTACAATTTCAAATAAGTAAAATAAGTACCACTGATCAGATGTTAGGGAACCAGAAGCAAACAGGAGAAACGGAGAGAGCAGAGACGGTAAATTAGAGAGTGGGAGGACGGTGTGGGGTTTTCTCTGCTGTCTGTGGGTGTCTGTGAGCAGCAAGGGTGACTGGAGGACAGAGTACTGCAGACACACAGATGCCGCCAGGACAAGGAAGTCTGTATGGCTATGCTGACGTCACAGGAGGCAGGTAGGAACCAAAGCACCTATCCTTCATCTTTCCCTAGTCTTCCAACAATCTGCACCTTGGCAGAGCCTCATAGGCAGCAGCTGGTGAGGGAAGACAATGTTGTTTTTTTTTTTTTTTTCATCTCTGGTATCACCAACCCAAAAAGGACAAAATTGGTTTGCCAACAAATGTAGTCACTACCCACAAGTACAAGCACCCAGCTCCTCTCAACTTTCTCTCCTTAGAAGTGAGGATTGTCCATTTTCAGAACAGAAACTCTGCAGAGACACCAATGTAAGCGGTGCTTGAGAAACATGCTGAATGAAATGACCAGAGCAGGAGAACAGAATTCTAAAACGGAAGCCTGGTGTCATGGGCTTTGCACTCTGTTCTTCCTTCTTCTGGGACTTTTATAGCAGTTTGGATGAGAAATGTTCCTCATAGGCCCAGACATTTGAACACTTGGTTCCCAGTTGGTGGCACTGTGGAGAGAGGTTTAGGAGGTGTGGCCTTGTTGGAGGAAGTAGCTGTTGGAGATGGGAGAGTTCGTAACCCTGCCTATGTCCAGTTGGCTCTTTCTGTTTTATGCACGTGTGTGATGAGTCTTTCTCTGTTCCGCCAGACAGCTCTCAAATACCAACACAGAAAGCTCGGCCTTAGCTAAGGTTTGTTTCTCGCTAGCTATTATAATTTAAATTAACCCATTTCTCTTAGTCTGTGTGTTGCCAGATGACTCATGGCTTTCACCTCGCCCCCTGCATGTCCCAATTCCTCTGCTTCCAGTTGGTGACTCCCCTTTTCTTCTTCCCAGAGCTCTCTGTCTGGAAGTCCTGCCTATACTTCCTGCCTAGCTATTGGCCATTTAGCTTTTCATCAAAGTAAGCACAGTGGCATATCTTTACACAGTGTAATCAAATATCTTGCAACACATATGTTTGATATATAACCTTTCAGCTTCCCGCTCTGGCTGCCTGCTGCCATGTTGCCGCCACCATTATGGCCTCTAACTCTCTGGAGCTATAATCCAAAGTAAACCTTCTGTAAGCTGCCTTGGTTGAGATATTTCATCACAGCAACAGTGTATATAGCAGCTAGTACTGCTTTGGTTGTACTTTTCATTTCTAGTTGGTATCAAAATATTCCATTTACTGGACATTTATATTGTAGAAAATATTCAAGATCATTTCATTGCTTTTACATATCTTGCAAGGAGAGGTATTCTTATTACATTTTACAGAGGAAAACACGGGGGTGGTGGATGAAGCAGTGTGCCGAAGATCAGTCAGTGGCATCTAAATCTTGGCTCCCAGACGCCTGCTAGTTTAGTTGGTAGAGCAGCAGACTCTTAAATTTTAGCTCTCATGTTTCCAGAGTCTGCACTCTGCTTGCCAGGTACTTTACAGTATACAGACCACTGCCTGCAGAGACCTCGTTACTGTCTCAGCTGCCCTGTCAGCAGACCCCTTCTGCCCTGTGGGCTTACACAGACCATGCCTGTATAAGCAGCGTCTATCTCCTGAGAAACTAATTCTTCTCTCTTCCCTTCTCTCCCCTGCCCACCCGTCTCTCCATTATGTCTCCACTTCCTTTCCCACCTCCTCTCTACCTCTCTGTTCTCTCTCTTTTTATCTTAATGATTCTAATAATGATTCAGCTACGGGAATATTTTAAAGGAAGATATTCACCATGAAAAGCCCCTTTAGGAGCATCTCATGAGAATTATACCTTAAGGTGAAGGGGTGCATCTGGACTCTACTGTTGTCCTAAGCACAGATTTTTTCAGTGTTGACCACACTGCATGCTGGGAATGTCAGCCCCTGGTGACTGATCTGCTGTTATTGGGCATCTGTTATTGAGACACAGCCTCACTCTCTGTGTGATGTGTTGACTATGGCTGCCTTCATACACCAGTGGACGAGCCACAACAGGAATCGTGTGGCCTACAAAGACCAATTCATTTCTGGTCTGCCTTTTTCTGGGTAGTTTACCAGCCCCCGGGCTACCCTGACTAAGGACCTAACTGACCCCAGCTACTCCATGGCTGCCTACAAGTGCGTCATCTTCATGCTTTGGGTTGGAAGGCTGCAAACCACACCAAATACGCAGAAACTTCGGATCCAGAGTGTGGCTTCCAGTGGTAGCTTTTAAACTGTTCCTTCCTCCAACAAGCATATACTCCTTGGGCCAATTGAAGGTGTTGTTTGTTCTTTAAAAACTCTGAGTTGTTTGTATAAGTCATTTTAGTGTTTACGCACACACACACACACATGAAAGGTACAAGTCTCTTTGATTTCAAATGACACACAAGAACATAAACTTTAGCGCAAACACTCTTACAGAAAAAGGTTTAAGAGCATTAAATGTTTCTCTTATATCAGTTTATTGATTGTATGGAACTACTGTCATTGCGCCAAAAATCTCCTAGCCGACCTTGCGACAACAACTGATGTAAATCAGAACAGAGAAAATGTTGCTTGAATTCACTTGAGTAGGTATGTCCTCAAGGAATTGTGTGCAGAGCGAATGTCTATGTGCGGTCACCATGGCCAGTGCTAGAGGCGACCATTCTGCTGTTACCGTGTAACGAAGTCATAGCGCTGTAGTAAAGAAAATGCTGATGGTTTGCACACACTGTGTGGTGCCCCTGTGCAAGCCCTAGGGCAGTGGTTCTCAACCAGTGGGGCTTGACCTCACAGATCATATATCAGATAGCCTGCATATCAAATATATACATTGTGATCCATAACAGTGGCAAAACTGCAGTTATAAGGTAGCAATGAAATAATTTTATGATTGGGGGTCACCATAACATGAGGAACTGTATTAAAGGGTCACAGCATTAGGAAGGAAAGGGGTAAAATTTGGGCAAAGAAAAAGTTATTGTGCTTGTTGAATTCATATATTCATATGAAATTTCAATACCCAATGAATGTCTACTTAATTGATTTCTCCCCATCTTTGGTGACAATACTAGTTCTTTTATAATATTAACTGGGAAACGTTGCTCAAATAGAGATATCATTTAAACTATAGAGCAAGAATATCCTTGGGGAGTTTTAAAAATATGAAATCTCGTCTTTACTCTCGGGCACTTTACAATCCTGTTGGGAAATAGCAATAAAACTAGAAGAATGTAAATACTAATATAGCTACCTCTGCCAAGCTTTCATTCATTCCTTCGGGTATGAGTGCTCTCCTGGTGAGCAGGGAGCTTCCACGTTCCCGAGACATCGTTTCTGATTTTGAAATCTGGGTAGGGTTCAACCCTCTTCGTATATCCAGGTACTTGGCTTATTGGTTTGGGTTGTTCACAAACCATGCACCGCATGCTTGCAAAAATACCCGCAGAAGGCAAGGAGCTGCTGTTCAAAGAGGGCGGGATTGGCCATCATCCTTAGAGGAGAGTTAGGGAGCTTGAGAAGATCCCTTTCCTCACACTTTCTCCCCAACAGCTTTCTAACCCTTTTCACTGGGAAACAAATACTTCTGCTGCCGGGTAACATGTTTCTTTGATTTGGAGCATTGTCCACAAAGAAGCCAAAGCATATTACTAGGTAATCAGTGAGCTGTTAGGTGTTGTGTATACATTAGTTTGGCTGACTTGATTAATTCTTCCTTGAGGGAGATGTTGATGGGAGAGAGGCAGGCACCGAGGGTCCTGTTACCCAGAGTGCTGGGATAGAACTACCCAAGCATCTCCACGACCTCAGGAAGAATGGAGAAGTAGTGGAGATAGGGGACAGGGACACATGGTGTCTAGTGGATTTTTACTTAAACATTGGTACAGTACAAAAAGAAAAAATCAAGATGTTCATTTATCTGTACAATCGAAGTTTGATAAAAACACAACAGGGATTCTCAGTAAAATTATTTTTGCTCTTATTCAATCTGTGTATATTTAGGAAGGTCCCTAAATTTAAACATTATAAATTCCGGGCGTGCCTTTAATCTCAGCAGTCAGGAGGCAGAGGCAGGCAGATCTCTGTGAATTTGAGGCTAGCCTGCTCTACAAAGTGAGTTCCAGGACAGCTGGGGTTATGTGGAAAGATGCTGTCTCAAAAAAAAAAAAAAAGTCATAAATTGATATGCTTCTGAGTTGGGGGCTATTGCTTTGTACAGGCGTACTTCGCAGCTATAGATTTTAGAGCAGTATGTCTCAACGTGCACTTTATGGCCCCCTCGGGGGTCTAATAACCCTTTCCCGGGGTCACCTGAGACTGTCGGAAAACACAGACAAAATGATTCATAACAGTAGCAAAATTACAGTTATGAAGTAACAATGGAAATAATGTTATGGTTGGAGGTCACCACAACATGGGAACTGGATTAAAGGATGGCAGATTAAGAAGGTTAAGAACCACTGTTTTAGAGATTAGCTGTAGTGAACCATGGTGCTGTCTTGTTCTAGGAGAGCAAATAGATTTTGACTCTTGTCCAGTCTCAATTGATTGGTAGTGATGGGCCTGGTAGAATGAGTCGTGAGGAGTGAGTAGCAGTATTTGCTTGGTGTGTCATGGGACTCAGCAGGGCTCCATTTGTCTGGTACCCTAATTTTGCAGCTATCCAGAAATTAAAATTCAGACTTAGTGACAAGAAATCCAATGGGAAAAACTGAGAAATTTGTAACTTTGCTGCGGCCATGAACACAAAATGACTTGATTATCCCTTATTACAGAAAGTTGCCTACAGGACTCCCAGTGTTGCAAGAACAATCTGCCACCGGGTGACTAGGTCATTGTGTGTATTGGGTTAGCATCCATTGTTCATGTAGTCACTTATCATTAGAGTGGAATGTGTCAAGGGATCCGTAAACAGAAACTTAAACAGTGCAGGGCTAAAGTCTGCATGCACACACACGTTTGGCAGAGCTTTGAAATTGCAAAGCAAGCCCCCACGTTCCATCAGGAAATGGGGCAGAAATGAACGTGGTCTCGATTACAAAGTCTCACCTCCCTCCACTTCTCTCCGCTCGCCGTGCTAATCCTTTGGGGGAGCTCTGCATGCTTTGGGGTGCTAGAGTCACATGATCTACATATTTGGTCACAAGATGCAAAGGTAAGGCTGCTCTTTGTTAGTGAGAAAGTGGAAAGCCTTGGGATTCTGACCAGTTTCGGCCTTTTTGGGGTTGTAAAATAGCAGAAAAGGAACAGCCCTTAGAAGCTATCCTCACAGATGTAGCTGGTGAGAAGTTTTGTAACACTTTCTCAGCCCTTCCTAGAAGACACAGTTCACACCCGCTTTCCTGCAGGCCAACCACAAGAGCCTCTGGAGAGCTGACTTTAAAAATTCCATTAAACACTTGAACACCAGGAAATGCCTGACACTTGCATCCTTTTGCCTTTTCGTTCCTCCTCCCTTGGGCTTTTGACTCAGAGATTCACCTCCCTCTGTTCCTTCCCATCCTCAGTTCATAACACGGTGAGACGTTCCCACCCTTTGCCCAATTATGGATTCATCTACTTCCCTGCATCTCTAGGTTCTATTTACCTGGCAAATATTTGTTGATTGCCTCCTGCATTGCCTTGACCTGAACAGCCTGGGTCCTGGAACTCTGACTGGGGTGGTGAAGGAATGCATACAGGAAACACACACACACACACGCACACACACACACTGCTAAGAGCAGGTGGAGTTCTAACAGCTGTGGCCCAGGACCTCAGCATGTGTATTAGGTATAGCACAGGGGGATGGGGTGACAGTCTCTGCGGGTGAACAGTCTCAGGCCTGAACATCAGGAGACACAGGCTGCGGTTGCTAGCCTTTTATACACTGAGAAGTTCTTCATAAACTCTCTTTCCTGGGGAAGGCTTTGCCATCTTTCTTGAGCCTGGCCCACGTGGATGATGGCTTTGCCAATTTAGCATGGGCCAATTGGTCTCAGAGTCCTGGGCAGACTGTGCATGTGTCAAAATCACATTCACTCACGACTTGACTCACTCAGGGCATCCTCTGCTCCCTCCAAGGGGTGACTGTCAGAAACACATCAAATATAGATCCTGATCACATTATATGGTAGCTAGATTTACACAAGAGAAGAAGGATTAGGTTAGATGAGAAGAACCTTGAAGGAAGAAGGAACTGCCTGGGGAAAGCCAGAAGGCAGGAAGGAGTACGATAAGAACAGGAAGTAGACTACTGGTGTGTGAGTGTGTGTGTGTGTGTGTGTGTGTGTGTATGCGCGCCGCATGCTCGATGGCCATAGGGTATGTGGTTTGAATATTTGTCTGTTCTAAACCTCCTGTTAAACTTGAATTGCTGCAACAATTGCATTAAGAGGCAGGAACTTTCATAGGTGGCTGGACCACAGGGTTCTACCTCCAACAGGTATTAATGGCATTGATTCTGGAGTAGGTGCTTACACCTCTTCTATCTCCCTGCCATGTTCTCTCTCTCTCTCTCTCTCTCTCTCTCTCTCTCTCTCTCTCTCTCTCTCTCTCTTCCCATCTTTCTTTCACCTTTCAACACAGGATAATGCCATAATAAAGTCCTGACAATGCGGAACCCACCCACCCAATCTTGTAACCCAGCTGGTAAAGCTGTAAGAAGCGATCCTTTTGTTCACTGTGACTCTGCAGCATTCTGTCCGCACAGAATAAGACGGACTCAGCAATACACTGATGACAAGGAAATTTAGACGCTATCAGTTCACAGAGGGGCTAGGCTGTGGTAAAGAATTTGAGTCAGGCAGTGGTGGCCCACACCCTTAATTCCAGCACTTGGGAGGCGGAGGCCAACGGATCTCTGTGAGTTCGAGGCCAGCCTGGTGAACAGAGCAAGTTCCAGGACAGGCTCCAATGCTACACAGAGAAACCCTGTCTTGAAAAAAAAATTAAAATCATCATCATCATCATCATCATCATCATCATCATAATAATAATAATAATTAAATAAATAAAAATAATTAGGACATGAGCTTATGAACAACGGGAAACTCGCCTGTGGGAATTTCAGCAGAGTGTACCTTAGGTATAACAATTCCCAAGAAGCTTTCCCATTTTCTTAGTGTGTTATTTGCAAATCTATAACCGTTGTCCTGTGTCAGATACACCCATTATGCTATGTTCTCCTTGTAGGCGATAATCCTGTCTCTGTCATCATTGTGTAGCTGGCAGTGAAGCTAGCAGGGCAGCGTGTAATGGGAAGGGCTTAGGAACCAGGCATGTCTGGCTTTGATTCTTGTGACTATGCTTTGGTGTACCAAGAGAATATAACGAGAGGGTCCACCCTGGGTGTAGGCAATAAGGGTGTGTGTGGGTTGCTATTGAGAATGCAGAAACAATAACACACTCAAATAGAAGTTGATCTGGTTTTTATTATCACCATGTGCCGGCGATGCTATACCGTGTAAGTGTCAAATGGAAGAGTCATCGTCTGTGGGTCTGGATTCTAAACACCTGAGTGGTTAAGGTTGAGGTCTGTGCAACATTTTATTAGGAAAAATGTAGACACAGCAAAGTTGACCAAAGGAAAAGTCGCCATGGAGATTCTGTCATCAGCATCCCGAATAGCCTCAGCTGACTCTCCGCCTACCATCGAGCAATCCTGCATCCATCTATCTATTACCTATACTCTCTCAAGTCAGATGCAATCATGAAGACATTGTTCCCTACATACTTAAACTTGTGTCTTATTGACTGGACTTATTACTTATTCATGGGTGTCCAATGCTTGTTTGGGGATATTTTTATATATTTATATTGGATGACATAAAATGCATCAATCTGAAGGCCGTCATTTGATCAGTGTTCACAAATCCATACACCTGTGCCCTGACACCGTGATCAAAACACACAAAGTCACCAGAGCCACGCCGAGTTCTCTATGTACCTCACCAGGCAATCCAACCATCTCTTCTCAAGGTACCACTCACTGTAAAGACTTTTGTCACTACAGAATGGTTTGCCTACTCCAGACCCTCACAAAAGTGGTGTCTGCAAACATGTATTTTAGCCATTTCTCTCAACATATTTCAAATTTAACCATATCGCTTTGATTGGTTGTTCTTGTTTAGTTTTTATACCAGTTATATTTTTGTTTTATTAGTTTTATTATCAGTTCAACACAAAACTAGAGATACCTGGGAAGAGTGAACCTTAATTGAGCTATCGACCCCATCAGATTGACCTGTGGTCATGTCCATGGGTAAATGTCCAACCCACTATGGACAGCACCATTTATTGGTAGGTGGGCCTGAGCTGTATTAAGAATGTTGTTTGATCAGGCCAAGGGAAGTCTCTGAGTTAAGGTTTCTATTGCTGTGAAGAGACACCACCATCATGGTAATTCTTATTAAGGAAAAATATTTAATTGGGGTGGCTTAAATTTTCAGAGGTGTAGTCCATTATTTGCACGGCCCAGAACAAGATGAAGATGTAGACTCCTTGTTCAAAGAGTATGAATTTCAAAAACCATGACAGACAGCATCCAGCTGGTGGGAATCACTCTGAGAACTCTAAGTTGGGACTTCCAGAAACAGCAGAATCTTTAAAGGTTGAAAAAGCCTTTGGTACAAGCCCTTGGGGTCACAGAGAAGATAATGTATTTTAGGAAATCATTAAAAATCAAGAGGGGTTTGTAATGATGGTGAAGTTGATTATAGCCAAGATGTATATGACAGAGGCAGCAGGCCAGCATAGAATAAAGTGAGATTTCCACATCAACTAGTATATATATATATATATATATATATATATATATATTGTAATTTTTATTTTATGGAAATTAGTAAATTAAGTATTATAAGTAGTTTTTTTTTCTTTTTTACTACACTATCTAAAGTTTTACATGTTGGCAAAGTTCAAGTTGGCAAAACAAACGTTTTGTCTTAATTTTCTGTTTTGGAAGATGGCTTTGTAACCGGGAAAGGCCTTGTTCCAGCGTGGAAAGCCCGTATATGGTGCTAGTCGAGAAGAACAACAAACACGATAGCTTCCATTTCCTCTGGGCTGTGTGTCTCTTGCTTTGCTTACTCGTGGGCAATGAGGTCTTACTGCAGTAGCTACAGCAACTACATTGCCCTGCCAGCTCTGATCACCAAAAAACTGGGATGTGTGTCCTCTCACAATAGAAGGATGATTTGTTATTTTTGCCATTTAAAGCATATTTTTATTTTACCTGTTTGGCCGCTTCACTGCATGTATGTCTGTGTACCACACGTATGCAGTACCCACCGAGGCCAGCAAAGGGTATCATATTCCCTGGAATTGGATTTATAATGTCTCCATAGGCTGGGTCCTGAACCTGGGTCTTTTGCAAGAGTAGTCAGTGTTCTTAGCTGTTTATTTTTTATTTTATTGTTTATTTATTTTACCATTTTTAAGTACAGTGTTTACTGTTATGCAGCTCATAAACCCATCCATCTCTAATCCCAGGTATTCAGGACCATATAAGAAACACACAAACCCACAGGCTTCGCTTGCTCCATCTCTTCATCTAATCCTCCCAAAGAAAGCCAACAGAGTTCCAGGATGCAGCCACTGAATAGATTAGGAGCTTCTCTGTCTACTGCTTTCAGTTGGTAACGTGGTGAAATGTTATTTCTTGCTTACTCACAGCATAATTACAGAAAACCAAAATTGTAAGCCTCAATCTGAATTCAAAAGAAAACCCTGTGGTCTCCCAGGGAGTGTTATCCTCACTAGGTGCAGGAACCAGAGAAACCATTGCCCTCCTGGTTCCCTTGTCCTGTATTCTCTCTGCCTACCTTCTTAGGTGCTTGAATCTCAACCATCTTAGGCTTATTGAGACAGACTTAGCCAAATCAGTCAGCTGGAAATTTCTTATAACAAGGGGCCCGGAGTGAGAGAAACGTGTTTCTTCTGTGGGTTTAAAGCCTTGCCTGCCTGTTCTCTTCTCCTTCCTCGGCTCCTTCCGTTTACATGCAAGGGACTCTTAGTCTTCACCTATGGAGATGGGCCGATGTGGTCATGGTGCTACAGTATTTAAGACATTTGAAAGCAACATCTAGCATTTGTTTAAAAGAATCTATAGGCTAGTGTTTGTGAACTCATCGACACGGTTCAAACTGCTCACGTGATCAGGGAAAGATCTAGAAAACAAACTCTTCCACCATGTTAGCTTCAGAGAGGGGGAGGAAGACTCAAGAAGCTCAGTGATGTTGATTCCCGGTGCTGTGCCATCTGTCCTAGGAGCTGAGTGCCGACAGAGCCTTTTTGTCCTGTTTGCCTCCTTGGGGCAGGGGAGGAAGATGAGGGAGGATTCCTGGAAATCGCTTTTGGATAATGTTTCATGCTGTATGTTTGTCTCTGAGAGATATAATCCACATTATCTCATTAACGTCTCTAAGAAGCAACATACTAAACCTTGTGTAATCCATGTTTAGAGTCTATATTGGAGAATTCATTTGAGCCTAGAAATACCTTGTACACATAGTTCTCACCCATACCTTAGAGGGCCAACATTCTCTGGAAGATGACCAGAGTACCGAAATGTTAGTTCATTGCAACTCTTGTTTGTCTCCAGAATAACCAATTCCTTATTTGTAATAGACAAAAGATGCAATGCTTCCCGACCTCCCACCCCAGCTCTCAACAAAGCCCAATACAGTGTTACTCCCTTCCCAAGGAAGGTTTGGCATCTCTCCATTCCTAGGCGAGTGATGTGGTCAGAGGTCAACAGGATGATACCCAGGGCTTAGCTGCAACTTCTATAGCCCTCAGGGGCTTTGACTCCCTGCATGCCCGCCCCCTTAGATGTGCCTGTCTGTCTTGGACTTACGTTAGAAGTCAGACTCGGTCCCCATGTGAAAACTGTTAACGGAGAATTTTTATTTTAGCAAGACCCTCAGAACCTTGCGTGTAGCAGGGCTTCCATTTTAACGCAGCCAAAGCTGTGTTTTTTTGGTTTGCTTTTTTTATTTAACTTAAATTTTCCTTGGACATACATCAGGCTTTAAATAAGGATTAAAATTGCATTTTCAAATCATGAAAGTTTTGGCCAAAATTTAAAGATGTTTGAAAAGACCAGGTCAGGAGGCTCTCTAGAAGCAAACATCAGGTTTTCTCATCTGTGGTCAGATTCATGGATCACGTGTGAGCTCTGCTGTGTCACGTGCGGGGATCACTGTGCCAGAAGCGTGCTGGCTGTGCCTTCAATTTCTCCAGGCAGGGGCACCGCACCCTGGAGGAGGGCTGAGTGGCTGTTCCTAATTACGGCTGTGGTCTCCGATTCTAATTACCAAAGCTAGCCTCGTCTGTTTCAGAAGTGTGATGATCAGGGTTCTCTTACCATCTTTAGCCTATACCCAAACTGGAAAAATAGCTGCTTGACTTGGTGAAATGAACAAAATGCTGCCAGGTCAGGGTCGCGCAAAGAAAGTCCCGCTCTCTTTCCTTCATCTGTGCAGTCGGATCAACACAGCAAACGAACCTGCAGACTCCAGGCAGAGGAGCCCCGCTCCTTCCTTTCCTGACCACTGTCCACACTACTGGCATACTTTGTCACACTCTTAATTCTGCTCTCTCTTGGTCTACCACGAAGGCATCGGCTGGGCTTTCCCTTCTGAATCTCATGGCTGGCCAGTTCCTTTGTACTCATAAGCCTTAGGTCAGAAACACACAGCTGCTGTCCTGGCCTAGGGCAGAAGCTTGGCGGCAGACAGGAGCTCTCTGAACACAGAACCTGTCCTGGCTAAAGGAGAGAACACTCAACCCTTGTGTCTGATGCAGCGCAGTGTCTGGCCCTTTTAGACTTGGTGAACTAGCACCCACATGCACATCCCAAGGAGCTGAGCTGGCTAGGGCGGAAAGGCGTGTGAAGGCTCCTTTGCTATGTCAATTATGTCCCATAACCATGTACTTCTCTGTCTGAAACCTAGACGCCTCCCTCCTGAGGCAGCAGGCTTCCTTTGTTTGTACTTTTAGGCAGTTGAAGCAGGGGAGCCCACAGCTGACACAAGGTAGGACTCGGGAATGCTGCAAATGGACGCTGTGGACACTGGACACCGGCCTGTATATGTTGAGTGAGCCTAGACTGTGTCTCTCATAGACAGCAGTGCTATTCAAAATATATCTTCAGATCTCTCTCTCTTTAAGCTTGTTCTTGAGTTGGGTGGGAAAGGCTACATAGTTACAAGGAGAAATGGTGTCTCTATTTCTATACCAGAGTGTGGGATTGTTGATCTGGGACCATGCAGGCAGGATGCCTTTTTGTCCTGGCATGGCAACCAGTGGTGTTTGAGGCTGTGGATGTGGAACATGGATTCCTGAGCCAACATGATAGGCAACTCCATTCCAATGTGATGGACACATTGGGCAAGAAATACTCTACCAGAATTTGGGAGCTAGTTGTTACTACAGCAAAGTCCTGATTGACTGAACTCCCAGGATAATGTCAAATCAACCAACCTTTTCTCTGCACTTGTCTTCCTTGACAAGAGAATGTTCTTTAGTTTGTGGAGGGATCATTGACGTTTCTGGCTTTGTTCCTTGAGGTATTTTTTGTACCAGTCTTCACTCCAGGAGACTAAGAGATGAGCCGTATAAGAGGTGTTGTCTATACGGTCTCCTTCCAAGATCTGTTTTTAGTGATAGCAGAAGTAATGGAGGAATCTCATGCCTACTTTAACCCAGAACTCAAGGGAAAAAGCATGGAAGAGTGGATTCATTTAAAAAAAAAAAAAGACAAAAATACAGATTAAAAATAGAGTATCAGCAGAAAAGATTCAAGTTTATGAGAATTGTTTTGAAAAGGAGCAGGAGACTGACAGCCACTATAATAAGAAACAGTAACTTTCATTAGTTTTATAGGAGTTTGCTTGAAAGAATGTAACTTAAAGCTATTTTCTCTGTTGCCGATGGGCTATGCGTCACCCAAAGCTTTCTACTAACAATATCATCCCTCTTCTCTCACAAATGAAGGCCACCTCTCTGAGTTTTGTCTTGGTTTGGTTTTTTTTTTTTTCAAGCCAGGGTTGCATCTCTCTGTTTTAAAAATCTAGTGTTTTATAAATATGAGTATAGGATCCGTAAATCAAACTTGGAAAACAAACACAAATCAAAGATGCAGAACTTCATATATTCTGGCAATCAGAAATTACTATTGGCCACTGCTTTCCTGACTTTGGAGATGGGAACTCTACCCCCATCCCAGTCTGTAGGTTGATTCCAGAACACTGACCACCAGTGTGGTGGTCCTGGGAACTGAGTGCTCAGGAGAGATGTAGGCTTAGATGAGATCATGCAGGTGGAGGCTTGGGACAGGACTGAGGTTCTTAAGGGAGGAAATCAGTTGTCCCCATTCCTCCCCACATCGGGATAACCAGACCCACGTGGTGCAGACACATTCCCATTCCTCCCCACATAGGGGTAGCATTCTGTCTCAGAAGTTATTCCTACCAGACCTGCGCGGTGCAGACACACTGATGTCAGATGTCTGCCTCTCAGATGGAGTGGAATAAATGACTCTTCTTTAGAGCACCTGCTCTGTGATATTTGGTACTGGTGGCTCAAGATGACGTGTGGACATACGTTATTCTTCCATGTATAAACAAACGCCCCACGTTTAAAATTTCAGCACAGAGGCGTGCTGCACAAGGGTGGTTAACAGACGCAGAGGTCAAAAACTTTTGTCTTTACTTAACTGAGGGTTGTTGTCTTAGCCAGTGTTCTATTGCTGTGAAGAGACACCATGAACACAGTCACTCTTCTGCAGAAAAACATTTAATTGGGGTTGGCTTCCAGTTCAGAGGTTTAGTCCATCATCATCATGGTAGGGAGCATGGAGGCATGCAGGCAGGTACGGCGTGGAGAGGTAGCTGAGAGTTCTACATCTGGATCCTCAGGCAGCAGAAAGAGAATGAGACACACTAGGCTTGACATGAGCTCCTAAGACCTCAAAGTCTGTCCCCAGAGAGATACAATACCTCCAAGAGGCCATATCCACTCCAACAAGGCCACATCTACTCCAACAAGGCCAGACCTTCCATTAGTGCTCCTCCCTATGAGCCTCTGGGGCTATTTTCATTCAAACTACCACAGTTATGGGTTCAGGCAAGGAACTGGAGGTTGAGAAAACACACACAGAGACAGACACATGGATGTCCAATCACTGGTACGAAGCCCTTTTTTTTTTTTTTAAATAGCACCATGGAGGCTTAAATACCCTGCAGTCAATGGCCAACAGGTGAAAATCCCATCCTCTGATCCTCTAGGCAAGGCACAGCTTTTAGTAACTTCAATTAGAAGGCGCTAGCAGGGAAGAGCAGCTGAAGGCCAGGACTCCAATTGGTCCCAGCAAAAACTTAATTATTAAATAAATTTTTTCCTTGTAGGTATCATTTATTTAATCAAAATTAAGTAACTATTATTTGAAATAAGTAAATTCTTTGACACCATATTTCTAAACCGCTGTTTTGTTTTTCATGCTCTGCCTAGTCCCTTTCCACACAGCCACTGATCCCCATCAGGAATGAGCTGAGATCCTTTCGCATCCTTTCGCGTACCTCTACAAACACGGATGGTTCTGCGGCACTCAGAAAAAAACAATGGGCTTGTTTACCATTGTCCTGAAGACAGCACATGGCTTGTCTCCCTGCTTACCTCTGCTTCCATCTCCTGCCTTTGTCCATCCCATACTTCAATGGCACAGCACATGGGCTGCTTGCAAAGGCATCAGGCGCTGCGCCCCGCTCGGCCCCTGCACATGCGCACACTCTCCCTGCTGCCTGCCTTGATTTTCTCCTGGGGACTGAGGCTGAGCCACTCCCGCATCCCTCCTGCTCAGTGTCAGCTCAGGAAATAGGAACTTGCTTGCTTTTCCTTTGTGAGTGACTGTAACCTCCGGGCACAAGGTCTGTTCTGGCGTTTCCTGCCACCTCACTCAGTGTGCACTGAGCCTCCTCTCGGGTTCTCATTAGGCGAAGTCTGTTTGAATAGGCTCGCTCACACTTTGACAGAACCGCCTGGCAGAGGCCCTCCGTGTCACCATCATCCTGGGTCTCTGGTGCCGCGCCAGCTGAGTTTCCTTTGTCTCCCCCTCACGGGGGCATCAAGATCTGGGATAAGTTCCACATTGTCACATAGAAAAGGGACAGTGGATGTTTGTTAGTAACAAGAGGGAAAACAGAAGCCGGGTATGAAATAGAAGGGAAGGCCTGGTCCCGGGATAGAGAGTCCTGGTACCCTCCCAGAGCCAGCCTGCCAAGGCCCTGAACACCCCGTTCCACACCCCGGGTCATTCTCACTCACCTGCAATTTCCTCAGGGGCCTCAATTTCATTTGCTGCTTTACCCAAGACCTGGAAAATCACCGTAGTACAGTCTCAACTTCTATCCCATATGTGGGGAACCGATGAAGGAATGTTAACCCTTAAGACTTTGCAGCTGAAACGGGCCTTTTATAAGTTTACGTTTCTCTCTTACTGGCTAAGATTATCGATCATGCAATTGGATAGCACCCATTTCCTGTGCTAAAATGCTCCACCTTCCAGCCTCTTTGGCACTTTCTGCTCCAGAGGCCCAATGGTGCGGCTGCCTGAGGGTGGCTGGCTTCTCCTCAACATTTCTCCCGGGGACTTCTTTATGATTTTGAATTATTTTTATTTATTTGGCTCATTATGATGACTTTTGGTAGTAACATAAATATTATAGCATCAACAATGCAACAAAAATATGCACTTTCATCTGTCGTGTGGATTAAAATATTAATTTCCTGTTGCGGATTATCTACTTTTGTTTCTTCTATGGTGGTCTGGAGTATACAAATGTTTTAAATTTACAGATAGCCAAAGCTGGGAAGCTTTCAATTGGGGCTTCTGCCTTTGCTGGTCCATTTCCTAGAAAGGGCTTCCTGGCTGTGGTTTATTCAATTATTTCCTCACTTGTTTTTAACATTTTAGGGGGTTGCTATTACGGTTTGCATGTGAAATGGCTCTCGCAGACTCAAGAACGCTTAGTCCACAGCCGGTGGCGACTTCTGTGGAAACTTCAGAAGTGAGGCTTCAGAAGAGACCCACACGTGAGGTGGGGCCCCAGGGACCGGGTTTGAGGGCTTCTAGAGCCCCACTTGCTTCTACCTCTGCTTGCAAAGAATTCTCAGTTTCAGAGGAGTTCCGGTTCAGAAGTTGTCCGTTACTGCCAACTCCAGCTTGTGTGGAGCCCGCCACTTCCGCATGGCTTCCCCTATCATGATGGATCATACCCCACGAATAACGAGCCACAATAAACACTCCTTCCTGCAGACTGTTTTTGTCAAAATATTTTCCTACAGTGGAATTCCTCTTCTCCATCTTTAGAACTTCCTCATGTCCAGTTGAGGAGGTTCTGGTATCTAGAGAGCATGCGAACAATTCCTCGCCCTCCCTGTCAAGGAATGAGTGAGAAAATGGTCCACAGAATGAACTGGCGGTAGATACAAGAGTGGAATCGAGTAATTCGCTAAGTTGACTATATTGGCTCCTTTCTATGAGTTTGGCACCAAAACTGTCTATCATCTGGGACGATTTGGGACTGTCTTTATAAAAATCAGGGTCATGCAACTCTCACATACATACTGCCTGCTGCAATTCGGTCACATCCTCACATTTCCTCCGTGTCTGAGACCCTGGGGTGGCAGGTGGCAAAGTGCTAAATCACAGAAAAGATGCTCACATGAGATTTTAGCTTGATCATTCCACGACCCAATCATTAGGTTCGCTAAAAATCCCATTTTTATTAGTCTTATTAATTATCCACGACTCACCATCAGGTATGTGTTACACACACACACACACACACACACACACACACACCAAAATCAACCAAACAAAAAGCCCAGACTAAGACAGAAATAAAAGAGAAAAAGTAAAGAAAACGAAACTAGGAAGATATTTGAATAATGATGAATAATGCTGGCTGCACAAGCGAGAACCAGAATGCCATTTTCTGGCCTGCTTGTCCAGCACACTCCGCTAGGCCAGAAGGAGTTTGTTCCCAGTAACTGTGCAGTTCTCATTTAAATGCCCTCTTTCTTGATGTCCTGCTAATGTGAGTTTGAGCTTCATAACTGTGCCGCATTTGAGCTCCTAGCAACACCGAGAGATGGTGGCACATTCACCCAGCTGTGAGCCAAGAACATCCACAAGGAGGGGTCAACCCCAACATGGCCACACCTAGGCCTGCTCATCAGCAGGGATGGGAAGCTTGTTTCCTTTGTCAGTCCAAGAAGAGACCCAGTTGACAGTTCTCATAAAACAGCTGCCCCATGGTTGTCTAAGCTTGCCAGCTCAGAACTCAAACTTTTATTTGGTCTGCATTTCAAAAATAAAAATGAAAAAAAAGTCATTATCAGTTTAATTGTTTTTGTTGATTGCAAACTTTACTTCTGATAAATGAGCATTGCTCAGGGAGATGAGATGCTGATTTAAATAAGTCAATTTTCTTTCTCAGAAATGTTGTCTTTGGTAACAGAATATCTTAAATCTCTCTCTCTCTCTCTCTCTCTCTCTCTCTCTCTCACACACACACACACACACACACACACACATACACACACACACACCACAAAGTGTGACCCTGGTTTGAGTCCCTTTACTCTGTATTGCTATGCAGGTATTTTCCAAGAGAAATTATCCATTGCAATACATTTTAACCAGGACTCCCTTCAATTGAGAATGGTGAAGGTCTTTCACCTTTTTCCTCGTTTTATTATTATCACCAAGGATCAACATGCAGAGAGAGGCAGCCACTGGTTGCTGATAACTTCTCTTTCCCCGCTGTCTCCTGATGGGGCAGGCCTGAGCCTTCCTGCCGTGGGTTGTTTTCCTGTTTCTGAACTATAGTGAATTCTTCCTTGAGAATCACTCATGAGAAAATCATGAGCAAAACTGTTTAGCTCTGCCTTCCTAGTCTTTAGTGCTCACACTATAGCCCCAGGCGCAGTCACTCTGAGTTTTGTTAAATTCTGCTTGATGCATGCAAGGAGCCGAGTCTTTAGTTACTTTCGAGCCAAAATTACACACAGGAAATGCTAGACACCAACAGAACCAGTCAAGTTTCTTAGCTTTTGTCTGTCATCCGCGCAACCCCGATGGTCACACCTGTTAGCTCACACTGATCAGGCGGCTTGTCTTACTCGACAGATGGCGAAATAAATGCCTCGGTAGAGGAAGTCTTTCAGGAGGCCACTGGGATGGATGAGGAAGCAATGAAAGCTACCCTTGTTGTCAAAAGGAATCACTGACTCAAAAACCAGACAACTCTGTCACGAAATTCCTGGGTTTTAAGTGTCCTAGCTTGTGAGTGGGAGTCCCTCATCGCTGGCTTCTAGCTTAGACTCTTTCTCCATTAACTATCCTCTCCCCTCGTCTTCCTGGGGACCGGAATGAGACCCTCAAGTTCTTCTTGACTCAGTCAGTAAGATCAGAGCTTCCATCTCCAAGCTGTTTCCTCCTCATTTTCCTCCTTAAAGCCCTACTGCCCCCTAAGTGGTCCCGTTGTTCCAAATCCTTTCCTTTGGGAAAAATTACTCCCGCAATGTATTTTTGGTTCAAACTACTAATTCTATTTTCTTAAGAAATGGCCAAATGATTAGAGAAATGAATGCTGTTTTTCATTGCTGCTTGTCTTCTCTCTGCTCTTCTGTCCCTCTGTCCCTCTGTCCCTCCACTTCTCCCCTCCAGCACAATAACACTTTTAAATCAGAACTCACACCTGGACCTTCACTGCATCACCCTGAAAACTGGGCCTTTTGATTCTGCAGGTATGAGAGGAAGGTCTGAGAGTCCGCTCTGGAAATAGGCTTCCCAACATACTATGAGACTTGCTGAGAAGCTCACACTTTGAGGAAGAAGATATCAAGTTATCTAGAGCAGTTTCAACAATAGCACCCAAGGTGTCACTGCATGGGTGAGCATTCCTGCATGGGAGTTGTAAGGGTCCTTTCTAGGCGTTTGCTCCATCACAGATCAACAGAATGAGGCAACGGCATTAAATGCAAAAGAGAGACACAGTGTCTGGCTGCCCTGGGCATTCTCTTAGCAGGAACCACGGTCTTCAGGGGTCTTAACAGTCATGCTATCGGATTCTCTATCTTGGCATTGGAGCAAGGTGTTGCGGCGTCCCGTAAAGTCTCTGATTTATGGACTCAGTGCTCCTTGCCATAAAACGAGGAGAAATAATACACTTGAAAAAAAAAAATAATAAAACTTCTACAGGCAAGCTAATGAGATTTCAAGTTATTTGTTACTTAATAACATGAATATCAGAATAACTCCACATGTAAAATGCACGTAGACATTCTGGAAGCATCGGCAACCGAAAGAGCGAGTTACATGATATAACGGGTGCAGTTGCCTCTCCCCAAACTCGCTCTGTTCTCCCCTCGCTGGCTTGTTTCTGGCTCCCCCCCTCACCTTTTCCACTCATCTGTCACATGATCCATCAAGTCTCTGGCATCTTCCCCTTACATCTGTGTCCAACATCCCAGTGAAATCCAAGAAACTTTCTAACATCCAGCATCCCACTAGCTGTATCTTTGTGGATAACTCATCGGGGACTAATAGTCATAATGATGACCTCAGGACCAACGCCACTACCACTTTCCCAACACTTCCAGGTGCCAGGTTGTGCTCTGGTTATGTCAACTAAATTATCTCATTCAACCCTGAGACATTTAAGCCCTTGAAATGCCCTTTTACAAGAAGATTAGATTAGGTTAACTGTGTTATTAGCAATAGATATATCTTCTTTCTTCAACTCTCAAGGGGTTTCTTAAATTTTATTAGTGTTAATGTATATGCATGGTATTAATTTAAAGGCACAAGAAAAAGACACAGTGAAAAGTTGGTCTCCCTTCTTGTCCCTCTCATCGAGACTCTGCGCAGAGGCACCTCCTCCCGTGCAATAGGAAGAATCCGTGAAAGACAGTGTCTTAGATCCCTTTAAAATGTATAATGTTGTAACACTCCATAAATGCTCAGCAATGTGTTCTCTCTTCTTGTAATCACAGATTACAATGTGGGAGGCATAGCCACCACCCTCATGTCATCTGATTATCTCTAGACTACTGTGAGTCAGGCAGCAGACAATCCACTGCACAAGAAGAAACTGAGGCCCAGCGGGACAGAGGATTTTCCTATGTGTCTCATTGCCGAGAGACCTAGTTGCAGAATCAGGCCCTGACGTTCTTTCCATGACAGCGTGGAAAAATTACCCAAAGATCACATATAAAAAAATAATAAAGAAGCCCCCCTCACCAGCCATAATACCTTTCCTATTTACCAACAACAATCCAACAGGTTATAGTTATAGTGCTTAGTAATGGTAGCCAGAGGGCCTTATTCCATCTTTCTAGTATATTTCATAAGATCTTAGTATTCTGGCCCTGTGGCGATGGCTCAACCATAGCCAAGCATTTAAGCTTAACCAAGATCTAAGTTACATTAATGGAGATGAGTTGCCCTCTCCTGGGGCTGCTAGACAACAGTGGAGGTGATTTATGCATCTTATACATGAGACAAAAAAGAACAGGCAGAAGGCTGCCTCATGTCCTGCATCAGCTGCCAGGTGAACTTGCTTCCCTGTTTGGGAATGAGCCTCTAAGCCAGTGCTTTTCAACCTTCCTAACGCTGAGACCCTTTAACACCTTATGTCGTGGAGACCCCCTCCCCCCACCTTAAGATTATTTCATTGCTCCATCACAACTGTAATTTTGCTGCTGTTATAAATTATAGTGTAAATATCTGATGTGCAGGATATCTGACATGCGACCCCCAAAGGGGTCGCAGCCCACAGGTTGAGAACAACCGCTCCACGCAGATCCGCAGCCTTTGGTTCAAATACTGACAAATGTGTCATGCTTTGGGGTCTTGCAACTCCTGTTCTCCCTGTCAATAAAGGTCCAGGTGCTCATTCATTGGAAAGCTTCGTCCATTCTCCAGCTAGGGAAAAGGCAGGGGAGAGGGTGGTGGGCTCTTCCCTCCCATTCGCCTTCTCGTTCCTTTAGCTTTTGTGACCTTCGTAGCTCCGTGGAATCCACGCGTGGAAGACAGGCTTGACTGTAGCTGGACAGTTTTGGGAGCAGGGGGCTGCTTAACGCTGATACTTTTCTAAGTCTCCCAAGAGCACCCCACTGGGGAACTCCCACTCGTTCTCTCTCACAGAACCCCCCCTCCTTACAGCTAATGCTACAGCTTTCTCTCAGCCCTCACCTCGGGGAGCCTGTCTCTCACTTTCTCATGAGTGGAGTCCTATTCCAAGTTGAGTTCAGCTCCCTTCTTGGATGCTATCTGGTTCTGGTACAATCCATAGAGGAGTAGCTAGCTCCGGCCACCACTGCCTCTTCTCACTGAGCCAACATGGGCTCTCTGTCTACTTCCTGCCCTTTGACGTGTTCAGGTACCAATATATCTGTAGTAGGATGAAAAACTCCCCCTCAGAACCTTGCCTAATCCCTGGAAATTGTGGCGTTTACATTACATAGCCAAAGGGGTTTTGCAGATGTGGTCGAGGTGACAGATTTGGAGGTGAACGGATTACCCTTGAATATAGGGTGGGCTCAACACGGTTCAGCCTTTCAAGGTGGGGAACATTTCCTACTGAAACTGGAGAGATGTGACAGTGTGTGAGAAGGGCTCCTACACTCTTGTTGGCTCTGAAACCGGGGCCTTGTAAAGAACCAGAGAGAGGCTGCAAGGAGCCAACAGTGGTCTCTAGCTGACAACCCACAAGGAAACAGGGGCCCCTTGTCCAGCGGCCTAATAGAACTGAATTCTGCCAACGACATTCGCGAGTATGGACGTGGATTCTTCCCTGGAGCCTTGGAAGGGAGTGAAGCTGGACCAACACCTTGACTTCAGCCTTCTGGGGTTCCAAAGGGAAAACAAGCTGTGCCCACGGGTCTTCTAACCTATGGGATGGTAAGTGTGTTCTTTTCTCTTTTGCATGTGGTGTGCATGTTCACGTATGTATGAGTACACATGTGTGTCCCTTGGAGCATATGGAGACCAGAGATTGATGTTGGGTCTTCTGTCAACCCATTGCCCCAGTTCCAGATTTGCTATTGTTTAGAGGTTTGTTTTGTTTTCAGGTACATACCTGTACGCATACAGAAGTGCAAGCGCCTATTGAGGCTAGAAGTCTTAACCTGTAGAACCAGAGTTACAGACAATTGCGACCCTCTGATGTGGGTACTGGGAACCAAACTCTGGTCCTCACGAGAACAATACATGCTCTTAGCCACTAAGTTCTGTCTCCAGTTTTCTCAATTACACATGGCTGTGTGTAAGCCGTGAAGTGTGTGCTAACTGTTTCAACAGCGATAGAAACCCGTGTATCTTGTGTTTGCCTAAGTCCACTGGTCATGGGTCAGCCTTCAGGGTGGTTCCTGACCCCACCCTCATCTACTTAAGAGGAGAGGAAAGCATAGTCATGTGGAGAAGCGCTGGGGCACATCTACTCCTACCCTGCCTCCCTCTTGTTGCGTCCTCTTGTGGCTGAGACTTAAGGCTTGGGATTGCTGAACCTTTTGGGGGTACCTTTGAGTAAGTCCCTTTTCTGTAGAACTGATGGGCACTTAGCAAACTTTCTTTGCAGCTCCTGGGTCTCTGCTGCCACTGGGACCCAGAGTCGGCTCCCTTGTAATAACTCTTACACATCAGCAGAAGTGCCTTCCCCTTAAGGGTTAACATTGCCAAAAATGTGCTCTTGCTCTAAAAAAAACAGGTACTGGGAGAAAGAGCTGAGGCCCAAAGAGAGAGAGAGTTGGCCCCAGAGCAGAAGCAGAGGTTGCCTAAGAATAAAAGGAACCTTGGTTAAGACTTTATGTAGTATGGAGGAAACCACGGTTCTCGCTCTAGAATCCAAACTGTAGAGGGAAGGGACCCTGTGTTGGGGCTTTTGTGTGAGAAGTTCTTAAAGGTTAGCAGGGTCGCCATGTCTTTCTCGGTGGTCCCTGCTAACCCGCTATGAATGGGGACTGTGGGAACGGGACGTTGTGATCTCACAGCCTGGATTTCCAGAGAGTATAGAGATAAGGCAGGCAGGAATGGAGAGGGAGGACTATGGTGGTACCACAGGCAGGGATGGAGAGGGAGGACTATGGTGGTACCACAGGCAGGGATGGAGAGGGAGGACTATGGTGGTACCACAGGCTGGGATGGAGCAGGGCCACTGGGGCCTGCTGTCGAGTGCGACAGCCCTTTCTTGGGCAGTGTTAGCCCTTTGGGCATCTGCTGAAGGATGTGGGGCCCAGGAGGAGGCTTCCTCTGTTTGCATCCTGAGTTCCTGTTCTTCAAGAACATTCTGGAGGTATTACCTCATGGCCTTTAGCTTTACCCATTCCTTGCTCTGCTTGGCCAGTCAGTGTGCATTAGCTGAATGCTGGCTCTCGAACAGCTGATGCCTCACGATGCTGCTGACAGTTAGGGATTGCAGACTGAGCATAGAATCCTCTTCCTGCCAAGGCTTGCCTGTTCCTCAGAGGCAAGAGCAGCTTCAGAGTTATTTCTAGACTCTTTCCCCTCCTTTACCCACTTTGGGGAAAAGAAAAGAAGCTAAAATAAGTAAAGATTTTGGTAAAACACAGTAAGACGCAGAAGTATAAGAAGATTATCATAAAGCATATGAATGGTGAGGTACAGGAAAGCCCTCTTCATGAATCGCGTACAGTTCCAAATCAGGATCTTCTATTCTATTTCATATCTCTCATTTAGTCATAGTGGGCGGCCCAGAGGTGTGTGCGATTCCACACCTTAGCATCCCATGGTGCTCCTGGAGTACACAGTATGTGTTTGCTGAATCCGTGCACACAGAAGAATGGAAATATCGCACAGCGTTTCTGTCTGCTTCAGCTTTCGCCTGATGAGTGAGGAAGGTCATGGAGAGAGTGTGGGGGCCATCAGGAGCTTCGTGTTTCAACGGTCGGTGCCAGATTCTTCCTGCCAGATGGGACAAGATGGGATGCTAAACTGCTTCTCATTACCAAGTTATTGGCCTCCATCGCTTCGGTATTATTCTCCAATCACTTGGTCTCTGTGGAGCTCTGAGTCCTTATTACCTCCAATTGGAACGCACCACAAATCATCCAGCTTTCTTTCTTTCTTTCTTTCCACCTCAAAGCCAGCCTGCCATCCTGCTCCAATTAGAGCCCCTTCTATTAGGATGATCCAGGCACGGTCTCTCCCTGCCTATCCACACGGGCTCTTCAGGACCGCTCTCCGCTGGGAAACCAGAATGTTACAGACACTTTGCAAGATATACTAAGTCTGCTGCAGGTTGCCTTTGCATGAATGAAGGCTCCAAGTCAAGAAGATAGAGGGCCTGAGTGTCTTTCTTTGACCAGATGGAAGTCGTTAGGTCGGAGTGCTGATGAGTACAAAATCGTGGACATATTGTTTTCACAACCACGAAATGGCAAAGTTTCTCTCCGTGATGCCAGCGTGCGAGCTCAGCTTCCATTTGCTGCCATAAATTCTGTTCTGTTGCTGCCAGTAAACATCAGCTGTTCAAGTGAAATAGTAAATCCAAATGTGTCTGTTGGAGGAGAGTAAAAAAAAAAAAAATTACATGCTGCGTAAATGCTGACACAGGATTTTCAACACAGTCCACGGGGGTAAGGAGGAGAACGGAGCGAGCAGAACTGAAAGCCGTTCCCACTAAGAACCTCTTAGCCGAAAGCGCTTGACAGCCCCCGGATCTGCTGTTGACTCAACGTAAAAGAGCGCAGTATCGCACTCTCGGCCTCAGGACATCAGCTCAGAGAGTGCACGGGGCCGAGCAGAGAAAACATATGTAGTTTATACAAAATAAGGAAGGAAAATGTGCAAGTTCCCCCCAAAGCTGGCGGAACACAGAGAGAAGCTGTTTGCAGCCAGTCGGACAGGTGAAGAGCAAGGAAAGTAGCTGGCGTTCTACCGGACAGACCGACCGTGGGGCTTGCTAGCTATGCTTCTTGCTGCTGTGATTAAGCCCTGATCAGAAGCAACTTATGGAAGGAAGTTTTATTTGGCCCTTGCTTGGGGTGTGATCGTTCCTGGCAGGGAAGGCCACGCTGCGGAGTGGCTCTTAGCAGTGGTGGCAGCAGAGGCTACTTGTTCACGTCTGGGCAGATCTGGAACAGAGATGGGATGGGAAATGCAGCTCTCACTATTCTGGAAAGAATCATAGCTAAAAGGCTGGATGTCATTGTGTGACTTGTGATGGTGGGGTTTGCCCCTTCATTTCCGTTCTCCAACTTTTCCGCTGTATCGTGACCCAAAACGAAAACGAAAGCAGGTACAATGTCACAGGTACAGAGTTCTTAACAAGCAGTTTAGATTGAATTCAGTCAGAGAGAAACAATATGAAAAATTAACACCATGTCATGTCCTGGTTTCCAACTTCCCTGAACTCAGAAATAATATAATAATAAAAGAATGATGAAAACCAAACACGCACAAACAGAGGCTGCTACAGGAAGAGACCATGACAGGTTATACCAAATACTATATCTAAATATTGATTAGATTCTGGATTAGATAAAAAACATGAAAGTCAATGTGGGAGACATTAAGATGCTTAGGTAAATTAGATGATACCACATTTTTTATGACAGTGAAAAGTATTGATAGATAGTGTGTAAGAAAGCATTTGTCTTTAAATGTCAAGACTATTACAGAGAGAGAGAGAGAGAGAGAGAGAGAGAGAGAGAGAGAGAGAATAAGTTTAAAAAGTTATATTTTAAAGCTTCAAAAATCCTCAGGTGGCTTTTAATCTAGGTCATGTAAAGAGCTAACAGGTCAATTTAAAGCTGAAGTGAAAAAGACAAACCCACAGTGAGGCAGGCCTGGCCCGTGGTTAGTCAGCTGTACAGGTATTTCCAAGCATGAATGTTTTTGAAGCTGTAGAGCTCTCTGCTTCCGAAATGCTAAGATGTCATGTATCACTGAAATAAGATACACGTTTGAAAAGCCATTTTGTTAATTGGTTGGCTATTTGGGCTTCCTTTTCCGTCCTATGATAAAACACACCAATTAAAGCAACTTAGAGAAGAAAGGATTTGTTCGCTGTGTGGGGAAGCTGCGTTATCAGGAGCTTTGAGGCATCTGGTCCTATCACACCTCCAGTCGGGAAGAAGAGAACTATGAACACACGCGTGTGTACTCAACTCATGTTCTCTGTCTTACACAGTCCAGGGGTCCCTGCCCAGGCAATAGTGTCACTACAATTAGGATAGGCCTCTACATATTAACTATTGTCATCAAGACAAGTCCCCACAGGTGGGCTCTGAGGTCCGGCTCCCAGGTGTGCTTCGGTCTTGGTTTCTTTCTGTCGCCCAGGCTGACCTTGAACTCTTGGCCATCATCCTGTCTTAGCCTCTCAAGTGTCAGAATCCCAGGCATGTCCAGCGAGCCCTGCCTTAGAAAGTTGTATTTGGTTGTTATATTATAATGGAATACGTATGACTGAAAGACATTTTTTAAAATGATTTCCTATCTGTTCAGTTCTTTGAGACTCTCACTAGCTGCCATTTGGAAATGATCACCGGCTTCAGTTCTTCATTTCGGCAGTCCATCCCCACAGTTTAAAACATAACTGAACCATATGAATGTCTGCACATGATTTATACACAGATCCCCTTTTCTAGGCCCACGTGCTTATGTAGTGCACTCGGAGTCCTGAAAGGCCCCGGGGGCAAATGTAGCTTTGGGTTGCTTCTACTCCTGCTTCTTGATTCAGCTCATTCCACAACGATGCTCAGACTTGGTCTCTGTCCTAAGGAATTTAAGGTCTCTCAGGAGGCTGATGGGTAAACAAGCAGTCCAAGTGATGTCTGAGGAGAGAGAGGAACAGAGTGTGCTGGCAGAAGAGAACAGAGCTATCTAATCCTAGGTGAGAGCTGGAAGAGGCACGAGGGAGAGGCAGCAGCCCCGCCCGCAGCTCCCAGGGCTGGATAATGGCTGTCTTCTTAGTGCCAGGTTGTTTCAGTGGTGTCCTGGTGTGGATTATTCTGCTTTGTTGTTGTTGTTGTTGTTTTTGTTATTTTAGATGCTGGTTTGTTCTCTAATTAGAAAGAGCAAGAAAGGGTATGGATTTGAGAGGGGCAGATCCTGAATGAGCCGGAAGAGGGGTAACTCTAATCAGAATATGAAAAAAAAAAATCTATTTTCAGTATTTCTTTTCATGTGCCGCCACAGTCTGGTCCCCTTGACTTTCCTGTCAATCCCCAATGTCATTCCTACAGACAATCGAAGCTTGCCAACATATGGATCTCTCCACCCACAGTCGTTGATGGCAGGACTGACGAGGACAGGAAACGCCCTGAGCTGCTAGAAGGAGAGCAGGAGGGTTAGAGAGCGCTCCACCTCGCCTCACCCCTACAACAGCTACCTAGAGTGAAGCAATAGATGCAACCGGTCCAGCAGCCAGCCAGTCGTCTCCAGCCTTAGGACTTCCAGGAGGATCGACGTGCGTGTTCCGAACAATTCAAGGGCTTTATCATGCGAAAGTCAAATACCCAGTCTGAATAAGTCTGAACCATTTACAGGCTCTTCCCAGTGGTTGTATTAGATGCTCTCAGTTCTACAGCCCCATCCCACAGGAACCTCTCCAGCAGGCCCCTAACAGCTTGTTGTTACAGCATCACCAACCAGAGCCTCTTTGTTTAGGGTCTTTTACAAGAACCAGAGCCACTTATAAACTCACCCAAGCTGAAAGAGGCACTTGGCAGAATTCTAGCGTTTGAACTCAAGAACAGTGATGTATGGGGGCAAGTACCATTTAATTGTAGGAATCCAAGCCGAGCACAGAGCCAAAGTAACTGCTGGCAAACCGCATCGGTTCGCATATTTTATAATCCCCCGAAACTAATCTGAGCTCCAGTTGTTTCTGTCCTGCTTGCAGCGCAAAGTCTCTCTCTCTCTCTCTCTCTCTCTCTCTCTCTCTCTCTCTCTCTCTCTCTCTCTGACAGAGTCATTGCAATAAACTTCAGCTCACTAAAGAGGCCACTTGAAAGATGCTGCACGGTCAGGGGTTTAGCTTCTGAAGTGTTTTTCTAAACAATAAATCCTCACGTGTCTACTGTCATTTTAGACACCGTGGAGACATGCAACCCAAATGTGCACCAACAGGCTGTTCAGCTTGCACTTGGTAAGAGGCTCATACACAGGTGGAAGGATCAGCATGCTCCCCAGTGAGAGAGAGGAAAGCTTTAGGTGAGTCCCGGTTGGAAGTCATTGGCACAGAGCAGCTGGAATCGAGCACTCTAGAAGCGGTGCATTCTGCATGATGTGGGGATCTTCTCTGACCTTCTGAGTGGTCCTTGGTTTCCAGTTGAGGACACTGGTGGTCACTGACCCAACCCGAATTGTCCCCCGTGGCTTTCTGCAGAGATTGCGGCTCAGAGATCTTTGATATATGAACTGTTATAGTTTAAATGTTGTGTGCCCTGAGAGTTTGTGTTTTGAAAACCTGTCCCTTAGCTTAGTGGTGTGGGTGATGTAGTCTTTACGGGATGGGACCCGCAGGGAAATCTCTGCGTTGTGCTGACCTCAGGAAGAAATGCTGGAATGAGCTGTCTTGAGAAAGTTCCTCTAAAAGCACCTCACCCATTACGATGCTCAGTAGTGACTATGATCTCACCACCTAGGTTTCCCAGTGCCTCACCTTGCTCTTGCTGTCTTCCTCTCAACAGTCCTTCACATTCTGGGGAAACATTCTAGTCTCCCACAGTCCATTTTCATCAACACCAGCCAACTCCAACCTATCACGCAATCACGTTTTCCCTGATTTAACTTTCCTATAGATTTCCTAAGAGAAAGTCAGCCTGCCAGATCCAGGAGCCCCCAACTCCCCGAAGGTTGGCCCCAGAAAGGCTGTGGTTTGTGTTGTCTTTCTATGTGGGGCTCCCCAGGCTTTCTCTCTACCGTGCCAGGGGATGTTACCATGCCTTCCTGTGAAAGTTCACATTTGTTTTTAAAGTGGTATCACTGGTAAGCATTGTACCCCTGCAGTGCGGGCCTGGACGCTCACGAGACATGACAAGAACTTGTTCAGGTGATCAACGTCTCACAGATAGGGTAAGGCAGATTCATTTTTCCTTTGAAAGGAATAAGCAGAGCAAGGTGGGTGCTTCCGGGGGCTTCCTCACAGATGTCCTGTATGGATCACTCATTGTAGGTGCTGAATTTCTGTTTTCCCAGGCTGTCATTTAGCCCTGACTTCCATGTTCCTCCTCTTTGAAAGGGTCTAAGGCTCAATAGTCCTGAAGCTGCGAACACGCTCTGTGCTCAGAGGCTTGAGGAGCAGGCTGCTGACGGAGGCTGGACAGCTTCCTCTTCAGCAGAAGCTCCTACAAAGGTCTGCCATGTGACAAAAACAAGGATGGGAGGGTGGAGGAGATGGCTTAGACTGGCTGCTCACCCCCACGCTCATCCTCACAGATAGAGTTGAATTGTCCAGGAGCAAAAGGGAGGGGGTGGGAAAACTCAGGGAGAAGCTGCTGGTAATGCAAGGACCTCAAGTGGCTATAGACCCGGGCAACCCTTCTGGACCATCCATCCTGTGTCCGGAAGGAGCTTTGGAGCCCTAGATTTGAGGCGCTGGGGATGGGTGAATGAATGTTCAGAAGGTCTCCATCTCGTACCCTTCTCTCTTAAGTTCCTGATGAAGCAGATGAGGGCAATGGGACAGTGTCCCTCTCCTTCCTTTTCTTCCCTCTCTCTCTTCCTCCCTCCCTCACTCTTCTCATACTTACCTTCTCTCCTCCTCCTGTTCTCCACCCCCTTATATGGCTGATTAGCAAGACATCGCTAGACTGATCTGTCACCCTCCCCGGCTCTGCCGTCTTCAATCTCCTCTCACCTCCCAACGGTGCCACACACTGATGAGCAGAGGCCAGAATCAACTATTTCCCTGTGGGCTGGAAAACAGGGATTCATGAATCCTTCCGCTCCTCCTTCAATATTATTGGATAGCATTCTTCCACAAAGAACAGTTCCTTCATTTGAAAACAAGCAAAAGCCACCACAAAAAGTCCTTATCTTTACCATGTGCTGGCTGGGGAGCAACTAGCCTCTTGATGGTCCCGCAAGCATTGACCACTGCAGGTGGATTAAGACGCTAAATGTGTGCATTTTTCTAGGCCGTGGTCAATGTTTCTTCACATGGTTTAATATGCATTTACCCAACGGGGGAGTCTTTAGTGTCGAGTGTGTTTCAGGCACTGTTCTAGGAGCTCAGGATACAGCAGTAAAGAGGAAAATATCTCTACCTTTATATTACTCCCTCAGGAACAGCAAGGCAAGAGACGAGCATGTCAAAGGAACAAAAGAAAGAGCTAGGCATGGAAACTGGCAGTAAAGGAGGAAATACCTTGGAAGGCAGTTTGCGGTTTTGAGTGATAGGATTCCCAAGAAGAAGAGTTCAGCAAAGACTCTTCCAAGTTAGGGATCCAGGTCATGCAGATGTTGGGGGAAGAGAGAGAGTGTGACAGGATGCCTACAGGAGAGCTTCAGAATAGGAAAAGTCAGATGAGGGGACGGGCAGCAGAGCCTGAGGAGTCTGATTTGGGGACCGCTCTCAGGATTATAATTTACACTCAGCATGGCATGGCAACCACTGAAGGCTTCTAGACATTCTCTCCATCAGCAAACCACACCTCCAGCACCCCTCTCGGAGGGTTCTCAGTGAAGGAGGGACTTCGTGTGACTTAATGGGAACCCTTTTGTGGCTGACTGCCTCAGTCCCCAGGGAGAAGGCTCACATGAGAAGGACCAAGGACTGACAGAAGTTAGTAAGTGGTACGTTCAACTCACTGTCTATTCAGTAAGGAGTAAAGCCTTGATTCAACCTAACCCATCCACTATCAGTTTACAAAAGACAGCAGACACAGATGAGAGACGAGGTGGGGTTGGGGGTTATCTGTGCTGATAGATGCTGCAGCTCCCTGGCTCGGGGCTTCAGACGGCTTCATCTCCATTTTCTCCTCTGTTCGGCAAAATAAATGCTAGCACGCTTAGCGCTGTGCCAGGCTCTGCTATTAATCTTGTCTCTTCTCAGTGAGGTGTCTCATCTTTCCAAAAGACGACATTTCGAACATCGGGAGTGCAATAAACTCAAGGTCGTGGAACAGGGCTCCTAAGAAGACAGTTTCACGAGCTGTAAAAAGTCAGCACGATTTGTCAAGTCAGCAGATCTTCTTTCTGCCTGCTAAGGGCCAGCAGCACTAATTAATGAATGCCTTGCTTGGAGAGCTGCACTATTGTCCTTGTCCTTTGCAGAGCTGTTGGTGGGAAGAACTGTTTTACACAGAGGACCTTGTGTAGCAGCCTTAGCCATTGGCAACTCAGAAGATAATTTTCCTGGATAGTTTTGTTTATTCTGTTGCCTTCTCCATTGCAGAGATAGGCCCTCGGCCAGAGAATTCCAATAACCACTAAAAACATGGTAAATTTCAGGGAATGAGGTGAGGAGAACCTAGTTTATTTTTATTCTATTGGAATGACTGTGGCAAAAGAAAACATTTCTGCGATGTTGTCTCTGTTGTGTTTAATATAATTCATACAGGAATAACCATGATAGCATTACAGAGAACTGGTGTAAAGATGAACAAGGCCATAGCTGACAATGTGGAGGAAACAGAAGCACACCTTTTGTATTTTAATCACGGAAATTTGAACAGTGTATCTAGCACTAAATTCCCAATGTGGAATGCCTTGACTGGAGCATGACCCCTCCATATACAGTAGAAGGACCATATTCTCCTCTTAGGCACAGTAGGGCAGTGTGGGTCCCAGCTCCTTCTACTGGTAAAACATCCACTTGGATCAGTGGTGTGGTGAGGGGGCTGGCTATGCAGACAGAGCTAAGTTGAGGAATGCAAGATCTCAGCTGAGACTCATGATGAGCCCGGTAAGGGTGCAGTCTTTTTCTTTTTTTAAAGAACTATTTATTAATTATGTATTATGTTCTGTTTGCATGCATACTGGCAGACCAGAGATCTCATTACAGACAATTGTGAGCCACCATGTGGTTCCTGGGAATTGAACTCAGGACCTCTGGAAGGGTAGTCAGTGCTCTTAACTTCTGAGCTATCTCTCTAGCCCAAGGACACATTCTCTTATACAGAGACTAGGCTATTCACTTTTAGCATACTCAGCCAATAGGCATAGAGCTTGGAGTTTAATGTAAAAACTCAAGAACCATGAGTACTTCAAAGTATTGGCTCAGCTGACATCAGAAAACAATCCGATCCCACTCCATCAATTCTTCCCAGATGACTTTTGGTCATTGAGGTTGACTGATCACCAGCTGTGGATTTGGTAGGTTGCTCAATTGTGTCATATGCCCAGCACTGTGTCCAGTGTTGGGTCCCCACTCCCGCTAGGGAGATGAGTGATAGACTCCATCTAAGGAGTGTGAGCCCATCAACCAGCCAGGATCTCCCACCAAGGTCTAAGCCGCTTTCCCTGAGCTTCAATCATCTCCATGAAGTTCCATGGGAGGGCACATGCATTCCATGGCTGTGTTTACAATGGCCTTTATTAGCTGTGTTTCCCACTGCCTACTGTCTTTGTATCTTGGAAACTCCCGACAAACACGGCATTTTAACACAATGGTGATTGTGTGACATCAAACACAAGATTTTAAGTTCACACAGCACACAGCTTTCAAACCTTTGTGTGCCTGTGAAATCTATAGTGATATCACAGCTGACCCTAGCTCTGTGCTTTGGGACACTTGGCCAAGTCTCTGTCGAATACATGCTCTCTCTGTTGCTGAGCTATACACTTAACATGCTAAGGAATGATGATGGGAAATATGAAAATTCTTTGTTTCCTGTAAGTAAATCATTGTGTTTCTAGAAGAGTAGAGATCTTTCTACAGTCAGGGAAAGTCCTGCAGTTCACCACATGAAGGCTTCAGTTGTCGGTATGTAGATCACTCTGAGCAAAATGTAGCATACAACATACAAGACACGAATCAGCTGAATTCTAGCTCACCAGCAAACCTGCTTGAAATCTTTCAGAATCAATCGCATTTTTGAGTCTGAGAACAAAGAAGCTCACTGTATAGTCAAAAAGGCAAAGTTGAGGAGTGCCGATTGTCCCTCACAGGGATCAGAGAAGCCCATGAGATGAGGCGCTCACAAGTGGGAGGACCCTGGGAATGATGTAGTTTGACCTCCTCACCTCCCAGGTCAGAAAATAAGGAAGGTCAAGAGGTGAGTGAAGAATCGAGGGTCTTTAGTGCCTTTAAGTCATAGTGAACAGTGCCTACACCAAGAGAAACCTATAACATGATAGCTAGCGAATATTTGAAGTGTGGCTTAGTGTGAAGGTGACGTGCGGCTAAAGGAAGACCTGAGTGTTCAACTGAAATAGAGTCAGGGGGTGACCCTGGTGCTCAGCTTATCTGGACACTCTCCATATCAGCCTATGCTCCACTCTCTTCTGATGTCCAAACCACCAAAATGTCTACTTGCCATAGTGTTGTATGGTATAAGCAAGACAAATACCAGTTGGCCAACATAAGTACGTGAACAGCCATCTGCACCTGTGATTATGCACGTGACCCTAAATTCATTGTGGAAGTCAAGTTCTCATACTTATTTATCTTGCTTTTAATAAAAATCACCATCTCCATGTCTTTGACAAACCTTTATGAGTGTTTATGGATCCCTGTGGAGGTGGCATGTGCACATATGAAGATCACATGTACACATAAGAAGATCACGTGTACATATGAAGATCACATGTGCACATAAGAAGATCACGTGCACATAAGAAGATCACGTGCACATATGAAGATCACATGTGCACATATGAAGATCAGAGGACATCTGTATTCTTCTTCCACCACAAGGGCTCCAGGGACTGAACTCAGGTTGTCTCATTGGTAGCAAAGACTTTTATATCCACCGAGCTATCTCCAGGTTCTTAAATTTCAATCAAAACCTCACCTTAGTATCCTGAATGGACCTGCATGGAAATGGCAAATGACTTTGCCTGCTGAGCCACCTTACAATTGTTGAGGTGTCTATATTTTTGGTAAGGAAGCATCAACTCAACTGGAGAGCAGTTATATACATCCCTCCCTGTCTTTCTCATTTTTTTTAATATAATTTTTTTATTGAAAAAAAAAGATTTCCGCCTCCTCCCCGCCTCCCATTGCCCTCCCCGTCTCCCTTTTCCCCCCTCCTCCCTCTCCTCTCCCCC